>NC_041392.1:473181934-473227464 GCF_002162155.2 Triticum dicoccoides | reverse complement strand
GGCAGGGCGGCGAGGGTGGCGGATCGGGGCGGTGTCGTCGGGATGGCGGCAGGGCGGCGGGGGTGGCGAATCGGGGCGGTGACGTCGGGACGGCGGCATCGGGGAAACTTCGGGGCGGCGACGGTTGTGCTTGGGGGCGGTGGCCGAGGAGCGTCGAGGCGGTGGGGTTGGCGAATTGGGGTGGCGGTGGATACGAGTACTTGCTATTAAACACATGACTGACATTTGAAGGATCAATATACAACCATATTGATCTTATCTGCTTCATTCATCTATGGGGTTGCTATGGCAGAAACTTTTGCCCCCATCACGTTTAATTAGTTTGCAGGACAAAGCAAAGCTACCCTGGAGATGTCAGCGCACCGAGATCAATTTTCAACGTTTTTCTGGTGAGTGAAAAACAAGACGTCTCTTGTGTTCCCACGTAAAAGAAAAAGATTTCAGATATGAACAGCGTCACGATGATACTACTATATTTTACCATACATATGAGCATCAAAGCCTCAAAGGTGAGGTCAGGTAGGTGGCAGCCAATGCAAGTTCCTGGCTGCACACATGATAGCTGCTGCACCTGTCATGAGGAAAAAAAAAATCCTCACACCAAACTGAATCCCATCAACCCCATCTAAATCACAGCTTCTTTTTTCCCCTGTGCCGTGCACACATGCAACAGTTCATGGCGACCGTCTAACCAACCAGCCAGCTCCAGGCTCATCAAACCAAACTGAGAATAACCTGCCTACACTACAGTCATGTTGGTGAATCATGACGCCTTTTTACACGCAGGTGAAAATGTGAAAGAAAAGACGGCGAGATGCGCATATATCGTCGTGTGCATTTCCCAACAAGCGACAGCTTCGACCCGGTGGACTCCCTTTTTCTCGTGTCAAGATCACGAAAAGATTTCACGATCGGGAGGCCGCACGATGGGGAAAGTGGAGAAAAAAGTGTCTTCAGGCGCAGTGTTCATCAAGCTTCCTGCATCCGTGTCAACTCTCCAAGCACAAACATGAGATCGCACCAAACCAGACCAACAGCGTTTCTTTCTCAAGATCCATCAAACCGCATGCACATGAATGTGATGCATGGTGCAATTGCAGCTTGTGATCCAAGAGAAACAAGAGGAAATCAATCAATCCATCCATCCATCCATCTCTTCTAGAAGCATGACCAGTAGTTACTACTGGCATTTTTATGCAGGGAATTAAGAAGCATTTTTCTTGTTGTTGATGTTGAAGAAACTGAGAGGAACCAATCAATCATGCTGTGAAAAATACGTGAAAGCTACAGTATATCACTGGTCCTTTTCAGTTCTCTCCAAACCTGCAATGAAACCGGCAGGAAGAAGAAGAAGGTGCACGGCCACCAGCAATTAATCCGGGAAAGGGAAACCGGCCGCTGCCAAATGGCCTGGAAAAAGGGGCACCGGTGGCGTAAGATTGGGAAGAAAAGATGAAGATGAAAGCTTGAGGCAACGTAACTTTCCAGGTTATTAGGAGGGTCACATCTCAACGGTAGGTAACTACTGGACTCGACTCGATAGCCTTACCTCATAAGCTGGGTAGGTAAATACCCCTACTATGCCTAATCGTCCAAGCAATGCACAATCAACTAATAGTTTTTTTCTAGAATACGCATGAGCATGCGTATCTTATATTGATATAGAAGACAATCAAATAATGATAATAATTGTTACCTGCGAGAAATGGGTCATGCCAAATGCGCTCACAAGGATTTATTTATCTCTCTCGGAAAAATGCGCCTTGACCACTTCAGGTCCCATCCTCCACTCACTGATCCTTGTACAATTCCTTGCTCACAACACGCGCGGCGAGAAAAACAAGGTGCTTTTATCGATATATATTCTGCCACGCCATTGACATTGCGATTCCGCGGCTGTCGACCGACCGTTCACTCCCTGCAACAAGAAACATATATAAAAGCAAAAGAAACAAAGAAAGAAAGAAGAAAAACGGTATCATGTTCATCATGTGGTCTGAGATACGAATTCTGCCTCACAAGCCAAGTCAGGAACCCAAGACGTTTTCTTCCTTTACTCCTTTTCCCTATGCAGCAGCGCGTCTTGATCCACACCGCACGGCCTCCTGAATTGACATGCCAACCTCTCAACCCTTTCACGGGGATCATGTGTGTGTGCCACCAATTTAACCAGGAAAAAGGGAACTGTTTTTCCTTCCCTTTCGCGACGTCATCGGGTTTTTCCTTTTCGCCGATTTTATGGGGAGAGCTGACCTCGACAGAGCTTCAGCGACAACATGTGCCACATGTGGCAAATTTTGTAATGTCTTCATGGGTGATATCTATTAGTACCACCACTACCAGCAAGCTGTGAGTTGGCTTCAAAATAAAGAGAAACTGGGACATCAGCTGCTGCTTATTTTCTATTTTTCTTCCATATATGTCAGAAAGCACAGTCAAAGACTAGACAGGGTCCTGCAGAAGACAACAAAAGGAAGATAAAACTCTCGTTTTCATATCTGAGCAGTGGCCAAACTCGCCAAGCGTCAGCAGCAACTAGGGTTCCAGAGGGGACAAAATTTCTCCTGACAACTCTTTTGTTTTGAAACAAAAGAGGTGACAACAGAAATTTGTCCTCAATTGTTTTGTTTCAAACAAGTGAATGAAACTCGCAGCAACGCAAGCATCAGCAGCAACAAGGTTCTAGAGACGATGAAATTTCTCCTGACAATTGTTTTGTTTCAAAGAAGATGTGACCAAATCTCTAAAAAATTGCCACTAGGACTTCTATAAGGACAACAAAATGCTGTAAGAAAAATCAGCCTCCTTTTTTGCGTGTGTGGGCCGCGGGGGGTGAAGAAATTAAGACAAGACACCTCCCAAGTCTGGTATGATGAATGTTCAGAAGCAGCATTTCAACGGCAAGAAGAGTCTGGTTCAGTGTACACGGCCTCAACACCTTTTTCTGCCAAGTACTTGTATTGAACTCCCACAAATGATGCAGAGAAAAAACTTGATGAAACTGTGGTGTAAAACTCGGGCAGTGAAAACATGACTTTCACAAAATTGAGACTAAACATTGAGGAAGACAATGTTAATATCTATATGTGATTTCTAGCTTTCAACAAGTTCAGCATACAAATTACGGAGTACAAGCTCTGACAGAGGCCCAGTCCGGCAATAAAGTGCCGGACATGGCAACTTTGTGAAACCAGATTTATTCCTCATAGTCCACTGCATCCCCAGAAGAACCATCCTTGAGATGAAGGTGCTTCTCCCTCCTCTGGAAGTCAGTCAGGCCTTTCCCGCTACCAGTGACTCCCACCTTACCTCTGTGATCTTCCGGTGACTTGAAGATGCTCTCCTTCTTGCGACCCGAAAAGAATCCCACCTGAAAGCAAACAGAACAAAAAAAATCGAAGTCTAAGTGAACAGTCCGATCGACAAAAGGAAGCAATTGTAGATAGGCCAGTTAGGGTGTCATTAGACTGCTCTAGCCAAATACTCGTATAAGGGCTTGCAAGCTCTTCTGGAGATAGTTTTAGCCAAATAGTGAGGAAGTCCCACTGCCTTCTAGCGGCTAGGAATAGAGATGTTACCTTCTTAGCCTTTCCTTTGGTAGTCTGGAACTGTTGCCATGCATTTTGCCGCTTATTCTGTGCGAAATCTAGTTGCTCAAAGCGGGCTTTTGACTTGAAAGCATGGATCTTCTTACGCTTTGCAGCTTTCTGCAGACACAAAAGCCAGTCAGAACACATGACCCATTTGATGCAGCTATAAAAAATTACAAGGCATGCTTGTTTGCAAGATCAGAAGGATTCTATAAATGGAAGTACAAATGAGCCGCTAATTAAAATGGGGCAAGAAGAACACCACTAGACATAATGTGGAAGCCCTGAGGTTTGTCATAAAGCTATACCTAGGGTGTTCATGGACATGAATGTACATACTTGTTTGTAACAAATGCATTCAATCCTCAAAAGTGAGGATCAGTCAACTTTGTTCCTTTAAAGGCAGAAGTAATATGATAAATGGTGGCACATGGGAGGTATTCAAGGCTAACTTTGCAATTGTAAATATATTGAACAAAAGACCAATTCACTTACCACATCTTCTGGATCATTTGGATCGATCTTAAGTTTTGTGGGTAAGCTACGAATCTGATAGTCAGATGTTGCTGCTTGTTCAACTTTTCTCTTTAATGCCATTTTTGTCGCTTCAGCTTCTTTTTCAGCTAGTCCTAAAGCATCAGCAGCTTCCACGTCAAGTGCCCTGACATTAGCAGGGTCCACCTGTATAAGGCAAAAAAAAAGTTTGCACACACTATTATATTGAAGTAAAAACTGATATGTAAACTGAAGCGACAACTAAAAAGACTGGTATGTAAACTGAAGCCAGCATTCTATTTATTTATATTATACTAACATATTCACATGCCAAGTGGAATTTCAGAAATTATGGGTGCCAGTTTGGTCCAACAAAAGACAAAACACTACAGGCAAAGGTTATTTAAGTCGGTGAATTCCTTTGTACGTTAAGGATGCTAAACAGGAATAAACATTACAATGGGAAAATAAACAGGATGGCAGATACAGCCAAATGCCATTAAAAATTCTTTTCGCTGCAGATGAAAAGCATATATGACGATGCATTACTTGACAACTCAACAACTTCAGAAGCAGGGCAAAACATCATGGTCATAACATATATGTACTCCGTCAAATTTTATGAATATGCAAATTGCATCCCGATGACAAAAGTATTACATGAATGACCTCAAACCA
The DNA here is from genome assembly GCF_002162155.2 of Triticum dicoccoides. NCBI lineage: Eukaryota > Viridiplantae > Streptophyta > Magnoliopsida > Poales > Poaceae > Triticum > Triticum dicoccoides. Next base: position 473,222,701 of record NC_041392.1, on the reverse strand, counting down.
ATGAAGCTGTCAAAGACAGAGACTTAAGCCATATGACCAACAATTAGCATACCTCTTCCTTGTTTCCCCAGCCTTCATAACTTACAAAATAACCAATTGGTGTCAGACCTTCAATTGTCGCATTGTACCTAACAATTTAGCTGATCAAACAAATTGCAAACAGACTATATATGCAAAAATAAACAGAAGAATGTACAATTGCAACATACACATATATCTCAAAAGGTCTTACCACTCCCCATCTTCACTATACACAGCTTGCACTTTGGTACCAACTGCAAATTTTTCATGGGATTGTGAGAGGTCATCCAGTGCCTAAAAACAGATAAAGTATGTTAGTGGTATGAAACGGTTATGATGAACAGAAGTGCACTTGTAACTTCCAGGTGAGCAATCCATATGTAAAACAAAACTACGAGTACCTCTGAGTGCACTCCAGCAGAATAATTTGGCGGTGATAGACCTACATCATTCTGCGCACTCTCACTTGGATTTGCAGTTGCCAAAAGCTCTTCGGTTAATGTAATAACCTGCAGTTGTTGCAGAGAAATACATTAGCGCAATTAACAAAACTAGACTCCTGCTATCATTTAAACTGTCCAAATTTTGTGATTCACTCAGAACAGCAGCATCGACACCCAAAATCTGAAGGAGGTACTCTACCATGAGACACAAACCTGCAACCAATCAAGATAAAGGGTAATGGACAACTTTGAAGCTATGAAATTTTATATTTAGTGTTCATAAGTTATATATGGTTGCTCAGATGGTCCCTACCATTGACATAATCTACCTTCTCACCTTTCAAGATTACAATAAAATCTAAATGGCCCAAAAACAAATCCACTGTTCCAAGCTGCCTTTTCATGATAGCTTGCCGGGCATGGCTCCTTGTAACAAAGAAGAGAAAGGGATTGATAGCATAGGCCCCAAATTACAAAAAAGAAAGCAAACATCCTTTTGTTACAAACAGTTTACTCATACTAGCAACAAAGTAAAAGAAAAGGCATCTGATGATTAGCTGATATCAACACACAGCAGCATAATAAAAAATGCAGGATAACTCACCTCTTGAAGCTCCTTTTCCATATCAACATATTCAGAAATTCCAGCGTCATCTTTTTTCTCCTTGATGAACTTCCTAACCTACAATTGGACGACAAAAGATTACCCACAATGTAAATGAATGGTTGCTCAAAAGCTTCACAACAAATGAGATTTGTAATAGGTAAAAGTAAAAGGAAATAGCACGAAACTGCAGTAAGAAAAAAAAAGGAATTTCAATAGCAGTTGACCTGCCATGTGCAATAGTGCAAGATCTACCCTGATAAACGATTAACTGGTCACCAGTTGAACACCTTGGCTAGTGTCCGGATAGATCAGAGCAGATGTCATATTTGTTTATAGAAGATCATTTAATCAATTTTCAATGTAAATCACTCCTCTAAAACAGAAAGACATGGACAAAATATTAAAAAGAGTGAGTAGAATCTAGCGCGAAACAATGACTGCAACAAGGGACCAAACTTGGAACAAATACATCAACAAGTCTCGAGACAAAATTCAACCACCATGTGCACTTTACAAAGCGTTAACCACATGAACATAAAAAGTTGCATGCTCTGATTTGTGAACCAGTGGACTGTTCTGTCTTCTGCACATATGTAAATTCAACAAAATGCAGGATCAAATGGGCGATGGACATCGAAACATTTTGCTCCACCAAGCAGCACCAACACAATACAGCCCTAGTATAGAATTCATGGGAACCAATCAAGCTACATAATGTGTCAATCCAGTGTTGTCCAATATGTATTTCTAAGAAGTCTCAGAATCCAACACTTACCTTAGGATTTTTTAACTCTGCAGTTCAAAGATTGTTCCAATACCCGGCGTCCCTTTAACATAATGAAAATGATAACTCTTTTAGCTGGGGAAATAGTGATAAGAGCAGGTTATTACGGCTGCTCTACTATTTAATCAAAGGTTTAATCAATTGTAAGGTCCTGGACTTTTCACTTAGGCCTCTCGAAACCCTAGAATCGGACGCACATCCGAAACCTAATCTCTGAACACACAGCATCCAAAGCACAGAAACAAAGCACGTAGCTGCGCACAAATTATTGTGGCCCTAATAACGCGCAGCACCTAGGTGGGGAAACCAGAACTGATGGAGGAATCGCCGCAGCACAACGAATTACTACCGAGGATTGGACGCGAGGGGGGGATGGGGGGAGGGGGAGAGACCTCGCGGAGCTGGTCCTTGTAGGTGGAGAGATTGGAGGCGAGCTCCTCGACGCTGAGATCCTCCATGCCCGCCGCCTCCGACGCTCTCCTCCGGCTCGAGCTCGATTCGATTCGATTCGTGACGCCTCGCGCCGCCCGAGAGTTTTCTTTTTGTTCGTTTGGGGAAATCTTATTGTTGTTGTCTGTTCGTGGTGGGGATGGATTTTTATCGCGAGGAAGAAGAGGCCGAGTCGATTTGCCTCTTCCAATTGGGCTGGGACTCAGCGACTGCAACTCTCGGCCCATCGTGGGGTTTGCTGCGTGGATGCGCAAATGCGACGCGCGTGTGAGCGGGCTGGCCCGGCGCTGGGCGATTTTCGTTTTTCTGACACTCACTTATTCCCAAACCAATTCTCAAAAAGGAAAAACTTATTCCCAAACCACCGCTCAAAAAAGAAAAACTTATTCCCAAACCTATATAGTAGTTAAAAAAATCTTATTCCCAACCCTCGTGTTTGTGTAGGATTAATCTCTTTTGCTTACCATCTCATGGAAACCCTTTTCACCAATATCTTAGCCTTCTTTCCAGCTTATCACAGCATTCCTTGTAAGCGGTCCTCTCACTATTTCTACTTCTCGTGGTCTTGAGGTGTCTTGATCAGTCGATGTATCCAACACAGGCTCAGAGAAGACACCTCCTTCTCTCAACCATCTGTACAAGGAAGAACTTACCACTATCCGGAGTCATTTTTTTCTGCCTTTTTTCATGTTTAATTGATTTTCCTTTTCATTTTTATTTTTATTTTATTTTGAAGAAATAATTTCCAGATATTAAAGTTTTCACAAAATAAATTAATACTTTTAAAAATGCAAAGATGCGTTTAAATTATACGAACATTTTCCTACAATACGGAACTTTTTAGTTAGATAAAAAATCTTACAACATGTGAATGCTAATCTATTGACAATTTTATAAATTATATGAATATTTTTTAAATAATTTTTAAAATTACAAGAACAGTTTTAAAGGTGTGAATACTTTTCAAATTACTTGATATTTTAAAATGTAAATAATTATTATTTCCCCATCACATTTTAAAAAATATTGGAAAGTATATACATGTATATATGTTAATTTTAAGGTTTAAACAAAGAAAAATGATGTCCCTGAGCTCATTCAGAGGTCCTTTAGGCGGAGCTAGCGCTCGGTGGAAATGAGCGACACATTTTTGCACCTCAGTTGATGGGCAAGTTTTCGCTAGAAGATCCAGCCAAAACAACTTAAAGTGCATTTAAATTTAACAAGGCTCTGGTGGACATCACACAAGGAGTTCATGTGGACGCACACTTGCTATGAAGGGTAGATCAAAACAGGACGCGTCAGAGTAGGATATTGCTGGACAGGGTGCCAAACAATGCCCCAGTTGTGCAAGGAGTAAGACGCAAAAGCGGCCGACATGACAAATTCATTGGGCTTCGTATCCACTTGCGTCGAGCATGCCTTGGAGTTGCTCATGTCAGTACAATCCAGCAGCTCGAACCGTAATACACGTGAGAGAGGAAGAAGCCGCGAACATCACCATGGACCTAGACACCCAAAAATGGAGTGGAGCGAGATCTTTCAGGGCGAGGACGGTGTGCAATAGGTGGCAAAGTGGCCTTGCTACCTATTCCATTAGAAACCACAGATTTTTAGGTCCAACACATGGCTCAAACTTCAAAGTGTTTCAACATGTAAAAAGGTGGTTCAAACTAAAATAAAGCAATGTTTTTCCTTACTTATGGTGTAGCGTCTTGTTTTATCACTTACAACATGTATACACTCTGGGGGCAACAAAAAATAAAAAATAAAATGTACACTCATGACCGAATAATGCCGTTGCATCAGCTAGCAAGCAAACGGTAGAAACAAAAACCCTAATGTCTTCTTTTAAGGAAAACCAAAGCCCTGATTTTTTTTGAAGCATAAAAACTTTATTCTTATAAAATTGTCATATCATTTACTTAAGAGGAAGAATAAATTCAAGAGCATCGGACTCCCAAGTTTCAGACAAACTCGAGCTAAAAGAATGTTTAGCTAGACTATCAACAACTAGATTGACTTCTCTACTATAGTAAATAAAACTGACGCTAGCAAAGTGTAAAGCCAGTTGATTGCATTTTGTTAAAATCGATCATCAGGGCCCACATACAAATCAGAATTCGTTAACACCTCCAAAGCAAACATGCTTCAGACTCAGTGATAATTTTAGTGCACCCAATATTTGCTGCTAGAATCAATCCACTTCGGATAACTTTCAACTCAGTTGATTCAACATTGTAATCTTAAAAAAAAGCTGATTCAACATTAGAGAGGTAATTCCCAGGTTGCTGCTGCTATAAAATTTACATGGTTGTCCCTCGCCACAGCACCATTAACTCCCGATAAAGTTTTAGCATGAAATGACACGTCGATATTAATTTTTACAGTCCCCTCACTTGGCTGTTTTTTCAACATGTGATCAATCTTACGAACTAGCTGGTTCGGTGTCGATAGAAATTTGTACCTAACACCCATATAGTCATGGCCGTATGATTTGGAGTCTGGATAGTATTTCCTTTTGTACTCTGTCATCTCTGCCATCAGATGTACCACATAGCCACCAGGATCAATTCAGCAACAGGTATGTCACGCACAACTGAGCATAGATGGATAAGAGTTTCTGAGTTGACTGAGCCGAAGCGATCCTGCATAACAGTTGTTCGGTCGATTAGGCCTAGTTCTGCCCATACGTCCTTTGCCCGTGAACAGGTAAAGAGGCAGTGTTGGATATCCTCAAATACAATTTTACATAAGGGATATTCGGGTATAAGAGGGATGTGTCTACCCGCCAGCACGCCCAAGCATGGTAGTATACCTTTAGAAATTTCCATCCAAAATGCTTAATTTTTTCAGGGATTCGGAGCTGCCAAAGATCTTTCCAAATTGTGTTAATATTTGCACTCACTGGGCTATCTCCTCTCAAAAAATGATGCCCAAACAGGTGATCAAATTCCACATGGTAGGACGAACGGACAGAGATGGTCCGAGATCTTGTGAAGTTTCAGGCCACGAAGTCTTCCATTGCCTCAACATGAAAAAAAAATTGCATAGTTCTATTGACATAAATTACGGAAAATACAGACTCGATGTGAACCTCATCCCACTGTCCCCATGTGGGGGTCAATTATCTCTTCGTCCTTACTCAACATTGTGCCTCCTCTTGGTGTTATGATTTTTCTAGACTGTACTACAAGGGATCCAAGGGTCTTCCAAAATGTTTATGTGTGAACCTGATCCCACCCGCCAAATGCATCCTCTCTTAAAGGTTCGAATTCCTGAAAGTGCGTTATGTCGACTAGAGGGGGGGTGAATAGGCGATTTTTATGAAAGTCTTTAAAACGTGGAAGTTTCGAAGACAAACAATAGAAATAAACCTATAACCATGCAGCGGAAGGTAGACTACACTAGGTAAACCACAGTCATGTATTCAATGAAGTGAAAGCACAATGACTAATAGCAGCTAGGTAGTAAGGATCAGGTAGGAAGATATTAAGAAGCCAAACAGAACACGCAGTCACTCAGTGAAGACAAAAGATAGTGCAATCATACAATGACTTCACAAGGAACAACAGTAAGTAAAGGGAAGGGAAGGATGAAACCAGTGACTCGTTGAAGACAATGATTTGTTGGACCAGTTCCAGTTGTTGTGACAACTGTACATCTGGTTAGGGCGGCTAGGTATTTAAACCTGAGGACACACAGTCCCCGACACCCAGTCCTGAACACGCAGCTCAGGACACCCAGACCTCACCGTATTCCCCTTGAGCTAAGGTCACACAGACCTCGCCCAATCACTCTGGTAAGTCTTTAAGGTAGACTTCCAAACCTTCACAGACTTCGTTCACCGGCAATCCACAATGTCTCTTGGACGCTCAGAACGCGACGCCTAACCGGCTGGAGGATTCACAGTCCTCAAGTGTAATAAGTCTTCAGATCACTCAGACAAGAAGACTTAAGTGATGCCTAATTCTCTTTGGCTCTGGGTGGTTAGGGCTTTATCCTCGCAAAAAATTCTCTCTCAAAGGCTTCGAGGTGGGTTGCTCTCAAACGACAAAAGCCGTACACTAACTCTGAGCAGCCTACCGTTTATGGTTGTAGGGGGTGGGCTATTTATAGCCACTAGGCAACCCGACCTGATTTGTCCGAAATGACCCTGGGTCACTAAGGAACTGACACATGTTCCAACGGCCAGATTTCAAACTCACACGGCAACTTTACTTGGGCTACAAGCAAAGCTGACTTGTCCGACGCTGGACAAGATTCGCTCTCATAGTCTTCACTCGAAGACATAGGTTTTGGTTAGGCATCACTTCAGTCATTCTGACTGGTTCTCTTGGACCCCACTTAACAGTACGGTGGTTCCTATGACTCAATAAAGAAGAAACAGAACTACGAAAGATCTAAGTCTTCGAGCTCCATACGCTTCATGTCACGTCTTCTCTTGTCATAGTCTTCAATGTGAATATCTTCATATACCACCTTTGCCATTGATGTCTTCATACATTTTTAGGGGCCATCTCTGGTAGGAAAACCGAATCAATGAGGGACTTCTACCTGTGTTATCCTGCAATTCTCACAAACACATTAGTCCCTCAACTAGGTTTGTCGTCAATACTCCAAAACCAACTAGGGGTGGCACTAGATGCACTTACAATTCCTGCAATAATGCTTTGCCATGTGAACGAGGAACCTTTCTTTGGGCCTGCTTTTAGTATGTCACCATCTGGATAGTACTTAGCACTCAACACGTGTGCACACAGAGAGACAGGATTTTGGAGAAGTCGCCAACACTGCTTTGCTAACATACCAAGATTAAAATTGTGAAGGTCTCTAAACCCCATGCCATCCTTCTTCTTTGGGACGCACATTTTCCACCGTGCATACCAGTGCATCTTCTTCTTTTCTTCTCCATCTCCCCACCAGAACCCCGCTATCTCATTGGTAATTGACTTGCAAATCCCTTTAGGCAATTTAAAAACAGACATAACATAAGATGAATTGCTTGAGCCATAGATTTCGATAATATTTCTTTACCTTGCATTGATAGATTTTTTTCTTTCCAACCTTTTAGCCGTTGACAAGCTCTGTCAATTAGATGTTGAAAACTGTCACTTCTATCCACCACAAACATGGTGGGTAGGCCTAGATACTTATCTAACAGAGTTCAGTTAATATCTCCAGTCTACCACAAATATCTTCCCTGACTACAACACTAGTGTTAGGGCTAAACAAAATGCTAGACTGAGTTGTACTTACACGCTGGCCTGAACTAGTAGAGTTTGTGTCAAAGAGACCAAGACCCTTTTAAGGGTATCTACATTATTATTTGTTGCTCTCAGCAAAATAAGGGAGTCAGCAGCAAAAAGAAGGTGGGAAATTGAAGGAGCATTCCTACATACTCGAATACCTTCAATTCATCCAATGTCTTCCTAATGAGCCAGCAAACTGGAGAGGCCCTCAGAACAGATCAACAAAAGATATGGGGGTAAAGGGTCCCCTTGTCACAAACACCTCGTGGGTATAAACTCATCGGTCTCTGTATTATTGAATCTGATTCTATAACTCATAGAGGAGAAACACTCAATTATCATATCCACCCATTGTGACTGAAAACCCAGCTTTATCATCACTAGTTCTTGTTTCTTTGGAGAGCTTGACAACAATTGTTTGGTGAACTTGAAGGAAATATGCCCTAGAGGCAATAATAAAGTTATTATTTATTTCCTTATTTCATGATAAATGTTTATTATTCATGCTAGAATTGTATTAACCGGAAACATAATACATGTGTGAATACATAGACAAACAGAGTGTCACTAGTATGCCTCTACTTGACTAGCTCGTTGATCAAAGATGGTTAAGTTTCCTAACCATAGACATGAGTTGTGATTTGATTAACGGGATCACATCATTAGGAGAATGATGTGATTGACTTGACCCATTCCGTTAGCTTATCACTTGATCATTTAGTTTGTTGCTATTGCTTTCTTCATGACTTATACATGTTCCTATGACTATGAGATTATGCAACTCCCGTTTACCGGAGGAACACTTTGTGTGCCACCAAACGTCACAACGTAACTGGATGATTATAAAGGTGCTCTACAGGTGTCTCCGAAGGTACTTGTTGGGTTGGCGTATTTCGAGATTAGGATTTGTCACTCGGATTGTCGGAGAGGTATCTCTGGGCCCACTCGGTAATGCACATCACTATAAGCCTTGCAAGCATTGCAACTAATGAGTTAGTTGCGTGATGATGTATTACAGAACGAGTAAAGAGAGTTGCCGGTAATGAGATTGAACTAGGTATTGAGATACCGACGATCGAATCTCAGGCAAGTAACATACCGATGACAAAGGGAACAACGTATGTTGTTATGCGGTCTGACCGATAAAGATCTTCGTAGAATATGTAGGAGCCAATATGGGCATCCAGGTCCCGCTATTGATTATTGACCAGAGAGGTGTCTCGGTCATGTCTACATAGTTCTCGAACCCGTAGGGTCCGCACACTTAACGTTCGTTGACGATATAGTATTATATGAGTTATGTATGTTGGTGACCGAATGTTGTTCGGAGTCCCGAATGAGATCACGGACATGATGAGGAGCTCCGGAATGGTCTGAAGGTAAAGATTCATATATTGGATGATATGTTTTGGCCAAGGGGTCAGGCCCATGGGGCTATAAGTCAGTGCAAAAGGAGTTTTGCGGAGGCCAGGGGGCCAAACGCCGGAGACCCTGGCGTCTGGCCCTGGGCCATACGCCGAGGCCCATGGCATCTGGGCCAGACGCCAAGGATTGTGGCGTTTGGTCCTAGAGTCCGAGTGGGACTCTTGCCTTTCGGGCAAAACCGACTTTGGGGAGGCTTTTGCTCCAAGTTTTGACCCCAGGGCTCAACATATAAATAGAGGGGCAGGGCTAGCACCAAAGACACATCAAGAAACACCAAGCCGTGTGCCGGTAACCCCGTCCCCTCTAGTTTATCCTTCATCATAGTTTTCGTAGTGATTAGGCGAAGCCCTGCGGAGATTGTTCTTCACCAACACCGTCACCACACCGTCGTGTTGCCGGAACTCATCTACTACTTCGCCCCTCTTGCTGGATCGAGAAGGCGAGGACGTCACCGAGCCGAACGTGTGCAGAACTCGGAGGTGCCGTGCTTTCGGTAGTTGGATCGGTCGGATCGTGAAGACGTACGACTACATCAACCGCGTTGATATAACGCTTCCGTGAACGGTCTACGAGGGTACGTAGACAACACTCTCCCCTCTCGTTGCTATGCATCACCATGATCTTGCGTGTGCGTAGGAAATTTTTGAAATTACTACGTTCCCCAACAGTGGCATCCGAGCCAGGTTTTATGCGTTGATGTTATATGCACGAGTAGAACACAAGTGAGTTGTGGGCGATACAAGTCATACTGCTTACTAGCATGTCATACTTTGGCTCGGCGGTATTGTTGGATGAAGCGGCCCGGACCGACATTACGCGTACGCTTACACGAGACTGGTTCTACCGACATGCTTTGCACACAGGTGGCTGGCGGGTGTCAGTTTCTCCAACTTTAGTTGAACCGAGTGTGGCTACGCCCGGTCCTTGAGAAGGTTAAAACAACACTAACTTGACAAACTATCGTTGTGGTTTTGATTCGTAGGTAAGAACGGTTCTTGCTCAGCCCGTAGCAACCACGTAAAACTTGCAACAACAAAGTAGAGGACGTCTAACTTGTTTTTGCAGGGCATGTTGTGATGTGATATGGTCAAGACATGATGCTATATTTTATTGTATGAGATGATCATGTTTTGTAACCGAGTTATCGGCAACTGGCAGGAGCCATGTAGTTGTCGCTTTATTGTATGCAATGCAATCGCCCTGTAATGTTTTACTTTATCTCTAAGCGATAGCGATAGTCGTAGAAGCATAAGATTGGCGAGACAACAACGATGCTACGATGGAGATCAAGGTGTCACGCCGGTGACGATGGTGATCATGACAGTGCTTCAGAGATGGAGATCACAAGCACAAGATGATGATGGCCATATCATATCACTTATATTGATTGCATGTGATGTTTATCTTTTATGCATCTTATCTTGCTTCGATTGACGGTAGCATTATAAGATGATCTCTCACTAAATTTCAAGATAAAAGTGTTCTCCCTGAGTATGCACCGTTGCCAAAGTTCGTCGTGCCCAGACACCACGTGATGATCGGGTGTGATAAGCTCTACGTCCATCTACAACGGGTGCAAGCCAGTTTTGCACATGCAGAATACTCAGGTTAAACTTGACGAGCCTAGCATATGCAGATATGGCCTCAGAACACTGAGACCGAAAGGTCGAGCGTGAATCATATAGTAGATATGATCAACATAGTGATGTTCACCATTGAAAGCTACTCCATTTCACATGATGATCGGTTATGGTTTAGTTGATATGGATCACGTGATCACTTAGATGATTAGAGGGATGTCTATCTAAGTGGGAGTTCTTAAGTAATATGATTAACTGAACTTTAATTTATCATGAACTTAGTCCTGGTAGTATTAGCATATCTATGTTATAGATCAATAGCTCGCATTTAGCTCCTCTGTTTTATTTTTGATATGTTTCTATAGAAAACTAAGTTGAAAAATGTTAGTAGCAATGATGCGGATTGGATCCGTGATCTGAGGTTTATCCTCATTGTTGCACAGAAGAATTATGTTCTTGATGCACCGCTAGGTAACAAACATATTGCAGGAGCAGATGCAGATGTTATGAACGTTTGGCTAGCTCAATATGATGACTACTTGATAGTTTAGTGCATCATGCTTAAACGGCTTAGAATCGGGACTTCAAAGACGTTTTGAACGTCATGGACCATATGAGATGTTCCAGGAGTTGAAGTTAATATTTCAAGCAAATACCCGAGTTGAGAGATATGAAGTCTCCAACAAGTTCTATAGCTAAAAGATGGAGGAGAATAGCTCAAGCAGTGAGCATGTGCTCAGATTGTCTGGGTACTACAATCGCTTTAATCAAGTGGGAGTTAATCTTCTAGATAAAATAGTGATTGACATAATTCTCTAGTCACCATCACCAAGTTAGTAGAACTTCGTGATGAACTATAATATGCAAGGGATAACAGAAACGATTCCCAAGCTCTTCGTGATGCTGAAATCGATGAAGGTAGAAATCAAGAAAAACATCAAGTGTTGATGGTAAACAAAACCACTAGTTTCAAGTAAAGGGACAAAGGGAAGAAAGGGGGACTTCAAGAAGAACAACAATTAAGTTGCTACTCAAGTGAAGAAGCCCAAGTCTGTACCTAAGCCTGAGACTAAGTGCTTCTACTGCAAAGGGACTGGTCACTGGAAGCGGAACTACCCCAAGTATTTGGCGGATAAGAAGGATGGCAAAGTGAACAATGCTATATTTGATATACATGTTATTGATGTGTACTTTACTAGTGTTTATAGCAACCCCTCGGTATTTGATACTGGTTCAGTTGCTAAGAGTAATAACTCGAAACGGGAGTTGCAGAATGAACAGAGATTAGTTAAGAGTGAAGTGACGATGTGTGTTGGAAGTAGTTCCAAGATTGATATGATCATCATCGCACACTCCCTATACTTTCGAGATTAGTTTTGAACCTAAATAAGTGTTATTTGGTGTTTGCGTTGAGCATGAATATGATTTGATCATGTTTATTGTAATACGGTTATTCATTTAAAGTCAGAGAATAATTGTTGTTTTGTTTACATGAATAAAACCTTCAATGGTTATACACCCAATGAAAATAGTTTGTTGGATCTCGGTCATAGTGATACACATATTCATAATATTGAAGCCAAAAGATGCAAAGTTAATAATGATAGTGCAACTTATCTGTGGCACTATCGTTTTGGTCATATTGGTGTAAAGCGCATGAAGAAACTCCATGTTGATGGGATTTTGGAATCACTTGATGCTTGCGAACCATGCCTTATGGGCAAGATGACTAAGACTCCGTTCTCCGGAACAATGGAGCGAGCAACTGACTTACTGGAAATAATACATACTGATGTATGCGATCCGATGAGTGTTGAGGCTTGTGGCAGGTATTGTTATTTTCTGACCTTCACAGATGATTTGAGCAGATATGGGTATATCTACTTGATGAAACATAAGTCTGAGACATTTGAAAAGTTCAAAGAATTTCAGAGTGAAGTGGAAAATCATCGCAACAAGAAAATAAAGTTTGTACGATTTGATCGCGGAGATGAATATTTGAGTTACGAGTTTGGTCTTCAACTAAAACAAATAGTTTCACAAATTCATGCCACCTGGAACACCATAGCATAATGGTGTGTCTGAACGTCATAACCGTACTTTATTGGATATAGTGCAATCTATGATGTGTCTTACCGATTTACCACTATCGTTTTGGGGTTATGCATTAGAGACAGTTGCATTCACGTTAAATAGGGCCATATAAATCCGTTGAGATGACACTGTATGAACTGTGGTTTAGCAAGAAACCTAAACTGTCGTTTCTTAAAGTTTGGGGCGGCAATGCTTATGTGAAAAAGCTTCAACCAGATAAGCTCGAACCCAAATCGGAGAAATGTGTCTTCATAGGATACCCAAAGGAGATGGTTGGGTACACCTTCTATCACAGATCCAAAGGCAAAACATTCGTTGCTAAGAATGGATCAGAAGGAGTTTCTCTCGAAAGAAGTGAGTGGGAGGAAAGTAGAACTTGATGAGGTAACCGTACCTGCTCCCTTATTGGAAAGTAGTTCATCACAGAAACAGGTTCCTGTGACGTCTATACCAATTAGTGAGGAAGTTAATAATAATGATCATGAAACTTCAGATCAAGTTGTTACTGAACCTCGTAGGTCAACCAGAGTAAGATCCGCACTAGAGTGGTATGGTAATCCTATTCTGAAGGTTATGTTACTATGTCATGACTAACCTACGAACTATGAAAAAACGATGGTGAGCCCAGATTCCGCAAAATGGCTTGAGGCCATAAAATCTGAGATGTGATCCATGTATGAGAATAGAGTGTGGACTTTGGTTGACTTGCCCAATGATCAGCAAGCCATAGAAAATAAATGGATCTTTAAGAGGAAGATGGACGCTGGTAGTAGTGTTACTATTTACAAAGCTAGAATTGTCGCAAAAGGTTTTTGGCAAGTTCAAGGTGTTAACTATGATGAGAGTTTCTCACTCGTATCTATGCTTAAGTCTGTCCAAATCATGTTAGCAATTGCCGCATTATATGAAATCTGGCAAATGGATGAACAAAACTGCATTCCTTAATGGATTTATTAAAGAAGAGTTGTATATGATGCAACCAGAAGGTTTTATCAATCCTAAAGGTGCTAACAAAATATGCAAGCTCCAGTGATCCATCTATGGACTGGTGCAAGCATCTCGGAATTGGAATATACGCTTTGATAAGTTGATCAAAGCATATAATTTTATACAGACTTGCGGTGAAGCATGTATTTACAAGAAAGTGAGTGGGAGCACTACAACATTTCTGACAAGTATATGTGAATGACATATTGTTGATCGGAAATAATGTAAAATTATTCAGCAAAGCATAAAGGAGTGTTTGAAAGGAGTTTTTCAAAGAAAGACCTCGGTGAAGTTGCTTACATATTGAGCATCAAGATCTATAGAGATAGATCAAGACGCTTGATAAGTTTTTTTCAATGAGTACGTACCTTGACAAGATTTTGAAGTAGTTCAAAATGGAACAGTCAAAGAAAGAGTTCTTGCCTGTGTTACAAGGTGTGAAATTGAGTAAGACTCAAAGCCCGACCACGGCAGAAGATAGAAAGAAAATGAAAGTCATTCCCTATGCCTCAGCCATAGGTTCTATAAAGTATGCCATGCTGTGTACCAGATCTATTGTATACCCTACACTGTTTTTGGCAAGGGAGTACAATGGTGATCTAGGAGTAGATCACTGGACAGCGGTCAAAATTATCCTTAGTGGAATAAGGATATGTTTCTCGATTATGGAGGTGATAAAAGGTTCGTCGTAGAGGGTTACGTCGATGCAAGTTTTGACACTGATCCAGATGACTCTAAGTCTCAATCTAGATACATATTGAAAGTGGGAGCAAATTAGCTAGAGTAGCTCCGCGCAGAGCATTATTGACATAGAAATTTGCAAAAATACATACGGATCTGAATGTGGCAGACCCGTTGACTAAACTTCCCTCACAAGCAAAACATGATCACACCTTAGTACTCTTTGGGTATTGATCACACAGCAATGTGAACTAGATTATTGACTCTAATAAACCCTTTGGATGTTGGTCACATGACGATGTGAACTATGGGTGTTAATCACATGGTGATATGAACTATTGATGTTAAATCACATGGCGATGTGAACTAGATTATTGACTCTAGTGCAAGTGGAGACTGAAGAAAATATGCCCTAGAGGAAATAATAAAGTTATTATTTATCTCCTTATTTCATGATAAATATTTATTATTCATGCTAGAATTGTATTAAATGGAAACATAATACATATGTGGATACATAGACAAACAGAGTGTCACTAGTATGCCTCTACTTGACTAGCTCGTTGATCAAAGATGGTTAAGTTTCCTAACCATAGACATGAGTTGTGATTTGATTAACGGGATCACATCATTAGGAGAATGATGTGATTGACTTGACCCATTCTGTTAGCTTAGCACTTGATCGTTTAGTTTGTTGCTATTGCTTTCTTCATGACTTATACATGTTCCTATGACTATGAGATTATGCAACTCCCGTTTACCGGAGGAACACTTTGTGTGCCACCAAACGTCACAACGTAACTGGGTGATTATAAAGGTGCTCTACAGGTGTCTCCGAAGGTACTTGTTGGGTTGGCGTATTTCGAGATTAGGATTTGTCACTCGGATTGTCGGAGAGATATCTCTGGGCCTACTCGGTAATGCACATCACTATAAGCCTTGCAAGCATTGCAACTAATGAGTTAGTTGCGTGATGATGTATTACATAACGAGTAAAGAGACTTGCCGATAACGAGATTGAACTAGGTATTGAGATACCGACGATCGAATCTCGGGCAAGTAACATACCGATGACAAAGGGAACAACGTATGTTGTTATGCGGTCTGACCGATAAAGATCTTCGTAGAATATGTAGGAGCCAATATGGGCATCCAAGTCCCGCTATTGGTTATTGACCAGAGAGGTGTCTTGGTCATGTCTACATAGTTCTCGAACCCGTAGGGTCCACACGCTTAACGTTCGTTGACGATATAGTATTATGAGTTATGTATGTTGGTGATCGAATATTGTTCGGAGTCCCGGATGAGATCATGGACATGACGAGGAGCTCTGGAATGGTCCGGAGGTAAAGATTCATATATTGGATGATATGGTTTGGCCAAGGGGTCGGGCCCATGGGGCTATAAGTCGGTGCAAAAGGAGTTTTGCGGAGGCCAGGGGGCCAAACGCCGAAGACCCTGGCGTCTAGCCCTGGGCCAGACGCCGAGGCCTATGGCGTCTGGGCCAGACGCCAAGGATTGTGGCGTTTGGTCCTGGAGTCTGAGTGGGGCTCTTGCCTTTCAGGCAAAACTGAGTTTGAGGAGGCTTTTGCTCCAAGTTTCGACCCGAGGGCTCAACATATAAATAGAAGGGCAGGGCTAGCACCAAAGACACATCAAGAAACACCAAGCCGTGTGCCGGCAACCCCATCCCCTCTAATTTATCCTCCGTCATAGTTTTCGTAGTACTTAGGCGAAGCCTTGCGAAGATTGTTCTTCACCAACACCGTCACCACACCATCGTGCTGCCGGAACTCATCTACTACTTCGCCCCTCTTGCTGGATCGAGAAGGCGAGGACGTCACCGAGCCGAACGTGTGCAGAACTCGAAGGTGTCGTGCTTTCGGTACTTGAACCGATCGGATCGTAAAGACGTACGACTACATCAATCGCGTTGATATAACGCTTCCGCGAACTGTCTACGAGGGTACGTAGACAATACTCTTCCCTTTCGTTGCTATGCATCACCATGATCTTGCATGTGCGTAGGTTTTTTTTTTGAAATTACTATGTTTTCCAATAAAACTGATTGTTGGCCTTGCAGCGTAGGAGTAGATCTGATCGCGCTCCGAGGAAAAATGGTTCAGAACCGCGGTTTCCTCCTTAGATGGCGGTGGTATTCATAAGGAAGGTGCTCACTACCGTGTCATTTTCATCTGACGGATCGAAATGATCTCTAAAAGAGGATCATTCATCAATTAAAATCGGTGTTGTGCTTTTGGTAATCTAAGACACTGCGGCTATTGCTCCACGGTAATTAGTAAAAAAATAAACAGGGCTTTGTATGATAATAGGTGGCTCGACTTTACATTTTTAATCAGATTATTTCTGAATTGTTGCATGTAAAATGAAATTCTGTCAAATAATTAAGATGCAAAGCATTGTTTGTATGCACGTAATATGATCAAATGTTTCCATCACATAGTATATCTGAGAACATCTGAAGCTGGAGGTTTTGGACGTGTTTTACATGGGTAATTAGAAAACAAAACTTCCCCATCCCACGGCAAATTGCTTGGCTTTTATTTTGTCACCCTAATCAAGATAAATTCTCTTCAACACAAGATAAACTTACTCGCATGCATAGCATATTACTCCGTCGAATAAAAGTTTAATTCTATGGGAGTGGAGGGAGGGTAGCTAAAGGAGGTGTTGTCATTGCCACAACGTTTGCATATCTTTGGCAATCTAAGTTGCAATAATAGAGCTCGATGTGGCACGAATCAGGCTTTGCAAGGCAGCAGAAGGCCTTAGTCTTTTTTCTGTAGACGCACAGCCCGCCTGGTAAACTGATCTTACGATTATTCATGCCGTCAATGATAGGCCTATGGAAAAACAGACAGACAATTACATTAGTATTACTAGCAAAAGATCTCGTGCATTGCAACAGGAGAGAAAACATAACACACGTTCTTAACTCAACAACCATCACTTAAGACCACAATAGGTCCATTTCCTTTATTTTTACAAGACATCATATTTGTGTTGCTGCTTATCTTTCTTCTCACCCTCGCCGG
Source organism: Triticum dicoccoides (assembly GCF_002162155.2). Lineage (NCBI taxonomy): Eukaryota > Viridiplantae > Streptophyta > Magnoliopsida > Poales > Poaceae > Triticum > Triticum dicoccoides. The sequence goes on along the minus strand of NC_041392.1, from coordinate 473,205,321 downwards.
TGATGGTCTCGGTGTTACATAAAACAACAAAAAACGTGTGTCTCGGCGTCTCTCTCTCCCTCTCTCTCTCGCTCGCTTTCTCTCACTCTCGCGATGAGAAATCTGTTGTTTTTCCCTGCGATATTTTTCAAAGGTATGCATGCGTAGTTATCGATGTTTATTTGCAATCCGGATCGCCGCCGGTATGAAAAAAACGAATCTTGCGCTATAAATTATAAGTTTGCTTCCATAACAATATTTAAAAAATATTTAACAGGTAAAATTAACGTCATATTTAGAGTCCACACATTTTTCTAAAAAAATTTCATATATAATATGTTAAAATCGAAGTTACGGTTTAAAAGATACAGATAATTTAGAAAATCATTTGGTTTGACTCAAATATATTCCAAAACAATATTTAAAAATACTTAACAGGTAAAAATAATCTCATATTCATATTCTACATATTTTTCTAACCAAATTTCATATAAAACATGTTCAAATCAGAGTTATGGTTTAAAAATTATTGATGATTTTAAAAAGCATTTGTTTGACTTAAATATGATCCGCAGATGAATTATCTAAAACATCAGGGGGGGTTCGAAAAATGTAAAATAACGATTTGGGTGTGACTTAAATCCAGACGGCAGGTTGATTTCAAGAAAAAACAAGGACTGTTGTGTAAAATACAAAAATAACGATTCATTTTACTTAAAACGGGACTGCGGGTTGAATTCTCTAAAATAGAGGGACTTTTCAATGAAGAATAGTGGAGAGTCTGCGGAAGCGGCGGCAGCAATTTTTGAGGATTGTTTTTTTATGGCCTGTGATTTTTCACAAACCAGTTTTGAACATTGTAATAGAGAAGCGAACAAAATAGTTCATGAGCTTGCTAGATTAGCAAAATGTTCCATGACTAGAGATTGGATAGAGGAGCCCATGGAAAATCTCGTAACTCTTCTGTTAGACGATGTAACTATTATTTCTAATTAATAAAGTTCAAACTGTTTTTCAAAAAAAAAGGGTAAAGATAAAGAAAAGATTTCGAATTGATTAACAAGAAGCGCCAGATGGCACATGAATGGAAAATAGGCAGTTGTCAAGCTACTTCCAGCAGAAATAAAACATTAAATTTAAATTATTACATGTATATATAACCTGTAAGTACACATATATGTTGTAAAGATAGATTATCGGAGGTGAAGACGCCCTTTCGTATTCATGGCTTACCTTGTGTGGTACTAGTAGCAATGCATGCGAGAAGAAGTAGAGACAGCAGGAGTGGCGCACGGATTGAGGTCGTGTACTTGGCCATCTAGATATTGTGATGCGACAGATTGACAAAGAGACAAAAGAATACGTGTTCTAAGCAAAACTACAAAATGATTTATCCATGCACACATGTATAATCTTGTATATATAGAAGAACCAGAGAGATATCTGGGATCACACCCCCCTGCAAAAAGATTAGCAATAACTGGTATAATAATCACGTCCGGGCCGGATTTCAAGTTAATATTAGCTTGATTATCACCTTCTAATTATACTAGACGATTTCCCGAGCGTTGCGGCGGGAACACATGCATAAATTGTTGTACTTTATTACTTTGGTATATTGAATCATCAAAGTTTGCAATTTACTTATCAAAGTTTGCAATTTACTTATTTCAAGGAAGATTTCATAAGGAATTGTAAGTATTTTTCTATGAGATGAACTTGACTAATTTCCACATAGATAAATACAACATTCGTCAAAAGAGTACAATGATTGGCACCAAACAAAGGGTAGTTGGTAAACAGTGAAAAAATGCAACCAAATTTGTGTTTGTATTTGATATTAATTTCCAGGTGACAAGGCTTTGTTCATTCATCGTCAATTTTGAATCTAGATAATGGAATACATTGAACTTGTACATCCATGATAGATGAAAGTGGTAGATAATCAATTTATATTCAAGAGCACATGTCATAGAAAGATATGAATAATGTGAGGCAAACTCAGCTGTCGACCCCAAGCATCTAATCTATCATTAGAGTTGGGTCTCAATTGAAGTTGAAATTCCTCTGATAGATTTAAGGTTGAGTCCTGAGAACTGGACCAATTCCTGAAAGCCCTAAGCCATGCTCCAAATAGTATATCGCATAACACCATATGAAAAGGGATGATGATCTATAATAAACAAAAAGAGTAGACGTCAGAGTTGGATAAAAAGTCGTAGTTATAAGGTAAACCACAATTATGAGCGCTTCCTATCCTGAGCCCAAATCTATTAATAAGAAAATGTGGATGTTGAAATAATTTTACCAGTGGTGTCGGGAATTTAATGGTAAAATTATTTTATACAAAAAGGCACGCCAAGAAAAAAATGATGTGCTATAAATGATCTTGTACAAATCAAGTTGTGTTAGTAAAATAAAGAGGATAAGAACCAACATTTCTTTTGTTGGATTTTTATTATATATTACCAAAAAAATCTTTTTAAATGGGAAAAGTAGCAACGCTCCTCTTGATCTTGATGGCCACATTATTATGCCTGACATTCATGATTAAGAGCAATAATGGACACTTAATTATACCTGAAGAGCCATTGCTACAAATCATCACCATTAATCATTTGTCGAAAATTGCAAAAGGTACCTGAGAAAGAACTAAAGACCTACTATGGTGAAGTGGTGATTACAACTGGATTAAAATCAAACAGATTTGTTGCCTCTGAATCTTAATAAACATGTTCAAATTTGATTTGCTACCTCTATAATCTTAATAAACATGTTCACATTTGGTAGCGCAGGACCCGATTGAAACTCCCAAGAAGCAATGTAGTGCATGCAGATGCTGCACAAAGATGGAAATTGTAAGAAGGTTTGGGGATATAGCATGAAATAAATTAATACTCCTTTACAGAGGGAGTACAACATAAACTTAGTCTAGAGTGTATATCTGGACTTCTCATTGGCTGAAACCTAAATGTCGCCGAACAGCAGCATCAACCATTATTTCTGAACTTCTGCAAGAATGAACCTAGAACTAAACTAATCAATCATGATGCATTCCAGGCAAATAACTGAGCAAGCAAATAACCAAGCAGAACTGCTGCATCGAATCAATAGCCGAGAAAAACAGCTTACATACTACCTCGGTCGCCGCGGTCGGCGTGGCGGTATTCCTGATGAAGAGAACTAAATAAGCATGGCAGAGGGCAAGCACAGCCCAACTGCAAAGAGCCCCTCTTCATCTCCCAGCATACGCCACGCCGTCAGGCTCGCCGAGTTCCACACCAAAGCAAAGAGAGGAGGGGTCGAGGGGATGTAGCCATCATGTAGGACGGGTGGCAGCAAGATCCTTGGTGGCGCTGAGACGGTGTGGAGTGGTCACGGAGGGTAGCGGCGGACGGGTGAAGCCGATGCGGACAATCGGAAGTAGCCGGTCGGACAAAGCCAACACAGGGCACTAGGAAGGCACTGGCTGCCGGTGACGCGCTGAGGGCATGCGACGGCACCGTCCAGGCGCGGCGTTGTGGCAGGACACAACCATCTCGGGTGCAGCAGGGAGGCACCACGGGCGTCCTGCGGCGCCGTCCAGGTACACGTCATGGCCGAGCTAAAGCGGGGAGCCATGGAGGCGCCGTGGGCGTCGGTCGATGCCGTCCAGGCGCGGCGTTGTGGTTGCGCAAAGCTGAAGCGAGGCACCATGGAGGTGATGCAGATGTGCGTGTGTGCGTCTGTGGTGTCCATGCGCAGCATCGAGCTCCATCTCAGGATGATGATGAGGTTGTGCACATCTGAGCTTGATTCCGGCGGATAAGCGGATGAGAAGCGTAGATCAAACATCCTATTATATGCATCTGGCGGACTCTTTGACTACCCAGTCTGATATGGAAGATCGAAGAGCAAACGACCAAGGGATGGCTGATCGTTTCCCCTAAATAAAAGTAGCATTTGAAGACCAAACGACCGAGGGACTGCTGCGTACTATAAATACTAAGATTTGTTGCATGATTTGTTGATTTTTTTTTCTAAGATGGAATGTGTGTGGCATATGTGATGATGTGGATGGCTTGCATGTTAAGATAAATAGGATAGTGAGGGTGAATCTTTTAGGTATATAGGATGCGTGTTTAAATCTAATTATAGGCGTGTTTCCGTAACTGTGTCCTTGTCTTTCCAAACGACCAAATTGCGATCTGAATATTATCTGTACCGGCCGGGAATACAAGATTCCAGCCACATGCATCATTGGACTCAACATGCACCATCGATTCAAAGTGAGACTTTTATTTTAAGTAGGTACTAGCAAACATGTCCGTGCGTTGCAATGGAAAAAAACAGCCCCACACGCTTTACCAACTGAACATGGTTAACGTCTTCATCCTTATGCCCCTAACAAAATAAACATGACTAATACCTCACCTTCAGGTATACATCCTCCATTTCAATATGACATCGGACCCATGCTTTCGCTTATCCACTTTATCGTCCTTGTCGCCGGCGGTCGTGGTACCAGTTGTCACTTACCAAGGTTGGCCAGGTCCAATAGCTGGATTGTTTAGCCCCCTTTTGTGTCCAGCGAGATCAAGAGCGTTGAACAAAGATGCTTTTATATCCGGCCAATATAATAGGAAAAAACACTACCCTAATACATGTCTGTGTTACCATATAAATTGAGTAGTTTGTGTTAAATAGACCGTGAAACCTTAGTTGGAGTTATCTCATGCATTATGACGGGAGTCACTTGGTCAAGCGAGGCTAATCGTATGTGAAGACATGTTGGAAGATTCCTTTTTTATTTCTTTCTTTCTCCTAGTTATTTCATTCCTTTGTCAGGTCTCATGTCGATTGACATGCAGTTATTTCAACTAAACTTTCTTTCTTTATTCTTTTCGTCACGTCGCTCCATACCTTTGGCTTATTGATTCCCAAGTCCTTCATACCTAAAAACTCAAAAAAGTATATCAACTGGAAAGATTATCCGTAAGAAACCAAGCTGGGACTATTTAAAAAAACAAAACAACCTTCGCCTAGACACAAACATTGATCGCCTAGCCTGCCTTGGGCGCTGGGCCACAACGCAGGCCGAGGCCAAGCGAGACACCTGAGACGTTTTTCCTTCACGGGGAACAAAAGGCGTTTTAGAAAATATTCAGGTTTCAGGAAAAAATAAAAGGGGGAAATTGTTCTTTTTGAATGTTCGAGCTAAAAATATTGTTTATAAAATTGCAAAAATATTCGCGTTCTAAAATATATTTACTTTTTCAAAAAATAATATTTTTCTTTGCTCTTAGTATCTGACACGGCTGTTTGCTAATTTAATATGTCGCGCTGTAACTTAAACACAATGTCTTGTTTAGTCCAGTGGCTGGCATTCTGGTGCGTCCAGCGTGAGCTCCTGAGTTCAATCCCTCGTGGCGCTTTTATTTTTTCACTTCGACTATTTTCACTGGCATGACCTTTTGACACAACATATGGGCCGGCCCGTTGCGGCTCTGCTCCTTGCGTTATGCGATTTTTCTGGCAGAATCGGTAGAGACCTCCTGTTCGGCGCCTTATGCGCCCGAACAGGTTTCTGGCGCCCACGCAGTGCCTTGTTGGGCCGGCCCGATAAGGCAAAGCGCAAAGAACAAAAACTACACAAAAAGGCACAAAAACTGCTTCCATCCGGATTCGAACTCACAAAGCCACCCATATATTCCTGGCTTTCTGCTTAGATAACCACTACACCCATTGAACACTTGTTGCCACTAATAGCGCTTATAGAATAAGAACATGTGTGGCTGCGCTATTTATTATCCCTTAGTTTTTTTAAAACATGAATTTGAAAAATGTTCATCGATTTTGAGCCAAAGTTCAACATTTGACGAAAAAATCTCACAAACTACAAAAACAATCATCGATTTTGAGACAAAAGTTCATCATTTTTGAAGAAAAAGTACATAATAAACTTAAAAAACTGAATGATTTTGAGAAAAAGTTAATTATTTTTAAGAAAAGTTCATCGATTTTGAAAAACGTTTATGGAAAAGTGAAAAAAGTTCATCATTTTCGAAAAAAAGTTCATCGCATTTGAAAAGAAGTTCATCAAATTTGAAAAAGTTCAACAAAGTTGAAAAAAGTTCACCAAATTCGAAAAAAAGTTCATCGAATATGAAAAACAAATCATGATTTTTTTTAAAAGATCATCGAATTTTAAAAAAGTTCATCAAAGTTCAAAAAAAGTTCACTGAATTTGAAAATAGTTCATCAAATTCGAAAAAAAGTTCATCGAATATGAAAAACAAATCATGATTTTGGAAAAAAGTACATCGAATTTGAAAAAAGTTCATCGAAGTTCAAAAAAAGTTCACTGAATTTGAAAAAAGTTCATCAAAATAAAAAAACAGTTCATTGAATTTCAAAAAAGTTCATCGGATTTGAAAAAAAATCAACGAATTTGAAAAAAGGTCACCAAATTTGACAAACATTTTGAAAAAAAATCGTAATTTTGAGAAACATTTCGCGGATTTTATAGAAAGAAAAAAAGAGAAACTAAATGACAAAAAGAAAAAGTAAGTAAAGAACAAAAGGGTGAGGACGAGGGTTAGTATTCACAAGAGATGTTGTTAGCGTGGTAGTTACTGCGCTCCATGTAGGACAAGTCGATCGCAGGATCGAATCACCTCGCCGCTCAATTTTTGTTGCAGTTTTTCACAGAAAAAAGCAACTAAATGGGCCGGCCCGGCGCGGACGGCGGGTGTGCGCACCAGCGAATCGGTAGGAACGAGAAACAACGACGGACGAAAATAATCTGGGTCTCACGGTAAACCAAAATAATTAGAGAAAAACAATCCCGAATGAGAAACGACGACGGACGAAAATAATCTGGGTTCCACGATAAACCAAAATAATTAGAGAAACAATCCTCCCTTTAATATTAGACTAGTATATATGCACGTGCGTTGTAACGGAATAAATAAGTAAATATGTGCTTATAAAAATAAAAAAAAAAGTTCAGCACCCAAACAAATTTGCAAGATAGCAAAAAAAAAAGTTCCAGGGGGTTGTTCTTGGATAAATATATACATTCTCAGATAGGGCCTCTACTGTGTTATTTGTCACTCAACTAAATCAAATATAGTTACTATTGTCACTCAAAAATAAAGTTACTGATGGGACACAACCTTTGTATTTGATGGCTTTCTACTTCATTATTCCATAAAGTCTGTACACAATACATGTTTGATGGGACACCGACATCCTCATACATTTCTCTTGTTTAAGTTTTCTCTCCTTGTTTGTCGGTTTCTTTCCTAAAACAATATGACAGCAAGTCATCGGGCAGAAATATAATCACCACTGGTAATAATAAAGAGATTTCGAGAAAGTAAAAATACATCAAATAGGAGAAGCTGACATGCCCTCTTGAAATTCCTTGAAACTGAGTGATACCTGATGCATGACCAACACACACCGGAAACAATACAGACCTGCATGTTTTGTACACTCTCCTGAGTTGAATCCTGAATTTAGTAAGATAAGGGACAACTCAAGATATAGCAATCTTCAAATCCACTACCCTTCAGTAGCTGTAGCGGTATAGATAAACTGCCAATAGTATAAAATGTTGTGATTGGTTTGTAACGGTTTTCGCCCGATTATTCGTTGATTAACTGGACAATTCTCTTGTTAATTAATCGATGAGGTCTTTTGCCCCGTTTTCGAAAAAAAAGTTGTGGCGTTCCAAACAGATAAAAATGAAGTATGTCCGAACTGTACTGTCAGTCAAACGCGACGTCGCTTCTTGTAGCTGAGCTTGTTGACGCCCATGTTAGAATTCCCATCCCTCATGGCGCTCCTGTAGTCCTGTCCCTCCTCTCCCACTCCAGAACACGCTACTCCGTCCTCCGGGAACCTCTCCGGCAGGGGGGCATCCGCGCCCTGCTCGCCCCATGGGCACCCCTGCCTGTCCATCCGCGTGACCGCGCCGGCGGACACACGTGCACGCTCCCTTCCACCGAGTTGTCCTCTCCTGGTCACCACCGCCCTCCTCTAGAGTGGACCCACCTCGGGAACCGGACGATCTCTTCTGGCGTTGGTAAGGAGCTCTATCTTTCCTGAATTTGGATCGATTGTTCTGTGGGATCTTTCTTTGCTACTCCCTTTGTAAACTAATAAGTAGTGATCTAAAAACCCTTATATTAGTTTACGGAGGGAGTACAAGTGATCCTTCAGTTCTGTGAAAGTTAGTTGCGGATTTTTTTTTTGCGAGATGCGCTACTAATCTAATCAATCCATTATCCATTACCATCCCAGCACCAGTAGAATTACTGATACATGAATTCGGCACATATAATGTTTAGTATTTAATTTGATTACTATTACACCCTGCACACTCTGCTCTTAGAGTTTCAGTTGGCAGACGGTTATTTCTTGTTACAGAACCAAGATGATATTGCTCCTCTGATTTCTACAGATCTACAGAACATACCCACCCAGTGGCAAAATGTAGGGGATATGTTCGTAGTTACAAATTACAATCACAATAAATTACTTTGAACACAAACCCAATGGTATCAAGTTTGCATGGCATAACCTAACCCATGTATAATTGGTTTACTTACGGAGCAAAGAATAAATTTGAACAACCAAAATATTCCTGCATTTTGCAACAGTGTGCCCATGCGTAACGGGAGAAACAAAATAATTTTGCAATGGGAGAAAAGGGCATTTCGCAATTTCATATATTCTTTGTTTAGTTACCCCTCTTCTGTCTACCACCCAATGCCAGGGCAGGAGGCAGGAGAGGCTTGCCGCAAGCCCACACCTGACACGACCAAACCTATTCCCAGCAACGCCGATCCACCACAGCCTCTTTCCCGTCAACGCCGAGATTCCGCCTTGTGGTGCACCCGTGGATTGGTGTCTGTGTTTGTTACTTTAATTAGTTAAACCAAGTATGCATTATTAGCGACTTGTTGATGACTGAGTCGTAGGTGCTTGACATGAACTCGTCATTCCTTGTGTGACACCCATGTCCAAACATATTCAGTTTTATCGTCATGGAAGAAACAGAAAGATTAAATTCTTTTTCTTTATATAAACTGTGTTCAGCACAAGACTACAAAAAATTGCAACGGGTTTAATCCTTACTGTAAAAACAGGGAATCTAGTGAAATCAATTGGGAAAAGTATATAGTACTTCTACGAACTAAAAGCTGCACTTATATGGACAATATGACTGTATTAGGAGAATAAAGATGCTGACAATGAACTATGGTGAAAAACAATTATGTGAAAACAACAATTTTCCCGCTAGATGCATAACCGTAGAGAAACATCCAATTGATTGTATCATTACTTCAATGAACTAACCGAGAAGTAGTATTACTTAAGAACTACATATATTCAAGATGAAAGCATGTACACCTAAAATTTTGTTGACCAAAACCAATAAAGCGTCAACATTTCCCGGATCCATAGACATAAGAACATACTGGATTGATACCCACACACCTAATAATTTCCTGCACTTTAGTGTGCCATTTGCAAGATATTCAGCAAAAAGGACCATAAAGAGAGCTTAGCCATTCCACCTCTAGACAGTACAATCAGACCTTTAGCTTAAGCGTAATATCTGAACTGCAAGTGTAAACACGACACTCATGATAACAGATGAACATGTCAACCTACTTGCCTAGAACCAATACAGAATTGACATATACCGTCGACTCTGTTTCGTATTGAAGATCCAGACACTAAAACCTGAAAAGTAGTACAAACCAGGAAAGAACAACGATGCTGAAATCACAATCTAGATAAAACATACCATTTAACTGAACAAGCCTGCCACCTTGAGGATTCCCATGTGTCTACAGTAATACATATAAATGAAGCACTCTAGTGTAAAAACTAAAAAAGATAAATTGGATCTCAAATTCTTTGTGTCTTGACATCAGGAAAGGAAACTAAGCAATGGTGAGGTCGAATATAGAAATTCAATATAGAAAGAATCATTGTTGTAAGTCCATTTATTGTAGCAGTTAGGCTGATGTGCAGGATCAATCAGCTAAAACTCGCTGGGCGAGGCAGTACTGTCACGGGTTGAGCAGTTAATTAGAATTTTCTTTAAACAATAAGAGATCGAACAGTCTATGTATAATTATTCAAGGAAAGTCTGTTGAGCAGTTAATACAGGCTACACATCAAACTACAATGCATCCACAGTATATGACAACCAAAGACATTCGCATAATCTGGAAGACAACCATGCTATCATATTGATGAAGCAGGGAAGAAAACATAAGAAATCTGAACTCACATCATTATACTGTTTAGGCTTCGCTTCCTTTTTTCTACCACGTCCTTGTTTCAGCTCTTCTACGGGTTCATCTTCATCTTTCACTTCAACAACTTTCTTTGACAGATAACACCAACAATGTCAGCAACCAAGATGAAAATAGGCAAAACATTGTTCAGCACACAGTGAGAGACATAACCAAGGTACATTTGTGATCTGATCAATTGTTTCAAGTAGAAATTCAGAATAGAGGTGTTTCTTTGTCAGCAGATCATCCAACTTGCCTTCAGAACAAAAGCCTCCTACCATGCAGCTTCTCTTTCCGGCCTCCTCTTCTACCAATACCTTGCGCTAGGCCTGACACAAACATAGAGATGGGGAGTGGCACGAGGGGATGCCGCAGGGCTGGTTTCCTGGATCGGCTGCTCGGTGTGGGCGCCCGCCTCAGCCTACCTGCCTTTTTCCGTACCATTGATGATATTTCTCCTGCCGACCGCGACGAAACCATCGATCTGTCAAGACAAACATAAACTGATAATCTGAACTTTGTACCAATTACTCACTGATAAACACAATGTACCAGATGGCAAAGGCATCCAGAAAAATCATTCGCCTTCATGCACGTGCAGTGCAATTCATAACTGCGATTTATTCCCCATCATGTGCTTGAAGGCATAATATTACATTTAGACTAAAAGGACATGCAACTTTGTTTTCATCAAGTAACTGAATGATGTCAATTCTAGACCGCATGTTTCTTCGGTTCAAGAACAACCAACACCAAGGGAGTTCAGCAAAGATTCTATATAACATTATCAAAAGATCAGTCCTAGCCTTTTCAAGCGGAACAAATATGAATGTTGCAGGAAAAAGGTTCAGTAACAAAAAGAGATTGTATTTTACCTTGAAAAATTGGGATCCTGTATGTCAACTGCGTTGAACGGATCATGGAATAAATAGATGTCAGCATACTGATACAATGCTCGGGCTATCCGAGTCCTTTGCTTCTGCCAGGCACTAAGAGTGCAGACTCACTCTCCAATGATTTCTGATCTCCAAGTCTTTCTTTAGCGAACACCACTCAAGGACCCTGCCATACTTCTCCCTCTCCATCGTCTTGCAGAGCAGTATGTTGTCCTGAATTTTGTCGCTTTGTATCCATGCAGTCTGGCTGACATATGGCATTGTTCCGCAAGTCTTGGCCTCTCCTAATAGCTTTGAAACCATACCATTCAAGAGAGCAAACTTGATTTTCCAGAGCCGGCCGTCCCACAGACTGCAACATGCAGGCCTTGCTGAGCTTGAAAATTCAGATCCTTCAGCGTTGGTATCTCAGGTTAGCCATCCCAGAAGAAGCACCCATTACTGACCTCTTGCAACATTGGAGCTACCACTTGGTAGCCTCTGCATATAATCCACCGACAACTCCTCAAGGCATATGAGAACATCTGGATTATCCTGAGATGATAAAGCCAACATAAAGCAGATTGCCATTCTGCAATAATTGAAATCAAGACTATATCCTAGCTAATTAGCATGCTGTAAAGAAGAAGAAAATCCGCTAAAATTAAAGGGCCACTGATCTAGATGGATGAGATGTTGGTGGAGGTACTGGCTGGCCAGCGGCGAGTGAGCAGGCGGAGGTGTGTCCTCCATGGCCGCTGCCCATGGCATGCAAGTGGTTTAGAGCGGGGCTGCAGCAGATGGCGCAGGCGACGTGCAGCCACGGTGCTGCACGGGCGAGGTGAGGGAGACGCGGGGGGAGGCGTAGGGGATGGCGGCCGAGATCTGCGAGGCCGGTCGTGGCCGAGACCGGAGCTAGGTTTAAGGAGGGGCCATGGATCGAGGCGAGCTCGATGGGGCCGAGAGAGAAGGAGTAGAACGGAGATGAAAGGAGGGGGCAGGCGGGCTGAGGGGAGATCACCGGCGTGGCCCTCGTCGGAGGCGGGCGGTCTCCAGCGGGAGGCGCTGAATCGGGCGGTCATGCGCCGGGCGGCGTAGAGGGGATTTTTTAGTCGGGGCAGAGGGGAAATTGGGGAAGGATCGCGGGTTGAACACTATAAAATACAGGGGGTTTTCTGTAAAAACGAAGCGTTTTCTCAGATCCACTTACAAAGGGACTGCGGGTTCAGTTACCAAGGATTACAGGGAATTTCTGTAAAAAGGGCGACGGACGACCAGAAGCAATGTGTGGTTACGGAGAGAGGAGAGATTAGGGAGAGAAATAGAGATGTGCCCGTGCCTTTGCCACGAGGAAAATATATTTATATTAACATAATAAGATAATCATATAGGACAAATTTTGATGCAAAATAAATAAAGTATATTTTGATTATACAAAGCGTAATTGTTCTATCATTTATTAGATTAGTGAAATAGGTAAGAGATTTATTGATATTTATTTGTCTATAGACTGGGAATTTATTCTTATATTTATTTAGTTACAAATGATGTCTAACCTTTATCAGGTTTATTATTAAAAAAAATCATTGATGACCGTAAATTTAGGCTACATATCGTAGATTGATCTGGTTTATTGAGTTACCAAAGATTGGTTTGCTTAAAGCAGGAGAGGATGGAAAAATAGAGAAACAAATTATATATACTAGTAGAATGCTCGTGCGTTGCCATGAGCCATGAATATATGTTTTCCCTGTTGCATATATATATATTTTTAGAATGCATATATAAATATTTCCGTGGTTCAAAACCTGTCCTGTCCTTGTGATCCTTATACACATCAACTAATAATGTTGAACTTTTTTACAACACCATATACTATCACAGTGGTTAAATTGCTACTTAGTAAACAAATAAATAATTGTTATTTTATTTTAGAACATACAATATATTTTTTGTCAATGATAGGAAATCCACTTGCTTTTGGCTTGATTGGTGGCATGGGGAAACCACTTTATGTTCTTCCTTCCCTCTTCTTTTTTCTTTCTGTGGCAATTCTAGATAACTATTTCTGAGAGTGCCAACTCTGGTCGGGATTTGGCCTTCTGTCGCTCCTTTTCTCCTGCAGAGTTGGAACAGTGGCATCAACTTGCTGCCACCTTCCCCTCGCTCCCGAAGACTTCAAATTCGATGGTCTGGCTTCGTTCCTCCTCAGGTGTTTTTTCGGTGAAGTCGCTTTACCGCAATCTCATTATGGGTTCTATTCGTTGGAACTTCAATGGTGTTTGGAGGGCTTGTGTTCCGCTTAAAATCAAGATCTTCCTTTGGCATGTGGAAAGCTCCATGCTGCTACATGTTCAGATCAAATTAGGAAGCATAATGCTTGGGCTGCGACTACATATTCTCTTTGTTTTCAGCAAGAAGATTTTGACCATATTTTCTTTTTTTGTGATTTTGCGGTCTTGTTGTAGAGCTGTACTCAGTTGGGGGTTAACTGGTCTCCATCTAGCTTCGCTCAGTTATTACCTCTCGTCAGTTGTTTGTCCAGCAGCTGCGGCGTGTTTTATGGTTTTGCTTTGATGCTGTCAATTAAGACACTCTGGACGACTCTTCAAAACTAGCTAACGTTATTTTTAAATCTCTTACTCTTTTGCAGTTGTGTTAGCCTCTGGTTAAAAAATGTGATGTGGACGCCATGGATGTGCTTATCTCACGTGTCAGGGCTACAACGATCTCTCTATCTCCATGGGTGCAACCTACTTCTTAACGATCGTCGGAGCGTATTTAGCTAGCTTCTGATTTTGGTACCCGGTTCTGGCATACATGCCAGTACTGAACTCGAACTTGGTCTGTTGTGCTGTGTTGCCGCGGCGATTGATTGTGTGGGTGTGACGATGTTGCGAACCTTTTGCTAGATTTTGTATAATGGGATGGCCCATTGCTAGCGATGCAGGGCTTTTCTGTTTTGGGAACCTTCTAGAAGCCCCGCATCACTGAACCGTTTTTTTCTTTTTGACCGGTTTTTCTGTTTCTTCTTGGGTTTTTTTTGTTTTTTTCTTTTCTTCTTTTTCCGCTTTTCTGTTTCTTTTCCTTCTTTCTTAATTTTTTTATTCTCTATTTTTTGCTTTTTCGTTTATTTTATTTTTCAAGTTTATTTTTCTAAGACCATCTTTCGAAAAATGTTGAAATTTTCAAAAAAGTTCTTGCTTCTAAAAAAGTTCAAACTTTCAAAAAATGTTCATGTTTTAAAAAATTGTTCATAAATTCAAAAAATGTTCCTTTTTTAAAAAATTGTTCGCATTTTTGAAATCTTAGAAAATTATTCGCATATTTTGTAAATTGTTCTGGAATTTTCAAAAAATGTTCTTGCTTTACAAAAAATGTTTGAATGTTTTCTTTTCAAATTTTTAACAATGTTCAAAAAATGTTCCTATTTTAACAAAATTGTTCATGTTTTCATTTTTTAGAAGTTTCAAAAAATGTTCACAAGTTACTTAAAAATCATGTTTTCAAATTTTGTTTAGGAATTTTGAAATATGTTTGTGTTTCCCAATTATGTTTTGGAATTTGGAAAATGTTCCTGTTTCAAAAAAATTGTTCATGATTTTCAAAACATGTTCCTATTTTTCTTTTTGAGCTACACTGCGCGTCGCTATCTTCATGGGTTGGCCCAGTCTGCCGAGGCCGGAGCCCCCCCCCCCCCTCGGCGTGCTTGCCATGGCTGTGATCGGGGTTAGCATCCGCCGGGCCAAAGCATTGCCTCCTATGTCTATGACGTGTGGGCCCGTGTTGTTAATTAAACCCCCAACAAATGTTCCACTAACACTAGGCCCCATTGGATGATTAGTTTAACTAAAACGTTAATAAAGCTCTGTTAAATAAAACAGTCACTTACAGTGGGGGGCCACTGGTCAGCTGACCAGTCAACTAGTCGAAAATTGACTGCTGACCCAGCTGTCAACTGGGCCCCACCTGTCAGCCTCTGTGCTGCTCTACTATGTGTAGTTTGTGTGTGCACATTGCAATATACAAATTTGAATTAATTCTAGAAAATTCCAAAAAATATTTAAAACTTTGAAAAATCATACAAAATAATCTGTAACTCAGATGAAAATAATTTATATATGAAAGTTGCTCAGAAAAAAGTTACGAATCCGAATATGCTATCATTTCATCTGTCACATGCATCTAGCATGATGGGCATGGATCCTTCCCCTCCGATTCATGTGTCCGAAAAATGCCAAACGCCGGGAAAACATTCCTAGATGTTTTCCCATTTCGTATGATTGTGTAGCATTGTTAGTTCACCCCTAGCACTGCATATTGCCATGTCATGCATAGTGATGCATTACATTTATTGTTTCTTCCACCTCTTCTCTCCGGTAGACACCGAGACTGGCATTGCTCCAGAGTACGACTACGCCCCCGACATTCAGCCCCTTGCAGGAGAGCTTCCAAGCAAGCAAATGTTGGGAAACGTTGAATGGAAAAACAAAAAAAATTCTACGCACACGCAAGATCTATTCATGGAGATGCATAGCAACAAGAGGGGAGAGTGTGTCTACGTACCCTCGTAGACCGTAAGCGGAAGCGTTTGTTAACGCGGTTGATGTAGTCGAACTTCTTCGCGATCCAACCGATCGGGTACAGAACGTACGACACCTCCACATTCAGCACACGTTCAGCTCAGTGACGTCCTCGCCTTCTTGATCTAGCAAGACGGCAAAGTAGTGGATGAGTTCCGGCAGCACGACGACGCATTGAGGATGATGGTGAAGCTATCTCCGCAGGGCTTCTCCTAAGCACTACGAAAATATGACTGAGGGATTAAACTATGGAGGGGGCGCCACACACGGCTAAGCAATTGTCATGGTTATGTGTGGCGCCCCTCCCATATAGATGGGGGAGAGGGGAGAGGCCAAGGGGCACCCCAAGTAGGGCAGAATCCTACTTGGGGTCTTTCCCTAGCCGCGCCTGATGGGGTTATGTACCTAGGGTAGGGTCATGGACCTGATCTAAGTACCTTACCCAAGGACACCCTCAGAAGAAGTCGCCTTCCAGTCGACTAACGAGGGACACACTCGACTGACTTGAAGGACTCGACCACGAAGATTCACTCGACCACCAGAAGGTCAAGAGGCACTCTGCACTGCAACGGCCTGTAATCAAGTAGACTTTATGATAGTAAAGGCACTTTATGTGGGGCGTTACCAGTAACGCCCCAGACTTAACTCACCTTAAACCCTCTCCTACGTGGGCTGGCTGGGGTCCTGGCGCACTCTATATAAGCCACCCCCCTCCACAGGCAGAGAGGTTCGGCACCTTGTAACTCATATACTCATAATCCACTCGACCGCCTCCGGGCTCCGAGACGTAGGGCTGTTACTTCCTCCGAGAAGAGCCTGAACTCGTACATCCTTTGTGCTTACAACCTCTCCATAGCTAGGACCTTGCCTCTCAATACCTACCCCCCACTCTACTGTCAGGCTTAGAACCACGACAGTTGGCGCCCACCGTGGGGCAGGTGTTTTAGCGATTTTGTGGAGAAGTTGCAATTCTTCCGAGTACTTTCATCATGGTGTCTGTTGGAGTTTTGGTCGGGGGTCAAGAGATCCGTCTCGGCACTCTCACCTTCATCGCCGACGACTCCGCGTGGCTCCACGAGGCTCCACTCGACGTTGATGCGCTCCCCGTCCGCAGTGCGACGCATTTTCGTGCATATGTCCGCGGCGTTCTGCTGCGGCAACCGTCGACCCAGTATCGGTCGGCTCCTCCATCGTCCACCCTCCCGGTATTCCGCCGGCGCAAGCGCTCGGGCCGGTCGAGGCTTCAGCGATGGGTGAGGCACGCGGTGGCTCGCCAATCGGCCACCACCCAAGTTGCGGCAATCGAGCCCGACGAACCTCTCTACGGCTTGTTCGATCAGTCGACTGGCTCCGCAGAGACTGCATCCGAGTGCGGTAGCAGTGATCCAGCGGCGGAAATCTTGATGGTCGACGGGCCCCACAGTCCTCCTGGCTTCGCCCGTGGTGGTGGAGCAGGTGACGGCGGCGACCCTACACGAGGCTACGAAGAGTACCAGCCCGAGCCACTCGACTCTCTGCAAAGAGAGGAACTTCGCCGCAGGAACGAGGATCCCCTGCATATTCCCATCGCAGGAGAAACCCCCGAGGCTCGTGCCTTGGAGGAGGCGCATCTGGCCAATTTGGCCGAGCGCACTCGACTGGAGAATCTTCAGCGAGCACTCGACGAGCGCGCGCGGCAACGAGTTCCCGACACCAGTCGACGTCAACTCTTCCCGCCAACTCAGGTATATCGAACCCCAATTCAGAATTTAACAGCTGCGACCCGTATAGCAGAGTCCATCCAGCCTTCGCAGTCGGAAGCTGGCAGAGGTTTGCTGCAGATCAGGGATCTGCTCCGGGCAGCAGGAGATCAGAATTCAGCCGTGTCTCAGTCGCGCAACAGAATTCACAGTCGATCCGTCACTGTGAATACGGTTCAGTCGGCTCACAGCCCTAGATCGCCTCCGCGGCGTGAAGGGCGCGAGAATCGGCGAGATCAATATGGCGACAGACTCGACCGAGATGATAGGCGTCGAGTGCCCTATTCCCCTCCGAGGGGTGGGTCTTATGCTCCTCGGCAGCCAGATGATAGGCGTCAGTACAGTACAGGGCGTAGGGTTCCAGTCGACCCCAGAGAACCAGGCTTCGACGCGCGATCCATTATCGTGCAAGGGTTGGTTGACCGGAACAGAGCCCATCGAGGTGGACTCGACAGAGATGTACCCACAAGCAGTCGAGTGCATGTTTCTGGTCCTGAATGTTTCAGCAGAGCTATCAGAGCCGCAGTTATCCCTCCCAATTTCAGGTTGGCAACATGAGTCAGCAAGTTCATTGGTGAGTCTAAGCCTGAAACTTGGCTTGAAGACTACCGAGTGGCAGTTCAGATTGGTGGTGGGAACGACGAGGTGGCCATGAAGCATTTGCCCCTCATGTTGGAAGGTTCTGCCAGGGCATGGTTGACTCAATTACCTCCTAGCAGCATTTACACTTGGGAAGATCTGTCCCGAGTGTTCGTCAGGACATTTGAAGGAACTTGCAAGCGACCAGCTGGATTGACAGAGTTGCAAGTCTGCGTGCAGAAAACTAATGAGACTCTCAGAGAGTATATTCAGAGGCGGATCACTTTGCACCACACTGTGGAGAATGTGTCTGATCATCAGGCATTCTGCGCCTTCAAAGATGGTGTCAAGAACAGAGAACTGAGTTTGAATTTTGGTCGAACCGGTGACATGACCTTGGGTCGGATGATGGAGATTGCTACCAAGTACGCCAACGGCGAAGAAGAAGACCGACTCCGAAGCGGCAAGCACAAGCTGAGTCAGTCGGAAAAAGGAAACACCAGTCGGAAACAGAAGCGGAAGGCTGAACCGGCAGCTCCTGGTGAGGCTCTGGCCGTGACTCAAGGAAAGTTTAAGGGGAAACCAAAAGGATCCTGGAACCCCAAGAAGGTAAAGGATAAAGAAGGGAACGACGTGATGGATATGCCATGTCACATTCACACGAAGAAAGACAAAGAGGGGAATATCATTTACCCGAAGCACACCACTCGCCAATGTCGACTCCTGATCCAGCAGTTTCAGGGAAAACAGTCTAAGGACAAGGAGAAGGAGTCGGACAAGGCCGAAGGCAAGGAGGACAGTGAGGAAGGATATCCGCATATCAACTCCACTCTGATGATCTTTGCAGACGTGGAAAGCAGAAGTCGACTGAAAGTGATTAACCGAGAGGTGAACATGGTTGCCCCCGCAAAAGCAAATTATTTGAAGTGGTCTCAAACACCCATCACATTCGACCAATCTGATCACCCGACTCATATTGCCACCCCTGGGAGGCAAGCTTTGGTGGTCGATCCAGTTGTCGAAGGCACTCGACTGACAAAGGTGCTGATGGATGGTGGAAGTGGGCTGAACTTATTGTATGCAGACACATTGAAAGGTATGGGCATTCCGATGTCCCGACTGAGCACTAGTAACATGAGCTTTCATGGAGTTATACCAGGGAAGAAGGCCGAGTCACTCGGCCAGATAGCTTTGGACGTGGTGTTTGGTGATTCGAAGCATTTTCGCAAAGAAAAGTTGACGTTTGAGGTCGTGGATTTTCAGAGTGCATATCATGCCATTTTGGGGAGACCAGCTTACGCACGGTTTATGGCTCGACCATGCTACGTGTACCTCAAATTGAAGATGCCCGGCCCCAAAGGAGTGATCACTGTCACCGGTGATCGGAAAAAGGCAGAAGAGTGCTTTCAGAAGGGCTCCAAGATCGCCGATTCCCAGGTGACAGCGGTCGAGTTCGAAGAATATAAGCAAAACGCAGATCCGAGTGACTTGCTGCGATCCAAGAAGCCCGCCACAGAGTCTGCATTCCAGTCGTCCGGTGAGACGAAGCCTGTTCACATTCACCCGACCGACCCCGAAGCAGCTCCGACCCGCATCTCCACGACACTCGACCCAAAATAGGAAGAAGCGCTCATCCAGTTCCTCCGTGAGAACTGGGACATTTTTGCATGGAAGCCCGCTGACATGCCAGGTGTTCCCAGGGGACTGGCTGAGCATCGCCTAAGAGTCGACTCATCTGCAAAACCAGTCAAAGAGCATCTTCGGCGGCCCGCCGTCCAGAAGAGAAAAGCCATTGGCGAAGAAGTGGCTCGACTGTTGGCGGCAGGATTTATCCGAGAGATATACCACTCCGAGTGGCTCGCTAATGTCGTCATGGTTCCTAAGAAGGACAAGTCGCTCCGAATGTGCATTGATTTCAAGCACATCAACCGGGCCTGCCCGAAAGATCATTTTCCTCTCCCTCGCATAGATCAAATTGTTGACTCGACCACGGGATGTGAGAGGTTATCTTTTTTAGATGCCTACTCCGGGTACCACCAGATCCGTCTGTACGGGCCCGACGAGGTAAAAACAGCTTTCATCACTCCATTCGGGTGCTTCTGCTATATCACCATGCCATTCGGCCTCAAGAATGCCGGGGCCACATTCATGCGAATGATTCAGAAGTGTCTACTCACTCAAATCAGTCGGAATGTGGAAGCTTATATGGATGATATTGTTGTCAAGTCATGAAAAGGTTCCGACCTGCTCGCTGACCTCACCGAAACATTTGCCAACCTCAGAAGGTATGATATCAAGCTCAATCCATCGAAGTGCACATTTGGAGTTCCTGGTGGCAAGTTACTCGGTTTTCTCGTTTCCGAACGGGGAATCGACGCTAACCCAGAGAAGATTGGCACTATTCTCCGAATGAAACGCCCTGTGCGAGTGCACGATGTCCAGAAGCTTACTGGATGCTTGGCCGCATTAAGTCGATTCATCTCACGACTCGGTGAAAAGGCATTGCCTCTTTATCGACTGATGAAGAAGACAGACAAGTTCGAGTGGACTCCAGAAGCTGATGCAGCGTTTGCCGAGCTAAAAGCTCTGCTCTCCACCCAGCCGGTGCTTGCTGCTCCAATCAGCAAAGAGCCTCTGTTGCTCTATATCGCAGCCACAGGACAAGTCGTCAGTACCGTGCTAACGGTCGAGCAGGAAGAAGAAGGAAAAGCCCTCAAAGTTCAGCGCCCAGTGTATTATTTGTCTGAAGTCTTGACTCCATCCAAGCAGAGATATCCTCATTATCAGAAGCTTGTATATGGAATATACATGACCACAAATAAGGTTGCTCATTATTTCTCTGATCATTCCATCACAGTCGTCAGCGACGCTCCACTATCAGAGATTTTGCACAATAGGGATGCAACTGGTCGAGTGGCCAAATGGGCGATTGAACTTCTTCCCCTTGATATCAAGTTTGAGGCAAAGAAAGCCATTAAGTCCCAGGCAATAGCAGATTTCCTTGCCGAGTGGATTGAACAGCAGCAGCCGACTGAAGTTCACTCGGAGCATTGGACCATGTTTTTTGATGGCTCTAAGATGTTGAATGGTTCCGGTGCTGGGGTTGTCCTGGTTTCCCCCAGAGGAGATAAGCTCAGATATGTGCTCCAGATTCACTTTGATTCCTCCAACAATGAGGCAGAATATGAAGCCCTCTTATATGGGTTGCGCATGGCCATTTCACTCGGCGTCCGTCGCCTGATGGTCTATGGCGACTCGGATTTAGTGGTCAATCAGGTGATGAAAGAGTGGGACGTGAGAAGCCCAGCCATGACTAGATACTGCAGTGCAGTGAGGAAGCTGGAAAAGAAGTTCGAGGGGTTGGAGCTCCATCATAGACCCCGACTGAAAAATCAAGCAGCTGATGATCTACCAAAGATAGGTTCCAAGAGAGAAGCCATTCCGAGTGGTGTGTTCTTGGAGCATATACACACTCCGTCAGTCAAAGAGGATCCTTTCACCGAAGAAACTCCACAGCCCAAGAGTGCCACAGATCCGACTGAAGTTGAAGTCCCAGCAGTGGTCGACTTGATCATGGAGGTTTTGGTGGTCATTCCCGACTGGACGATTCCGTATGTCGCATATATCCTGAGGAAAGAACTCCCGGAGGATGAGGAAGAGGCTCGACAGATCGTCCGTCGATCTAAGGCCTTTACCGTAATCAAAGGACAATTATACAGAGAAAGCACGACTGGAGTTGGTCAGAAGTGCATAACACCAGAAGAAGGTCGACTCATCCTCAATGATATTCACTCGGGAACCTGTGGTCATCATGCGTCCTCTCGGACCATCGTGGCCAAAGCATACCGAGCCGGATTTTACTGGCCAAAGGCGAATGAGATGGCAAAAGAGATGGTGGATAAGTGCGAGGGATGTCAATTCTACTCGAATATGTCACACAAGCCTGCGTCGGCTCTGAAGACCATTCCACTCGTCTGGCCTTTCGCAGTATGGGGATTGGACATGGTCGGTCCTTTGAGAACAGGACGAAGTGGCTTCACGCATGTACTGGTGGCAGTCGACAAGTTCACCAAGTGGATCGAGGCTAAACCAATCAAGAGCCTTGACACCGGTACTGCTGTTAGCTTCATCAGGGAACTAATATTCAGATATGGAGTCCCACACAGCATCATTACGGATAATGGGTCGAACTTTGACTCAGAGGAATTCAGAGCTTTCTGCAACTCCCAGGGCACACGGGTCGACTACGCTTCAGTCGCCCATCCGCAGTCGAATGGACAAGCAGAGCGAGCTAATGGACTGATTCTTAAGGGATTGAAGCCTCGACTGATGCGTGACCTCAAACACGCGGCTGGAGCTTGGGTCGACGAACTTCCCTCAGTACTCTGGGGACTGCGGACCACACCTAATCGGTCGACCGGAAGAACTCCATTCTTCTTGGTCTACGGAGCTGAAGCAGTCTTGCCGAGTGATCTTCTCCACAATGCTCCTCGAGTTGAAATCTACAACGAAGCAGAGGCTGAACAAGCGCAGCAAGACGCAGTCGACCTTTTAGAGGAAGAAAGGGAGATGGCTCTGATCCGGTCGACCATCTACCAACAAGATTTGCGTCGTTTCCACGCCAGAAATGTGAGAGGTCGAGCCTTCCAGGAAGGAGATTTGGTTCTTCGAGTGGATCAGCACAAACCACACAAGCTTGCTCCTTCTTGGGAAGGCCCCTTCATCGTCACCAAGGTTCTCCACAACGGGGCGTACCGTCTTTACAACGTCGAGCATAATATCGACGAGCCCCGAGCTTGGAACGCGGAGCTACTCCGCCCATTTTACACTTAAGTTTTATCACTCGGATGAGTTGCAATAAAGTACTTCTGTAGTTCATGGACCTCAAAATAATAGTGTCATAGTCCCTCCATAATTTCTGTCACTTTTTATTTTTTTCCAATAAAATTCCCCCTCAGTGGGTGACTTAGCTGCGAATCCGTTTCGCCTAAGTTTGTAAAAATCCTACCGAGTGGCGAGCCAGACTCCCACTCGGAGGCTTAGCTGCGAATCTGTTTCGCCTAAGTTATCAAAATCCTACCGAGTGGTAAGCCAGCCTTCCACTCGGGGGCTTAGCTGCAGCCCTGTGCTCGCCTAAGTTATAAAAATCCTACCGAGTGGTAAGCCAGCCTCTCACTCGGGGGCTTAGCTGCAGCCCTGTGCTCGCCTAAGTTACAAAAATCCTACCGAGTGGTAAGCCAGCCTTCCACTCGGGGGCTTAGCTGCAGCCCTGTGCTCGCCTAAGTTACAAAAATCCTACCGAGTGGTAAGCCAACCTTCCACTCGGGGGCT
>NC_041392.1:473024382-473181409 GCF_002162155.2 Triticum dicoccoides | reverse complement strand
GAGGCTTAGCTGCAGTCCAAGCACTCGCCTAAGTTATCAAAATCCTACCGAGTGTAGAGCAACCCTCTCACTCGGAGGCTTAGCTGCAGTCCAAGCACTCGCCTAAGTTATCGAAATCCTGCCGAGTGAAGAGTAAACCTCTCACTCGGGGGCTTAGCTGCAGCCCAGTGCTCGCCTAAGTGGACAAGAATAAGTCGATTGCAGTAAAGGCGCCTTGCTTTGAACCTGCAAAAGACATTTCGAGCCAAAGGCAACCATATTCAAGCACCAAATTCAAGTTTGAATCGATATCTAAAGGAACCGAGAGTGCTCAGGCGTTAAGCCTGTTAAAGTTTATCGGTTACAATTCCACTCGGCATACCGAGGCAAATTTAAAAGCGTCGAGCCAGAAGAAGTTTTTTACCCCTCCTGTGGAGGGCTGGAAGGAGCAACGAATTCATCAAGGTCAATTCCGTCGGCGATCCGAGTGGCAGCTGCAAGGAAAGTCTCCATAAAGGACCTGAAGTCGTGCTTCTTGGTATTGGCCACCCGAAGGGCCGCCAGCTTCTCTTCTCGTGCATCCTTACAGTGGACTCGGGCAAGACACAGAGCAACATCTGCACCACACCGAGCCGAGGACTTCTTCCATTCCTGCACTCGACCAGGGATCGTGTTCAACCGGGCCATCAGCGATTCAAGGTCATTCTGAAGTGTCTCCTCAGGCCAAAGCGTCGAGTCGATGCGAGATGTGGCGGCCTTCAGTCTTGCGAGATAGTCCACGACAGCTGCAACACGGGACTCCAGTCGGAGAACATCCATGGCAACTTCATCGTTCACCGGAGAATTGACGGGGTCGAGGTTTGGCTCCAGCCGGCTAGTTTCTTCTTCAAAGTTTTGACAAAATTCTGCAAGGGTGATCACTAAGTCAAGGAGATGGTCGAATGGAAAAATCACAATTGGAAATGTCTGCCAAGCATAGAGGTTTACCTTCAAGCATAAGAAACAGCTTCTTGGCAAGTCCACTCAGGAAGGCCTCCAGATCAGTTTTCTTCCCAGTCAATTTGGCGACTTGGTCGGTCAGGGCAGCTTTATCAGTTTTCAGTCGACTGACCTCCTTGTTGGCAATCCCAAGAGCAGCTTTCAGATTGGTATTGTCTTGTTCGAGCTTGGTGACTGAAGCTAACTTCTCGTCAGCAAGCTTGATCTTCTCAGCTAGCTCAAGGTCTTTCTTCTGTTGGGCCTCCCTTACCTTACCTGCAAGTTACAGCAAGATCGGATTTTGAAACAAGCAAGGGGAAAAGCAGTCGTCAGGATCTCACCAAACATACCTTCGGTCTCCTCCTTTGCCTTTGTCAGCTTCTCCTGAACCAGCTTCAAGCTCAGCTCGACTTGAGTATGCTTGTGTTCCAGCTCTGAGTAGCGAGCCACAAGATCACAAGAGTTCTGCGAAGAACCAATCGACTAAATGTCAAATTTAATTCACTTCCGAGTGAAAAAGGGAAAAACTCATGTTTCTAAGACTACAACCGAATACAAGCATTCGACCGTAGTCTCGGGGACTACACCCAGTGGGTGCACTCAGCGTGCCCCCACTAATCCTGTTGAAGACAAAGTCGACCAGTCGACCTCAAAAAAAAAGATGTATTCTCTAAGACTGTGATCAACTGCAAGCAGTCGACCACAGTCTCGGGGACTACACCCAGTGGGTGCACTCAGCGTGCCCCCACCGGTTTGTGAAATCCAGTCGACATAGTCGACTGACAGAAAAATTGACATCATAAAGCCTAAGGCCGACTGCCAGCAGTCGACCTTAGCCTTGGGGACTACACCCAGCGGGTGCACTCAGCGTGCCCCCGCTAACACGGAGTTTTATCGACACACCCAGTGGGTGACTACTATAAATTCCGGAAAAGAAAAGTTTTTGGTAGCATATCCAACAGAACAAACAGCGGTCGACTGACCTGGACATTGCTTTGGAGGGCAGAACTGGCGTCATAAGCCGCCTGACTCGCATCCCGGATGGTCTTCAGCTGCTCCATCATGATTCTCGCTTGGCGTATCGCCTCCTTCGCTGCGCCGGCTTGGTCCTCTGGGACGTGGTGCGTCGTGAAGAGGGAGGGCTGCTGAGCACTCGTCAATGGATCTGCGAAGGACACCGTGTGTCGAGTGATGTTCTCTTCCTCCACAGTCAGAATCTCGGGCGCCGTCACATCCTGAGGCACCTTACTGGCGGACGTTTTCCGACTCCTCCTGCGCTTCAGCGGCTCTTCATCCTCATCATCATCAGGGAGATTGATAACAGTATTGGGTGGAGCTACAGAGAAAGATCAGGATCAGAGATCGCGAGTCAGTCGACTAAGAACAGCGTTAAGAATACGGTACCTGGGTTCGAAGTTGCTGCGTCCTCCATCTCGTGGTCATCAGCCCGGGCCGAGGTTTCAGAAGTAGCAGCACTGCAACTCCAAAGGATCAGTCGACTAACTTCAGCGTTGACCAGAGACAAAGTTCACACAAAATAAGAAAATATGAGCAGCACGGTTACCCTGATATGGTGGGGATGGACACCTTCATCTTCGGCAGGAGCTTGATCGGCTTCGACGAGGCCACCCTGGGCTGCTTCGGCGCCTTTTCAGTCGGCACCGGAGAGGTGGTCCGAGGGCGCTTGGTCGACTGAGTGGCGGTCGCAACCCCCTTACCACGTTCGGTCGAAGGGTCGTGGACAAGCTTCGACCGCCTTTCTGAGCGCGGTGGTACGACCTCCTCCTCCTCTTCTTCCTCGTCCTCGACGTCATCTTCATCACCGTCATCATCATCATCGTCGTCATCATCCTCTGCAACATCCGAGTCCCATTCCTCCTCTTCCTGGCTCTCGCCCCCGCTCGCCTCGCCCTCCTCAGTCGAAGCTTGTGCCCCATTGGGCATCGAGTATAGCTCGGTGAGGGCCTAGCAGATGTCCAGACAAGGATCAGTCGACCAGTCGGCAGGGTAAACAGAAATGAATGCGACAAGAGCGCAGTGGAGAGCAGGGCAAGTGTACCTTGTTTGGGTCGCTGTTGTGGTCGAGTGGAGGAATCCTTCTGGCTCCGCGTGGGTTATCCTTATTTCCGGTAACGGCTACCATCCATCTTTCCAGAGTGACGTCGTCGACTGCTTCTGGATGGACTCTAGTCTCGTCTTCGGTCCCACAGTACAACCACATGCAGTGGCTCCGGAACTGAAGGGGCTGGATGCGACGCCTGAGGAAGACCTCCAGGAGGTCCATGCCCGTCACTCCCTCCCGAACCAACTGCACCACGCGCTCCATCAACATCTTCACGTCAGCTTTCTCCTCCGGAATCAGCTTCAGAGGGGAGGGCTTGTTCACTCGGTCCATGGTAAACGGAGGGAGTCCACTCGACTGCCCTGGCGTCGACTGGACCTGGCAGTAGAACCAAGTCGACTGCCAGCCTCTGACGGACTCAGGAAAGGTCATGGGCGGGAAGGTGCTCTTATTCCTCACCTGGATCCCCAGGCCCCCACACATTTGGACGACTCGGGTTCTCTCATCACCTGGGCTCGCCTTCTTCACGGTCTGAGAGCGACACGTGAATATATGTTTGAACAAACCCCAGTGCGGTCGACAGCCCAAGAAACCCTCACACATGGACACGAATGCAGCAAGATAGGCAATGGAGTTTGGGGTAAAGTGGTGGAGCTGCGCTCCGAAGAAATTCAAGAAGCCACGGAAGAAAACACTCGGCGGCAAAGAAAACCCACGATCAACATGGGTGGCCAAAAGCACACACTCACCCTCTGCAGGCTGAGGCTGCCACTCCTTCCCCGGAAGCCTCGCAGCTCCGTGAGGGATCAAGCCCTCGTTGGCCATGTCGAGGAGGTCATTCTCTGTGATGGTCGACTGGATCCAGTCTCCTTGGACCCAGCCCTTCGGCAGGCGGGATCTGGACGAGGACCCTCCGCGGCTGGTGGATCTCCCCTTCGCCTTCTCCGACGCCGACGCCTTCTTTGCGCGCTCCAGCGCCGCCGTCTTCTCCTTGGCCATGATCGCCGGCGAGATGCACGAAGGGAAGTGGTGCGGGGGCGAGAGCGAGCACGCTGGGCGGGGAAGAAGGAAGCAGAGAGAGGGAGAGAATGCTGAGGCGCAGCACAGAAATCCTCGCCGGGCACATTTATAAGGTCCCTTCCGAGTGGATGACAGGTGGGCCCGTCGATCTAATCATATCTGGGAGCAGTTATGCAGACGGGATACATGGCGAAAAAGGCGGCGCGGAGATCGAGGCGTCTATGCCCCGTCCCATCCGAACGCCGCGGTCCGCCCCGCTTCGCGCGCGTCCCCAAATTTCGCATCCCGCGGAATCCGCGAACAGCAAATCAGTTTGTCAGACGCGGTGTTTCCAGCGATCCGTCGCTCGGAGATCGTCGAAGCCCGAAAGATCACTCGATGCAAAAATAGAATGGATCGAGTCGACTGAAGGTGAATTGCTCCCTGTCGACGAAGAGATTCTTTGGTCCAGGACAACGCACGACCAGGGCACAAAGGTTAATCGGAAACGACATCAACTCCTTCCTCACTCGAAGCCTCAATCCATTCGGGGGCTAATGATGGGGTTATGTACCTAGGGTAGGGTCATGGACCTGATCTAAGTACCTTACCCAAGGACACCCTCAGAAGAAGTCGCCTTCCAGTCGACTAACGAGGGACACACTCGACTGACTTGAAGGACTCGACCACGAAGATTCACTCGACCACCAGAAGGTCAAGAGGCACTCTGCACTGCAACGGCCTGTAATCAAGTAGACTTTATGATAGTAAAGGCACTTTATGTGGGGCGTTACCAGTAACGCCCCAGACTTAACTCACCTTAAACCCTCTCCTACGTGGGCTGGCTGGGGTCCTGGCGCACTCTATATAAGCCACCCCCCTCCACAGGCAGAGAGGTTCGGCACCTTGTAACTCATATACTCATAATCCACTCGACCGCCTCCGGGCTCCGAGACGTAGGGCTGTTACTTCCTCCGAGAAGGGCCTGAACTCGTACATCCTTTGTGCTTACAACCTCTCCATAGCTAGGACCTTGCCTCTCAATACCTACCCCCCACTCTACTGTCAGGCTTAGAACCACGACAGCGCCCCCTTACCATATTTGCCGGAGGGGGGAAGGAAAGGGGGGAGAGGAAAGGAAGGGAGAGGCCGATTCCCCCCTTTCCTTCTCTCTCCCAAGGGTTGCGGCCTAGGAGGGGCACGCCAGCCCCTTATGCGCTGGTGTGTTCCCCACCTTTGGCCCATATGGCCCATTAACCTCCCGGGGGTGTCCGAAACCCCTTCCGGTGACCCAATTTTTACCCGGTACATCCCAAAACTCTTCCGGTGTCCCAAAATCTGATAGAAATATGCCCTAGAGGAAATAATAAAATGGTTATTATTATATTTCCTAAATCATGATAAAGGTTTGTTATTCATGCTATAATTGTATTGATCGAAAACTTAAATACATGTGTGAATACATAAACAAATACTGTGTCCCTAGTAAGCCTCTACTAGACTAGCTCGTTGATCAAAGATGGTTAAGGTTTCCCAAACATAGACATGTGTTGTCATTTGATAACGGGATCACATCATTAGGAGAATGATGTGATGGACAAGACCTATCCGTTAGCTTAGCATATTGATCGTTTCAGTTTATTACGGAACATCATAAGAAGCCTTGCAAGCAAAGTAACTAATGAGTTAGTTACAGGATGATGTATTACGGAACGAGTAAAGAGACTTGCTGGTAACAAGATTGAACTAGGTATGTGGATACCGACGATCAAATCTCAGGCAAGTAACATACTGATGGACAAAGGGAATAACATATGTTGTCATAACGGTTCGGCCGATAAAGATCTTCGTAGAATATGTCGGAGCCAATATGAGCATCCATGTTCCGCTATTGGTTATTGACCGGAGAGGTGTCTCGGTCATGTCTACATAGTTCTCGAACCCGTAGGGTCCGCACGCTTAACGTTCGATGACGATTTAGTATTATATGAGTTATATGATTGGGTGACCGAATGTTGTTCGGATTCCCGGATGAGATCACGGACACGACGAGGAGTCTTGAAATGGTCGAGAGGTAAAGATTGATATATATATATATATATATATATATATATATATATATATATATATATATATATATATATATATATATAGGGCAATGGTATTCGAACACCGAAGCACCGGGTAGTCATCGGGTCACCGGAAGGGGTTCTGGGCACCCCGATAGGTATATGGGCCTAATGGGCCAAGGGGGGATAGACCAGCCCACAGGGGGCTGGTGCGCCCCTCTCCCTGGCAGGCCAACCCTAGGGAAGGAAAGGGGAAGGGCTAGCCCCTCCCGCCTTCCCCTTCTCATGGGAGAAAGGAATGTGTGTGTGTGGGGGGGCACCTCCCACCCGTGCCTTTCCCCCGCACCTATATATGGTAGGAGGCGTGGCTAGGGGAGGACCCCAAGTTGGATTCGGTCTACTTGTGGCGCCTCCTTGCCTGCTCCTCCCTCCCTCCCACTTATATATATATGTGGGGGGGCGCCTAGCACAACGACGACAATTGCTTAGTCGTCTGCGGCGTCCCCCTCCATCATTTACACCCCCGGTCATATTTTCGTAGTGCTTAGGCGAAGCCCTACGGAGATAGCTTCACCATCACCGTCACCACACCGTCATGCTGCCGGTACTCATCTACTACCTTGCCATCTTGCTGGATCAAGAAGGCGGAGGACATCACTGAGCTGAACGTGTGGTGAACGCGGAGGTGCCGTACGTTCGGTACTCGATCGGTTGGATCGGGAAGAAGTTCGACTACATCAACCGCGTTATCAAACACTTCCACTTACGATCTATGAGGGTACGTAGACACCCCCCTCTCATTGCTATGCATCTCCATGGATAGATCATGCGTGTGCATAGAATTTTTTTTTGTTTTCCATGCATTGTTTCCCAACAGTGGCATCCGAGCCAGGTCTATGCGTAGATGATATACACGAGTAGAACACAAAGAGTTGTGGGCAGTGATAGTCATATTGTTTACCACCAACGTCTTATTTTGATTCGGCGGTATTGTGGGATGAAGCAGTCCGGACCAACCTTACATGTCCACGCACATGAGACCGGTTCCACCGACTGACATGCAACTAGTTTTGCATAAAAGGTGGCTGGCTGGTGTATGTTTATCCTACTTTAGTTTGAATCGAATGTGACTACGGTCGTGAAGGAAATATGCCCTAGAGGCAATAATAAAGTTGTTATTTATATTTCCTTATGTCATGATAAATGTTTATTATTCATGCTAGAATTGTATTAACAGGAAACTTGATACATGTGTGAATACATAGACAAAACAGAGTGTCCCTACTATGCCTCTACTTGACTAGCTCGTTAATCAAAGATGGTTAAGTTTCCTAACCATAGATATGTGTTGTCATTTGATGAACGGGATCACATCATTAGAGAATGATGTGATGGACAAGACCCATCCGTTAACTCAGCATAATGATCATTAAGTTTTATTGCTATTGCTTTCTTCACGACTTATACATATTCCTTTGACTATGAGATTATGTAACTCCCGAATACCGGAGGAACACCTTGTGTGCTATCAAATATCACAACGTAACTGGGTGATTATAAAGATGCTCTACAGGTGTCTCCGATGGTGTTTGATGAGTTGGCATAGATCGAGATTAGGATTTGTCACTCCGTGTATCGGAGAGGTATCTTTGGGCCCTCTCGGCAATGCACATCATTATAAGCCTTGCAAGCAATGTGACTAATGAGTTAGTTACGGGATGATGCATTACGGAACGAGTAAAGAGACTTTCCGGTAACGAGATTGAACTAGGCATGATGATACCAACGATCGAATCTCGGGCAAGTAACATACCGATGACAAAGGGAACAACGATGTTCTTATGCGGTTTGACCGATAAAGATCTTCGTATAATATGTAGGAGCCAATACGAGCATCCAGGTTCCGCTATTGGTTACTGACCGGAGATGTGTCTCGGTCATGTCTACATAGTTCTCGAACCCGTAGGGTCCGCACGCTTAACGTTCGATGACGATTTGTATTATGAGTTATGTGATTTGATGATCGAAGTTTGTTCGGAGTCCCGGATGATATCACTGACATGACGAGGAGTCTCGAAATGGTTGAGAAGTAAAAATCAATATATTGGAAGGCTATATTCGGACATCGGAATGGTTTTGAGTGATTCGGGTATTTTTTCGGAGTACCGGAGAGTTACGAGAATTCGCCGGGGAAAGTTAATGGGCCTTATTGGGCTTTAGTGGAGAGAGAAGAAGGGCCACGAGGTGGCGCGCGCCTCCCCCCTGCCCAAACCGAATTGGACAAGGCGTGGGGGTGCGGCCCCCCTTTCCTTCTCCCTCTCACTCCTTTCCTTCTTTCCTACTCTGAAAAGGAAAGGGAATCCTACTAGGACTTGGGAGTCCTGGTAGGACTCCCTACACTTGCGAGTCCCTAGGAGGGCCGGCCTCTCTCCCTCCCTCCTTTATATACGTGGGCGAGGGGCACCCTAAAGGGACTCCAAGATTTTGTCTTAGCCGTGTGCGGTGCTGCCCTGCACAGTTACACACCTCGGTCATATCGTCGTAGTGCTTAGGCGAAGCCCTGCGCCGATAAATTCATCATCACCATCACCACGCTGTCGTGCTGACAGAACTCTCCCTCTTCCTCAACTGGATCAAGAGCTCGAGGGACGTCATCGTGCTGAACGTGTGCTGAACACGGAGGTGCCGTACGTTCGGTACTTGGATCGGTTGGATCGTGAAGACGTTCGACTACATCAACCGCGTTACTAAACGCTTCTGCTTTCGGTCTACGAGGGTACGTGGACACACTCTCCCCTCTCATTGCTATGCATCACCTAGATAGATCTTGCGTGATTGTAGGATTTTTTTAAATACCGCGTTCCCCAATAGTGGCATCCGAGCCAGGTCTATGCGTAGATGTTATATGCACGAGTAGAACACAAAGAGTTGTGGGCGATAATAGTCATACTGCTTACCAGCAACGTCTTACTTTGATTCGGCGGTATTGTTGGATGAAGCGGCCTGGACCGACATTACATGCACGCGTTCATGAGACTGGTTCTACCAACGTGCTTTGCACATAGGTGGCTAGTGGGTGTTTGTTTCTCCAACTTTAGTTGAATCAAGTTTGACTACGCCCGGTCCTTGTTGAAGGTTAAAATAACACACTTGATGAAAAATCGCTGTGGTTTTGATGCGTAGGTAAGAACGGTTCTTGCTAGAAGCCGGTAGCAGCCACATAAAACTTGCAACAACAAAGTAGAGGTCGTCTAACTTGTTTTTGCAGGGCATGTTGTGATGTGATATGGTCAAGACGTGATGAGATATAAATTGTTGCATGGGATGATCATGTTTTGTTAAAGTTATCAGCAACTGGAAGGAGCCTTATGGTTGTCTCTTTATTGCATAAGATGCAAGCGCCATATAATTGCTTTATTTTATCGCTATGCGATAGCAATAGTTGCAAAAGCAATAGTTGGCGAGATGACAATGTGACGACACGTTGATAGAGATCAAGATGATGGAGATCATGGTGTCATGCCAGTGACGATGGAGATCATGATGGTTCTTTGAAGATGGAGATCAAAGGCACAAGATTATGATGGCCATATCATGTCACATATTTTGATTGCATGTGATGTTTATCCTTTATGCATCTTATTTTGCTTAGTACAGCGGTAGCATTATAAGATGACCCCTCACTAAATTTCAAGGTATAAGTGTTCTCCCTGAGTATGCAGCGTTGCTACAGTTCATCGTGCCGAGGCACCACGTGATGATCGGGTGTGATAAGCTCTACGTTCACATACAATGGGTGCAAGACAGTTTTGCACACGCGAAATATTTGGGTTAAACTTGACGAGCCTAGCATATGCAGATATGGCCTCGGAACACTAAGACCTAAAGGTCGAACGTGAATCATATAGTAGATATGATCAACATAGAGATGTTCACCATTGAAAACTACTCCATCTGACGTGATGATCGGACATGGTTTTGTTGATATGGATCACGTGATCATTTAGCTGACTAGAGGGATGCCTATCAAAGTGGGAATTCTTAAGTAATATGATTAACTGAACTTTAATTTATCATGAACTTAGTCCTAATAGTATTTGCAAATTATGTTGTAGATCAATAGCTCACATTATAGCTCCCCGTTTATTCTGATATGTTCCTATAGAAAAATAAGTTGAAAGATGATACTAGCAACGATGCGGACTGGATCCGTGATCTGAGGATTATCCTCATTGCTGCATAGAAGAATTATGTCCTTGATGCACCGCTAGGTGACGGACCTGTTGCAGGAGCAGATGTAGACGTTATGAACGTTTGGCAAGCTCGGTATGATGACTACTTGATAGTTTAGTGCACCATGCTTTACGTCTTAGAACCAGGACTTCAAAAACGTTTTGAATGCCACGGAGCATATAAGATGTTCCAAGAGCTGAAATTGGTATTTCAGACTCATGCCCGAGTTGAGAGGCATGAGACCTCTGACAAGTACTTTGCCTACAAGATGGAGGAGAATAGCTCAACCAATGAGCATGTTCTCAGAACGTCTGAGTACTACAATCGCTTGAATCAAGTGGGAGTTAATCTTCCAGATAAGATAGTGATTGATAGAGTTCTCTAGTCACTATCACCAAGTTACTGGAACTTCGTGATAAACTATAATATGCAAGGGATGAAGTAAACGATTCCCGAGCTCTTCACGATGCTAAAATCGGGAAGGTAGAAATCAAGAAAGAGCATCAAGTGTTGATGGTTAACAAGACCACTAGTTTCAAGAAAAGGGGCAAAGGAAAAGAAAGGGAACTTCAAGAAAAGAATGGCAAGCAAGTTGCCACTCCCGTGAAGAAACCCAAAGCTAGACCTAAGCCTGAAACTGAGTGCTTCTACTACAAAGGGAATGATCATTGGTAGCGGAACTGCCCCAAATACTTGGCGGATAAGAAGGATGGAAAAGTGAAAGGTATATTTGATATACATATTATTGATGTGTACTTTACTAATGTTCATAGTAACCCCAGGGTATTTGATACCGGTTCAGTTGCTAAGATTAGTAACTCGAAACAGGAGTTGCAAAATGAACAGAGACTAGTTAAGGACGAGGTGACGATGTGCGTTGGAAATGATTCCAAGGTTGATAAGATCACATCGCACACTCCTTTTACCCTCGGGATTAGTGTTGAACCTAAAATAAATGTTATTTTGTGTTTTGTGTTGAGCATGAATATGATTGGATCATGTTTATTGCAATACGGTTATTCATTTAAGTCAAAGAATAATTGTTGTTCTGTTTACATAAATAAAACCTTCTATGGTCATACACTTAATATAAATGGTTTATTGAATCTCGATCGTAGTGATACACATATTCATAATATTGATGCCAAAAGATGCAAAGTTGATAATGATAGTGCAACATACTTGTGGCACTGGCATTTAGGTCATATTGGTGTAAAGCGCATGAAGAAACTCCATGCGGATGGACTTTTGGAATCACTTGATGCTTGCGAACCATGCCTCATGGGCAAGATGACTAAGACTTCATTCTCCAGAACAATGGAGCGAGCCACTGACTTATTGGAAACAATACATACTGATGTATGCGGTCTGATGAGTGTTGAGGCTCGCGGCGGGTATCGTTATTTTCTGACCTTCACAGATGATTTGAGCTGATATGGGTATATCTACTTAATGAAACATAAGTCTGAAACATTTGAAAAAGTTCAAAGAATTTTCAGAGTGAAGCGGAAAATCATCGTAATAAGAAAATAAAAGTTTCTACGATCTGATCGTGGAGGCGAATATTTGAGTTACGAGTTTGATCTTCATTTGAAACAATGTGGAATAGTTTCGCAACTATTCGGAACTCACGCCACCTGGAACACCACAACATAATGGTGTGTCCGAATGTCGTAACCGTACTTTATTAGATATGGTGCGATCTATGATGTCTCTTACAAATTTACCACTATCGTTTTGGGGTTATGCATTAGAGACAGCTGCATTCAGGTTAGATAGGGCACCATCTAAATTCGTTGAGACGACACCGTATGAACTATGGTTTGGCAAGAAACATAAGCTGTCGTTTCTTAAAGTTTGTGTCGGCGTTCTAGGAATGGGGGTCACCAGACTTGCCTGCCTGCGGCCTGCGGCGTGGCTCAAAAGGGGGCCTAACACGGCCCATCTTCATTAACACATACCCAAGACCCTCACGAGGGGCCAAGCCTCGCGGGGCGGACAACATGGAGCTTCCTTAGGCATGGCCTCATCAGGCTGGCTCGCGAGGAGGCGGAGAGATCAAGGCGGGGAACCTCACGAGGTTCCCGTGACGCAAGCCATGACGACCAAGGGTGCCAGGCGGGCGCCAGCCCGCGCAGTGTCCTCCTTTCCTCTTTGGTGCAAAGGGAGCAAGCGTAGGCGAGAGCATCAAGCAAAGGCACCCGTTTCGGTGCAACGAGACCAAGACCAGTCCAACGGCAGGGAGGAAGTCATTGTGGAGCCCAAGCCAGCGTCACCACCAGAGCCTTTGGCAGGCGAGGATCAACTTTAGTCAGGATAAGTGTACCAGATGTTCCCCTTCAAAATGGCCAATTGTTGGCGCCCTTCCCGCTCAATATTTGGGAAGAGGCCCAGGGCCTTTGCCTATAAATAGGACTAGCCACCCACAGGGTAGAGGGATCGAAATCGGAGAGAGAATCGAGAAGAGAGAGAGAGAGAAGGGTGACTGAACTCCTCCCAGCAGTTCATCCCCTCAGCCAAGAACAGACCCTCGCGAGGCTGTTCTTCCTTGTATTGCTCATCATCATCAGCCCAAGAGGCAATCCACCACACCACACACTGGAGTAGGGTATTACACCACAACGGTGGCCCGAACCAGTATAAACCCTGTGTCTCTTGTGCTGTTCTTTCCATAGCTTAGATCTTAGCGAGGCGGAGGGGTGCAGGTAGGTAGAAGGCGAAATCCCCGCGCGCACCCCAGTGTTCGAACCTCAAGGGTCTGCCGGAACCCGAAATCCGACATTTGGCGCGCCAGGTAGGGGTGCGCCGGAATTCGTCTTCCACCACCCCGTTCTCCTCCGACCATCGCGTCCATGTCTGACGCTCGTCAGGCCCGCGCTGAGCGCCAGGCCGCTCTCGCTTCCCGCGTCGCCCAGACAGCTCCTGTCGGCGGGCGTCCTCGCTGTTCCCCATCACCTGTCGTCAACACCGCCACCGGCCTGGCGGGGAACGAGCAGCAAGCATCGTCTCAGCATCCGTCCGTGCGGCAAGACGACCGCATCGCTACTCCCTCGTTCACCCCAGCTGGTTCTTCATCCTGCGCGCTCCGCGCACCCATGGAGGCTCGAGCTACGCTCATCGCGGCAAACGAGCTCCTGCGCTACCGTTTCGTCGACGACGTCTACGAAGAATGGCTCGACCGCGTCGCCGAGCTCGTCCACGCCGCAGGGGGCTCTCCTGCGCCATCCGTTCCGCTGCACCGCACCCCGCCCCGCGCGGGCGACGAAGCTCCGGGGGCGCCCCAGCCGCCTCCTCCTCAAGAAGGCGCCGTGGCTCCAAGGCGCGTGGCCCCTAGGCGGAACCCGCTCCGTCAGGTGCCAGCGCGGCAAGAGCAGAGCTGCCAAGAAGTCCCTCGCTCGCAAGAAGCTGCCCGGGCGCTCCCTGCTCCAGCACGTCGCGACCATGCTCCTGCTCCCGCACGTCAAGACCCCGCGTTGATCCCAGCTGCAGCGCGTGGGGACATGCAAGACCAAGCTCTCCGTCACCCAAGGCCTCCCGTGGCCACAGCAGGCTGCCGTGCCTTCACCACCGAGCTACGTAGCGTCACGTGGCCCGGCAAGTTCAAGCCAGACCTGCCTCCTCGTTACGACGGCACGGCCGACCTTGCGGAGTTCCTCCAGCTCTATGAGTTGGGCATCGAAGCTGCCAACGGAGACGAGAAGGTCATGGCGAACTGGTTTCCCATGGCGCTCAAGGACGGGGCCTGCACCTGGCTCCTGAACCTGGCTCCAGGCACGATCTCCTCCTGGGACGAGATGCGCACCCACTTCATCGCCAACTTCGAAGGTACTCGCGACCGGCCACCCGCCGTGAGCGACATGCGCCGCGTCAAGCAACAACCCGGAGAGACCCTGCAGAAGTACATCCAGCGCTTCAACAACGCACGCCTCAAGATTCCCAAGGTGACCGAGGAGGCCATCATCTCAGCCTTCTCCGACGGCGTGCGCGACGTCAAGATGAAGGAGGAGCTGGCGATGCATGAAGACCTGTGCACTTCCATGGAGCTGTTCAACTTGGCAACCAAGTGCGCCAGGGCTGAGGAAGGGCGTCTCTCCCTCCTCGAGCTGCCTGCCGCAGACCCAGAAGAGAAGAAGCCCAAGGCCAAGGATGTGAAGCGCAAGGGGGCTGTCGTGCTCGCGGCAGAACCAGACACCAAGCGGGGCAGAGATCAGCCCGAATCTTCCAAGGGCAGTCGGTACTGTGTGTACCACGACCTCCACACCGACAACACCAACGAATGTCAAGAGCTCCGAGCCGTGCGAGAAGGAAGGATCGGCCGTCGTCCCGACCGCGGTGACCGGGGCTACGGTCGAGGAGGAGGAAGGAACGCAGGACGCTGGGAAGACCGCGGCCCGCGCCAAGGGTGGCGAGATCAACCTCGCGAGGATCGCTGGCAAGACCCGCCTCGCGAGGGAGACTGGAGGGATCAGCCTTGCGAGGATCGCCCGCAAGGCAATGCAGGCCTCCCTCCGCTGCCGCCGCAGCCAAGGAGAAACGAGGACCGCCATTAGGACGAGGGGGCCGGGGGCTTCCAGGAGCCGCGCGCGATCGCCTGCATCCTGGGCGGGGTTCAAGCCCCAGCCTCTCAGCGCATCTTCAAGCAGTTCGCCCGCGAAGTGAATGCAGTCCTCCCCAAGCTCGAAGCCACGCGCCCTCTCAAGTGGTCGGCGTGCGCCATCACGTTCAGCTCAGCAGATCAGCTCAAGTGTGCGGCCACAGCCGGAGTCCTCCCGATGCTTTGTTCCCCAATCATCAGCAACGTGGTGGTTACCGGGACCCTCATCGATGGCGGGGCAGGGCTCAACGTCCTGACCGTGGAAACATTCAACAATCTCCAAGTGCCCTATAGCCAGCTTCAGCCAACCAAGCCTTTCTCCGGAGTCACCGATGGCTCTACGGTCCCGATTGGGCAGGTCTGCCTCCCCGTCACCTTCGGGGCACGCGACAACTACCGCACCGAGCTCATCGACTTTGATGTCGCTCACATTCGCCTGCCGTACAACGCCATCCTTGGGTACCCAGCGCTGGCCAAGTTCATGGCCGTAACTCACCACGGCTACAACGTCCTCAAGATGCCAGGAAGTGGCGGAGTCATCACGGTGCCCTGTGAAGAGAAGGACGCGGTGTGTTCCCTGGAACGAGCCTTTCAGGCCGCATCACTGGAAGACCCGGATCGCGAAAGCAGGAGGCTTCTCGAGACCGCCCCCAAGAAGAAGAAGACATCGTCCAGCCCAGCCCCTCAGGAGGCAAGCCCCTCAGGGCCCGCGCATACCCAGGGGGAACCTCCTTCCATTGCATAGGAAAGCGCGCCCGGCGCCCTCCTCAGGCAGGGCTCGGGGGCTCTCCCCTGGAGGGCCACCGACCTGGCTAAGGTCACGAGGGAGGCGCTTGGGCACCACATGGAGGCGTGTTTCGAAGCACGTTTCCCTCAAGAAGGAGTAAGGCAAGGAGGGCCAGACCCTCAGGAGTTCTTCAGCAAGGCCATTCAGGAGCTACAGGAGTCAAGAGTCATGAAAGGCGGCCGCCGCCTACCAGCTGAGGCTCCCCATCTAGGCGAGGATGGTGGGCTGCGCGTCTGCATCGACATACCAGGGCTCAATCGAGTCGCCTCTTTGGAGCGCCTCTGGCCCTCGCGAGTGGGGCGCTACGAAGGTCCACCCCACAGCTACGTTCGCATGCCTTACGGCTTGCCGAACGCGGCTGCCGCGTACCAGCACCTCATGAGGGGCATCATGGAGGCTCAAGAGGCCGGGCGTTCCGCAGCCCTGGCGGAGATGGAGATGGTCCACGAGGAGCCACCAGCGCCTCCGGAGCCTCCCGAGGCCCCTGGGCCTGGGGGCTCGTGAGGATCGGCTTCCGCAGCCCACCGAGTCTGCTACACCAACACTCCTTCGTCCTCAACATCATCAGGTGACATCTTTCAAGTTTCATTTCCAGCTGGGAGCGCCCCCCAGGGCTGCATTATTCCCAGGCCGCGTGGGTCCATCCCTGCGGCATGTAACCCTTTTATTTCATGTTGTTAGCTTACTTTGTTGGGGGCGCCCCTCGGGCTGCATCATCCCCAAGTCGCTCGGGCCAGACCCAGTGGCATGTATCCTTTTTGCGTTTATTTCCGGCTATGCGTTCGACCCACCATGCTTGATTATTTGATGCCGGTCCACGGCACCTCTTCTTCTCCATGCCGACCACTTGCACGTTAAAGGGGGGGTACCTGAGCATCACGACTCAGGGCTCTTACTGGCTCTCCAGTCCTCACCCTCTGGCCTTGTCCACGGCATCGCGACCTGGCATACCAGCGGCGGCTGAGACCAGCTCAAGGGCTGGGACCCGAGGACGTAGAGTGCCGGCATCTAACCAAATTTGCAGGTACACATCACAAGATAAGGCCCAGTGTCAGGCGCAACCCGCCTAGAGGTAGGGCCCCGTGAGTCCCGCGCTGGCTCACGGGTGCCCAGATACACCTCGCCAGGCCCTACCGTGCCAGCCACGTGTCAGTGCGGGGCTGTACACGCCCTGGGGGCTCCTCCCGGAGGGGATCCCCCTCCCACGTACCAGTGGAAGCACCATGCTCTGCGCTGGCTGACGACACTGCCGAGGAGCGGCTATGCCCGTACACATACTGAAGCGCTATGCTCCGCGCTGGTGATAAACAACTGAGGGTGGCCCCCGGGCCGCATCAACCTCAGGGAGCCTAGAGCTCAGTGTCTAGCCTCATCGTAACGCCTCCCCTCGGGAGTGCCGCGCGAGGGGGCTGGGCACGGGGGCTGCGCCTGGGTCACGCCCAGACGCACGCCACCCAGCCAGGCCCCCCGGGCCTGGTTCGTCGCGTGTCTCTCCCCGAGCGGAGCCAAGGTACGAAGGCCGTTTGAGCGTCAAGGGGACTCCTGAGCATCACGACTCAGGAGCCTAACTGGTCACGTAGCCCCTCACTCCTTAGTTCCGAAAGGCTAACGGCGGTTGAGGTATGCGCGCGGCTGGGCTCTGCAGACGTAGAACGGCAGATCCACCCACATCACACCTCCCTACTTGCTGTTCGTGCGCCAAGGGGGACTCCTGAGCATCGCGACTCAGGAGCCTAACTTGTCACGTAGCCCCTCACTCCTTGGTCCCGTCCTGGTTTTCGGTCGGGGCTAACGGCGGCTGAGGTATGCGCGGGGCTGGGCTCTGCCGGCGTAGAACATAAGCAAGTAGGAAGGAAAAGCGTAAATTTGAAGGAATTCAAAAGCAAATATTACAGTCCACACTGTTATCTCAATGCCAAACGCAAGTTTAAACGCCTCCCCGAGGCATGATACATGTGCAGGAATTAAAGGCAGGACAGGAGCCACAACAGAATCGCTTGTCGGCGGTGGAGCAGCGGGGAGTGGGTTCGCCTCATGGAGCAGCGAGGTCGGCAGCGCCTTGCTTCGGCTTGGTGCTGAAGGCCCAGAACTTCCCCAGCAGAGCCTCCGCGTGACCCTTCATGGCCTCGGCATCGGCAGCGGCACGCTCGCCGCTTAGTGGCTCCAGCAGGCTGTCGAGGTCGACGCCTGGATCGTGAAGGTAGATGTGGGTGAGGACCCGGGTCAGCGCTACAGAAGACAGGACACGCGCCTCGGCCTCGGCCGTGGGGCCAAGGCCAAGGGCGACATCTTCAAGAGCGTGAACTAGGAAGGGAAGCAGCTTGGCGGGGCCGTCCTCGGCGCCAGCCAGCGGGCTCTCCAAGCCGCTGTCGTAAAGCATCCTCAGCGAGGAGCGAGCCTTCGTCTCCATCTCCGCGAAGGCCACGTGGTCCTCGGCAAGAACCTGAGCCTTGTCGTCCAGCTTGACCTTCCTCGCCCCCAACTCCTGCTCCAGCGCGCCTAGGCGGTCACGGCGCCTCCTGAGCTTGACCTCCCTCTCCTTGATGGCCGCCTCGCGAGCCCTCACACCTTCTTCCTGCTCTTGGCGAAGGCGGGCCTCTTTCGCGAGCTGGTCCCGCAGGCCTTGCAGCTCGTCCTCCAGCGCCTTGCAGCGACCACG
This sequence comes from Triticum dicoccoides, assembly GCF_002162155.2. Lineage (NCBI taxonomy): Eukaryota > Viridiplantae > Streptophyta > Magnoliopsida > Poales > Poaceae > Triticum > Triticum dicoccoides. Next base: position 473,163,049 of record NC_041392.1, on the reverse strand, counting down.
GACGTCGACCACCTCCCCCAGGGCTACGTCACGAGCAGCCTTCGCCTCAAGGACGGCCTGCCTCTCCTCATCGCAAGCCGTCGAGGCCTGGACCAGCACCGCCCGAATCGAAGCGTCGGAGCGAATCCATCCTGAAGCCAGCTCCAAGCGCCCGGCCACCAAGCGAGGGTCGGCGCCAAGAAGATCCTTCCGCAGCCGGTCCAGCTCAGCAGCAGCACGATCCAGAACGGCAGGAGGAGTCGGAGAGATAGCAGTCGGTGGAGTAGGAGGAGAAGGCGGCAACGCGACCACACCATCCTGAGGCGGAGCCTGCTGCGCCCCAACGGCTGTAGTGGCGGCAGCAGGCAAAGGCACCTTGGGAGTCACTTGGGCCATGGGGGCTGAGCTCGCCCCAGCCGGCTCAGCCAGGCCTCGCGAGGACGACCGGGCAGGAGAAGCCCGTGCGTCGCGGTCACCTTCCTTCGCGGGCAGAGGCGTTGCCACGAATGGAACCTCAGGAGCTCCCTTCGGCTTCTTTGCTGCGGGCGCCAGCCTGTCCAAGAGATGTGGACATCAAGCCTCAGCAGCAGAACAAGAAATAAAGACAAGAATCAAGCGCTTACGAGTCATCGCCAGTGAGCTCAGGAAGCCTCCGGCCAAATTTGAAGCCTGAAAGCCGGCTGGAAGGGTCAACCTTGGGAAGCCCGGGAGCGGAAGGCGCGTCTGCGGTCCGCCTCGGGGCCGGGGCAGACCCGCGGGAGATCATCCCGGTCCTGTCCTTCTTCGGGATCGGGGGCAAGCTCCCGCCGCCCTGCTCGTCATCATCCTCGTCGTCATCGCTCGGAGAGAGGCGGAGAGCGCGGGACCTGCGCCGGGGGAGGGGAGCCCTCGACTCTCCGTCAGTCGCCTCGGAGTCAGGCCCTTTTTCCCGCTCCCCTCCTTCCTCCTCTTCGCCGGAGTCGTCGGAGGACATGTCCATCGATTCCCCGGGAGTTTCCATGGGCACGGGCCCGTCCCCGTTGAAGACGGGCATGGACTCCACTACCTGCTCCCAGTCGTCGCGGAGGAACAAGGGCGTAGGAGCACCCTCCAACCTCACCACATTGCCCCCGACCAGAGATTGGAGGACCGCAACCAGATCTTCGTCGGCCAAGGTCACGGGGCTCGGATGGGGCCTCCACATCAGAAGTGATTACTGCCGAAGCGGAGCCAGCTGGTGCTCCAGGAATTCCCTCAGCAGCGACGCGCCGGTCAGCTTCGTTGCCGCCATGTTGGCCGGCCTCAGATCCGCGCCCATCTTCTCCAACACCAGCTTCGTGCGGGGGTCCGCGAGCTCCGCTCGACCCCAATCGCTGGAGCTCGTGGGTTGCTCCGTGGGCAAGATCAGCCAAGGGTGGATGCGCCCAGCGTCTGCCAAGACCCACTTGCTCCTGAAGCCCTCAATCCTTTTCCCGGGGTTCGAAATGGCAATGGCGCCACCGTACGCGATGAAGCTCGCGCACGCGGAAGCAGGACCGCGAGAGGTCCGGAGGTAGAAGTAGTGGCGCAGCAAGGCCACTAAGGGATGCACCCCTACGTGAGCCTCGCAGTAATAGGCGAAGATTGCCAGGAGAAGGACGGAGTTGGGGTGGAGATGGAGAGCCTGTAGCTTATAATGGCGGAGGACAGAGAAGAAGAACTCGGAGAAGGGAGGCACCAGGCCAGCAGCAATGGCGCTTACAAAGAACGGATAGAAGGTGCTCCATTGGCCCTCCGGGGTGGCGGAGCCGGCCTTGAACACCTTCTCCCCGTCGATGCCCTGCGCCGCCACCATCCGGTGCAACCGGGCGAGGCTCGCCTCCGACACGTTCAGCGAGTCCAGGGCAGACGAGTACCAAGCTCCGGCCGGGGACTGACGAGGCGCCATGGCTTCCTAGGTCACGCGGTCGGAGTAGATCTAGAAATTTTGGAGGAAGGAAGGAGAGGCGCAAGAAAGGGGATCTGAGCAGCAATCGGAGAAAGCAAAAAAAAAGCAAAGCCTAGGCAGATGTCGCTCCCTTATCAACTCGCGCGGTTGCTGAGGCGCCCATGTCCAGTCAACCGCCATGCAGTGCCTAAGGCCGCAGGCTGTTAGGGCCCGCGGTGCTTCGCTCTTTCCCTTTCGCCTCCCTGCACGACCAAGTCCGGGCGCGTCTTGGGCCCGAGGGCTACTGTCGGCGTTCTGGGAACGGGGGTCCCCAGACTTTCCTGCCTGCGGCCTGTGGCGTGGCTCAAAAGGGGGCCCAGCACGGCCCATCTTCATCAACACAGACCCAAGACCCTCACGAGGGGCCAAGCCTCACAGGGCAGACGACACGGAGCTTCCTCAGGCACGGCCTCATCAGGCTGGCTCGCGAGGAGGCGGAGAGATCAAGGCGGGGTACCTCACGAGGTGCCCGTGACGCAAGCCATGATGACCAAGGGTGTCAGGCGGGCGCCAGCCCGCGCAGTGTCCTCCTTTCCTCTTTGGTGCAAAGGGAGCAAGCGCAAGCGAGAGCATCAAGCAAAGGCACCCGTTTCGGTGCAATGAGACCAAGACCAGTCCAACGGCAGGGAGGAAGTCATTGTGGAGCCCAAGCCAGCGTCACCACCAGAGCCTTTGGCAGGCGAGGACCAACTTTAGTCAGGATAAGTGTACCAGATGTTCCCCTTCAAAATGGCCAATTGTTGGCGCCCTTCCCGCTCAATATTTGGAAAGAGGCCCAGGGCCTTTGCCTATAAATAGGACTAGCCACCCACATGGTAGAGGGATCGAAATCAGAGAGAGAATCGAGAAGAGAGAGAGAGAGAGAGAAGGGTGACTGAACTCCTCCCAGCAGTTCATCCCCTCAGCCAAGAACAGACCCTCGCGAGGCTGTTCTTCCTTGTATTTCTCATCATCATCAGCCCAAGAGGCAATCCACCACACCACACACTGGAGTAGGGTATTACACCACAACGGTGGCCCGGACCAGTATAAACCCTGTCTCTTGTGCTGTTCTTTCCATAGCTTAGATCTTAGCGAGGTGGAGGGGTGCAGGTAGGTAGAAGGCGAAATCTCCGCGCGCACCCCAGTGTTCGAACCTCAAGGGTCTGCCGGAACCCGAAATCCGACAGTTTGGGGCTGCTATGCTTATGTGAAAAAGCGTCAATCTGATAAGCTTGAACCCAAATTGGAGAAATGCTTCTTCATAGGACACCCAAAGGAAACTGTTGGGTACACCTTTTATCATAGATCCGAAGGCAAGATATTCATTGCTAAGAATGGATCCTTTCTAGAGAAGCAGTTTCTCTCGAAGGAAGTGAGTGGGAGGAAAGTAGAACTTGATGAGGTTGTCGGTGTCAAAACCGGCGGATCTCGGGTAGGGGGTCCCGAACTGTGCGTCTAGGCCGGATGGTAATAGGAGGCAGGGGACACAATGTTTTACCCAGGTTCGGGCCCTCTTGATGGAGGTAAAACCCTACGTCCTGCTTGATTAATATTGATGATATGGGTAGTACAAGAGTAGATCTACCACTAGATCAGAGAGGCTAAACCCTAGAAGCTAGCCTATGGTATGGTTGTTGTTCATCCTACGGACTAAAACTCTCCGGTTTATATAGACACCGGAGAGGGCTAGGGTTACACAGAGTCGGTTACAGTGGTAGGAGATCTACATATCCGTATCGCCAAGCTTGCCTTCCACGCCAAGGAAAGTCCCTTCCGGACACGGGACGAAGTCTTCAATCTTGTATCTTCATAGTCCAGGAGTCCGGCCGAAGGTATACTCCGGCTATCAAGACACCCCCTAATCAAGGACTCCCTCAGTAGCCCCCGAACCAGGCTTCAATGATGACGAGTCCGGCGCGCAAATTGTCTTCGGCATTGCAAGGCGGGTTCTCCTCCAAATTCCATGTACCTGTTGAATAATGTCCGGTTTCTTGTAAATGTAGCGCTCCTTGGCTTCTACGCCCAATAATGGCCGTCTTCCATGTGTCAAATGAATACGAAAAGTCAGGGTGTTTTTATATTTACACCCCTAGCCGCGTGAATGAGCCGCCTATTTAAGGGGACGAGGATTTAGATCCAAACCACACCTTCTCCCCTCTGCGAGTATTCATCAGAGCGTATCCGACAGAGGTCCATTCTATCATGGCCGGCCGCCGCAGCTCCTCCTCTCGCCCTTCCAGCCCTCAGCCTGGAGATTGGGAGAGATGCTCCATCCTGCACAGCGAGCTAGTGATGCTCCAGACCAAGGGATTTCTCCCCCCGGCCTATATGGTCCCGGTTCGAGCCGTACTTGCCACCTATAATGGCGGAGAGCAAGCGGAGAGCGCCCCCAATCCCTCCAAAGGAGAGCAGGTATGCCTTGTCCCTTACTTAATAAGAGGGCTCGGATTTCCAATTCATCCATTTCTTCGGGGGCTCCTGGAGTTCTATGGCCTCCAGCTGCATAACCTCATGCCTGCCTCCATATTGCATATCGCGGGCTTCGTAGCCCTTTGCGAGCTGTTTTTGGGCTGCGAGGCTCATTTCATGCTGTGGAAAAGGCTATTCTGCCTTGTGCCCCATTCTAAGAAGGGGTCAATATATCAAGTGGGCGGAGCCGAAGTGTGGTGCATCGTCGGGACCGGATATCTATCCGGAACCCCAAAGAAGGCGTCCGAGGACTGGCCTTCGGAATGGTTTTATATAGAGGACGTCCCGCTGCCGGATCCTGTCTGGATCAGCCTCCCTGAGTTCGACAGTGCTCCCCTAAAGAAGCGCCTAAGCTGGCGTCCACGGAGCCCTTAGAGGGAAAGTGACAGGGACGTTCTTTACCTGATGGGCCGGATAAGATTGTTAGCTCATTCCGGACTGACCATGATCGGGGTCATGGCCGCATGCATCATGCGAGGGGTGCAGCCGCTTCAGTATAGAGGCCACCCCATGTGGGACTTCAACGGGGAGGACGACGCCACCCGCCACGGCTGTAAGGGGCCGGATTCGACTGCTGCTCTAATAAAGATCTTGTCCACTTTGTAGAAGGGAGAGAGGAGGAATTTCTCCGCATCAACCCACAGGGTGGATTTTCTATGTACAATCCCCCAAGTTGGGTAAGTGGACACTTTTACTTGCCCATCCGTTTTATATTCCCATCGTTAAATATTCAGTCTAGCGACTTCAACGCAGGAACTGCGCCAAGCTGTTAAAGAAATAAATAGCCCTCCTCCACAACCCGAGGATCCGGGACGGTCCCTCGACCCAGCCTCTCAAGAGGATCCGGACTTATCTGTGGAGCTGATTGATGGGGTGTTTCATCAATTGAGCAAGGACAATGCCTTGGTGGCCATTACGGCCGATTACCCAGGGCTACTCCCGGCCTCACAGGTAACTGAGACCGAAGTCCCAGCACTTTGAAAAGGGATCTATCCTCGCGTGTTTTCGATTGCCGTATGACAACCGTGTTTTGCAGGGGAGGTCCTTGAGACGGGAGGTCGAGCCTGCGGCGACTAGCCAACGAGGGGCGGCAAGGCCCCGCGGGCTGAAAAGAAGTGCGGTCCGGACTGAGACGCCGGCGCAAAGGTATAGCGCGCCATCTTATTCCCAGGTGTTATTCCTTCAAGGCGTATTAACGCTCGTGCTCTCTTCAGGACGAAGAGACCTCGTCGAACTATATCCAGAGAGGTTGCCAATCGCGCATCCACCAGCCAGGCTCCAAAGCCTGGTCTGGAAGCAGAGGCGAACACAAAGCGCGCACCGGACGCTCCTCCGACAAAGGATGCGGACAGGCTGTCTGCCACCAATTCCGAGGTGGAGAGTGCCATGAACCACAGGCGTCGCCGGACAGTTCTTCATGATGCTTGTTTCTCCCAAGAGGCATTGGATGCCTTCAATTCAGGAGATGCATATCTCCGTGCCGCTCAAAATGGTCTAGCCAAAGCCACGGAGCAATATGTAAAAGACATTTGGGTAAGAAAATTTTGGTAATTATATATATACCAGTAGCCCCCGAGACTTGAAACAGTTAGAATAACTGATTTAAGGATCATTTGTTATGCAGGTTCTTACAGAAAAGAATACCCTACTGTCCCAGGAGTTGGAAGAGTGCAAAGCCCAACTTGAGGCCGCACTAGCCGCGGCAGGGGAGCCCAAGGAGACCCCCTCTGGTAATATACGCTTCGAAAGATAAGTATTTTGTGAAGTGCAGCATGGGTGCAAATCTGACAAATGAAATTGCAGATGGCGCCAGATTAAATCCAGAAAAGCAACAACTCCTATGCCAGCTGAAGGCTGGTGAGAGTGTGCTGACAAAGGTGAGGCGGGAGAAGAACGATCTCCAAGATGCCAACACCAAGCTGGGCATTGAACTGAAGGATGTTCATGCCCAGCTGTTGGACTCCGTTAAGGAGAATCAGCGGCTTCGACGCGGCATATTTAGTAAGTGCTTAAATGAACTTTGAAAAAAGAGTTCGGCGAGGAAGTTGACTAACAGAGTAATGTCTGTAGGTATGCTAACAGGTCGTCATGTAGAGGAAATGCCCGGTTCTACGGGTGACCTTCTTCCCGAGCTCTCACAACTGCATGAGCGAGTTCGGCAGGTGATGCAAGGCGTCGCCCAGGCCTTGTGGCCATCCGTCTCCATGCCCGAAGGCCTTGGAGAGCTTGTAGAGAAGCTGAAGGGAGCGTGGTGGCGCTTCCGATTGTGGAAGATGTCGGCCTGCCGTCAAGGTGCCAGGGAGGCCTGGGCCATGGTGAAGACGCGGTACACGAAGGCTGACCCAAACTACATGGCCGAGGTCGAACCCATGGGGCCTGATGGGAAGGAGATCCCTGTGAGCTTAGTATACGACCAAGTAGAATTGGCCGCAAAGTATTCCCAACAGGACTGTAAGCTAGACAGCCTGTTAGATGGTATTGAAGAGGAATACAATCAGTCAGATTGACTATGTAATTTTAATTGACATGTGTAATGCCTTCTAGCCAGATTGTAGATCATTTGTCATGGCCAACCTTTTCGCTTCAACCTCGGGACCTGATGGTCCGGAGTGTGTCCGAATACCCTTGCGGTTATATAAGAACCGGGGTATGCATGGAGACCAGGCGTAGGGGTCATTAGTGCTTGAACAGACAAGTGCCCAACTAGTTATGTTATATTACATGGTTAGTAAGAAACATCTTCGAGGGAGAATAGTTCCGTTAGGGGTTCCTTTCCCTGGGAGGCATGCCCTAAAGTGCATGTCCATTCTGTGAAAAGAGACGCAGGAAAAACATCTGGGGGCGTATAGATAAATAAGTGAAAAAGATCATCTTTAGTTCACAGACCGAATATTCCCTTAAGAACGCTAGCTTTCGGCTTCACCCAGTCTGAGGTACACATCCGGCTGACCCGGTAGTAACAATCACAGAGGTGCTCCCTTTACCTCCTAGCCAAACAACCGGGAACGTAGGGGTAAGCACAGGAGCCAGACAACCCAGCTTGGCCAAAACTTAAGTCATATCGATGCATGTAATGGTGAATAAAAGGTACATGCGGAAGTGTGACACATGTGTTGGGCTTGAAGCCCATATAGATAAGCTTCTGTTTAAAGAAGCCCCCGGGTTTAATGAGCGCGGATAGAGCGTCACTTTATGAGCCTTTAAAGGCTATAAGAGAGAGAGAGGAGAAGGAGAGAAATGTAAGACAGAAAGTATATAAAAAATGGACAGAGGAAGGAGACGAACACAGAGTCTGGCGCTAGGCATAGAATCTTCGGAGACGGGCTGCGTTCCATGGGTTCGGCTCGAGTCGGTTATCTGATGCATCTCACAGGCGGTACGCTCCACCAGTCAGGACTTGGTCAATTGTGAAGGGACCTTCCCACTTGGGCTTGAGTTTGTCCTTTTTCTTGTCCGGCAGGCGTAGAACTAATTCGCCAATGTTGTAATTTTTGGCCCGTACTTCTCTTCTTTGGTATCTTCGAGCCTATTGTTGATAGAATGCGGAACGGGCTTTTGCCACGTCATGCTCTTCCTCCAAGGCGTCCAAACTGTCCTGCCGATCGAGTTCGGCTTCTCTTTCTTCGTACATGTGCACTCGAGGTGAGTCATGAATTGTGTCGCAGGGCAAAACTGCCTCTGCGCCGTACACCATGAAGAATGGTGTGTATCCGGTGGTGCGATTCGGCGTGGTCCACAGCCCCCAGAGTACGGAGTCGAGCTCCTCTACCCAGTGCGTATTATATTCCTTAAGGGACCGCACTAATCTGGGTTTGATGCCGCTCATGATAAGACCATTTGCACGTTTGACCTGGCCGTTAGTTTGTGGGTGATAGACGGAAGCATAATCGAGCTTGATGCCCATGTTTTTGCACCAGAGTTTTACCTCGTCGGCCGTAAAGTTCGTGCCGTTATCAGTGATGATGCTGTGGGGGACGCCGTAACGGTGTACAACCCCGGATATAAAGTCTATCACCGGTCCGAATTCGGCCGTCTTAACAGGCTTGGCTTCTATCCATTTGGTGAACTTATCCACCATGACCAGTAAGTATTTTTTCTTGTGGGTTCCGCCTTTAAGGGGTCCAACCATGTCAAGCCCCCAAACCGCGAAGGGCCAAGTGATGGGGATAGTTTGGAGGGCGGTGGGTGGCATATGGCTTTGGTTTACAAAAAGCTGGCAACCGACGCATCGTTGGACTAAGTCCTGGGTGTCTGCCCGGGCCGTCGGCCAATAAAAGCCTGTACGGAAGGCCTTGCTTACAAGGGACCGAGCTAGAGCGTGATGACCGTCGAGTCCTGCATGAATTTCAGCCAGGAGGTTCCGCCCTTCCTCTTCGGAGATGCACCTTTGAAGGACTCCAGTAGTGCTTTTCTTATAAAGCTCTCCCTCATGGACTTTATAGGCTTTAGATCGCCACACTATGCAGCGTGCCTCATTTTGTTCCTCGGGGAGTTCCTGCCTAGTAAGGTAGGCGAGGAATGGTTCTGTCCACGGGGCGATGATGGCCATTATTATGTGGGTTGAAGGTGTTATTTCATTGGCAGAGCCTCCAATTATGTCAGAGTGTTTGGTGTCGGGCAATGCGGTTGGGTCCGGGCTGTTATTCCTGGGTTCCCCTTCCCATACTACGGATGGCTTGAACAGCCTTTCCAAGAAGATGTTGGAAGGACTCTCTTGGGGTAGGGCCTTTTCTCCCAAGCGGGAGATAAAGCGGCTTAGAGCCGCCACGCATCCGGTTAATTTTTGTATTTGTTTGAGGTCCTTCGGGATATCCAATTGTGACAAAGCTCGGATCTTGGCTGGATTTGCTTCAATTCCTCTACTGGATATAATGAAGCCCAAGAGCTTTCCGACTGGAACACCGAAAACGCATTTTTCCGGGTTGAGCTTGATGTCGTATGTTCAGAGGTTATCGAATGTTAGCCTCAAGTCGTCTACTAGAGATTCGACATGTCTTGTTTTAACAACCACATCATCTATGTATGCCTCCACTATTTTGCCGATCTGATTTGCCAGACATGTCTGAATCATGCGCTGATATGTTGCGCCAACGTTTTTGAGCCCGAAGGGCATTGTGTTGAAGCAGAATGGGCCGTATGGTGTGATGAATGCCGTTGCGGCTTGGTCTGACTCCATCTTTATTTGATGGTAGCCGGAGTATGCGTCAAGGAAACACAATGAATCGTGTCCTGCGGTAGCGTCGATAATTTGATCGATGCGGGGGGAGAGGGAAGGGATCCTTTGGGCAAGCCTTGTTAAGGTCTTTAAAATCAACGCACAGGAGCCAGGATTTGTCCTTCTTTGGTACCATCACCAGGTTTGCTAGCCAGTCCGGGTGTTTTATATCTTTGATGAATCCAGCCTCCAGTAGCTTGGCTAGTTCCTCTCCCATGGCATGTCTCTTAGGTTCGGAAAAACGCCGAAGAGCCTGTTTGACTGGCTTGAATCCTTTTAGGATATTTAAGATGTGTTCGGCCATCCTGCGTGGGATTCCTGGCATGTCTGAAGGGTGCCAGGCAAAAATGTCCCAGTTCTCTCGTAGGAACTCTTGCAGTGCGGCGTCTACATCAGGGTTTAACTGTGCCCCGATGGAAGCTGTTTTATTAGGGTCCGTTGGATGGACCTGGAATTTGACTATTTCGTCCACCGGTTTAAAGGAGGTGGACTTGGATCTTTTGTTGAGTATCACATCGTCCCTATTCACCATGGAGCGCAGCGCAGTCAGTTCCTCAGTCGCTAGGGCTTCGGATAGCGCCTCAAGGGCCAGTGCAGCTGTCTTGTTTTCGGCGCGGAGTGCTATGTCCGAATCACTAGTGAGAGTGATGATTCCGTTAGGCCCGGGCATCTTGAGCTTCATGTACCCGTAATGGGGTATTGCTTGGAAGATTGTAAACGCTTCCCGCCCTAGCAAAGCGTGATATCCGCTACTGAACGGGGCTACTTGGAACGTGACCTCTTCGGACCTGTAATTATCCGGCATGCCGAACACCACATCTAGTGTGATTTTTCCTGTACAGCGCGCTTCCCGACTGGGTATTATTCCTCTAAAAGGTTGTGCTGCTTCGCTCAATGCGGTTCTAGTCTATTTCCGTTTTTAAAGGGTTTCCTCATAAATGAGGTTCAATCCGCTGCCGCCATCCATGAGTACCTTGGTAAGACGAAAGCCGTCCACTATTGGACTAAGGACCAATGCGACTGGTGCTCGGGCTGTTCGGAATTTAGGTTCGTCACTGGCGTTAAAAGTAATAGCCGTGTCACTCCATGGGTTTATTGTTGCTACTTGGTAGACTTCAGCAAGGCTGCAGAGTGTTCTTTTTCGCATATTATTTGATGTGAAAGTCTCGAAGACTGTTAATACCGTACTGGTGTCTCTGGGGTGGCTTTCTGTGGCTTCTGGAATTAGAAGATCTTTGCCAGTTTTTGCCACCTGCCGGAGTATCCAACATGCTCTAAGGCTGTGGGTTGGTGTGGCGCCCTCTGCACTGTGAATTTTACAGGGTCCATTAAGCCATCCTTCCAGTACGGTTCCTTGCCCTGTAGAGGGCTTTTGCTTTTTGGTATTGAACCCGGGTGTCTGGCGATGATGCACCCTTTTATTTTGGACTGGGTTTGTATTCAGGGCCGGATTGTCCCAAAATTTTATTTCGGTTTTCCAGGCGCTTTCCATCGCACAGTACTTTCATACTATGGAAGCCAAGTCAGCGAAGCGCGTAATATCATGACGACTTATGGCGTTGAGGATTCCCTTGTCCGTGCAATTATTGCAGAAGAATGAAATTGTGTCTTCCTCGCGGCAGTCCTTTATCCTGTTCATAACCAGGAGGAATCTGGCCCAGTAATGATGTACTGTTTCTTCGGCTCTTGCCTAATTTGGGATAGATCGCTTATGTACGGGTGGGTGGGTGGAATCAAATCCGAAACCTCACCCAATCTGAGACCTAGGGGCCAAGGAGTTTCCGAACTCGGAAGTTTGGATTCTTGGATGCTGACCAATGAATCTAGCCCGTCGCCTGACTTTAAGTTCAGGTCTTGAGTGATGTCCTCCCCTCCACGGGTATCCGGCTTGGAGGGATCAGGAATCCGGACATATCTAGTCCTTAAGATAGATGAAGGGTCGCCGCACTGTCCCTCTACCACAGCCACATGATGGGTGACCTGGGGAGAGTTAATCTCTCTCAGATCGGGTTTAGGCCCAATCTGGTCGTAACCCGTAGCGACTCCCAGGGCGGCGATGCGATCCAAGAGCTCGTTTAGGGAAGAGAGCTCCATTGGATCTAGCTGCTCAGCGAATTCCGAGCTGACATGAAGATTGCTTTCGATGACCCGAGAGGTCATCGTTGGCGCAGCAGCCGAACAGGCGGTCATAAGGAAACCACCTAGCCGGAGAGTTTGGCCGACAGCCAAAGCTACCTTAGCAACGGTGCCATCTTTAAAGACGGGATGAGGCATCCTTCCTGATGGCGACGGCACAGAGGAACTCTCAATGAAAGCACCAATGTCGGTGTCAAAACCGGCGGATCTCGGGTAGGGGGTCCCGAACTGTGCGTCTAGGCCGGATGGTAACAGGAGGCAAGGGACACAATGTTTTACCCAGGTTCGGGCCCTCTTGATGGAGGTAAAACCCTACGTCCTGCTTGATTAATATTGATGATATGGGTAGTACAAGAGTAGATCTACCACGAGATCAGAGAGGCTAAACCCTAGAAGCTAGCCTATGGTATGATTGTTGTTCGTCCTACGGACTAAAACCCTCCGGTTTATATAGACACCGGAGAGGGCTAGGGTTACACAGAGTCGGTTACAATGGTAGGAGATCTACATATCCGTATCGCCAAGCTTGCCTTCCACGCCAAGGAAGGTCCCTTCCGGACACGGGACAAAGTCTTCAACCTTGTATCTTCATAGTCCAGGAGTCTGGCCGAAGGTATAGTCCGACTATCCGGACATCCCCTAATCCAGGACTCCCTCAGAGGTAATTGTACCTTCTCCCGAATTGGAAAATGTTTCATCATAGAAATCAGTTTCAGTGATGCCTACACCAATTAGTGTGGAAGTTAATGATGATTATCATGAAACTTCAGATCAAGTTACTACCGAATGATACGTTTCCAATGTATCTATAATTTTTGATTGTTCCATGCTATTATATTATCAACCTTGGATGTTTTATATGCATTTATATGATATTTTATACTCCCTCCTTTCCGGCTTATAAGGCTCAATTCAAAAATCTGACCAACCAAGGTAGATGATGAGTGGTGGAATATTTTTTGTAGTTTGCAAAAGCACCCAATTAATGCTCTTGTTTTCCTCAAAAAATTATGTTTACGAATGCATTAATTGCAATGCATGCATGCATAAAGTGCATGCATTGGTCAGTTTTCTCTTAATACTTGCATGCAATGATTTAATGCACCTTGAAGTCTGAACATGTGATGGGGAACAACCAAATTGAGCCTTATAAAATGGAAAAGCTAAAATTTTGATATAATCCTTATAAACCGGAAAGGAGGGAGTATGATTTTTGGGACTAACCTATTAACCTAGATCCCAGTGCCAGTTTCTGTTTTTTCCTTGTTTTAGAGTATCGCAGAAAAGGAAAATCAAACGGAGTCCAATTGACCTGAAACTTCACGGAACTTATTTTTGGACCAGAAGAAGCCCACGGAGTATCAGAGATGGACCAGAAGAGACCCGGGCTGCCCACGAGGGTGGGGGGCGCCCCCTGCCTCGTGGACAGCCCGGAGATCCACCGACGTACTTCTTCCTCCTATATATATCCATATACCCTAAAAACTTCAGGGATTACAATAGATCGGGAGTTCCGCCGCCAGAAGCCTCCGTCCACCGAAAACCAATCTAGACCCGTTCCGGCACCCTGCCGGAGGGGGGAATCCCTCTCCGATGGCCATCTTCATCAGCCTGGCGCTCTCCATGACGAGGAGGGAGTAGTTCACCCCTCGGGGCTGAGGGTATGTACCAGTAGCTATGTGTTTGATCTCTCTCTCTCTCTCATGTTCTTGAGGTGATACGATCTTGATGTATCGCGAGCTTTGCTATACTAGTTGGATCTTATGATGTTTCTCCCCCTCTACTCTCTTGTGATGAATTGAGTTTTCCCTTTGAAGTTATCTTATCGGATTGAGTCTTTAAGGATTTGAGAATACTTGATGTATGTCTTGCCGTGCTTATCTGTGGTGACAATTGGATATTCACGTGATTCATTTCATGTATGTTTTGGTGATCAACTTGTGGGTTCAGCCCGTGAACCTATGCATAGGGGTTGGCACATGTTTTCGTCTTGACTATCCGGTAGAAACTTTAGGGCTCTCTTTGAAGTTCTTTGTGTTGGTTGAATAGATGAATCTGAGATTGTGTGATGCATATCGTATAATCATACCCATGGATACTTGAGGTGACATTGGAGTATCTAGGTGACATTAGGGTTTTGGTTGATTTGTGTCTTAAGGTGTTATTCTAGTACGAACTCTGTGATAGATTGAACGAAAAGAATAGCTTCATGTTATTTCACTACGGACTCTTGAATAGATCAATCAGAAAGGATAACTTTGAGGTGGTTTCGTACCCTACCATAATCTCTTCATTTGTTCTCCCCTATTAGTGACTTTGGAGTGACTCTTTGTTGCATGTTGAGGGAAAGTAATATGATCCAATTATGTTATTATTGTTGAGAGAACTTGCACTAGTGAAAGTATGAACCCTAGGCCTTGTTTCAACGCATTGCAATACCATTTGTGCTCACTTTTATCATTAGTTACCTTCCTGTTTTTATATTTTCAGATTATAAAAACCTTTATCTACCATCCATATACCACTTGTATCACCATCTCTTCACCGAACTAGTGCACCTATACAATTTACCACTGTATTGGGTGTGTTGGGGACACAAGAGGCTCTTTGTTATTTGGTTGCAGGGTTGCTTGAGAGAGACCATCTTCATCCTATGTCTCCTACGGATTGATAAACCTTAGGTCATCCACTTGAGGGAAATTTGCCACTGTCCTACAAACCTCTGCACTTGGAGGCCCAACAATGCCTACAAGAAGAAGGTTGTGTAGTAGACATCAAGCTCTTTTCTGGCGCCGTTGTCGGGGAGGTTAGCACTTGAAGGTATATCTTTAGATCTTGCAATCGAATCTTTTTGTTTCTTGTTTTAACACTAGTTTAGTTTATAAAAGAAAACTACAAAAAATATGGAATTGAGTTTGCCTCATATGCTTAATCTTTTTAATATCTTTCGTGAGTATGATGGAAAGGAAAATTGTGCCAAAGTGTTAGAAGAAGAATGCATTAAAATGTCTGGCACTAAATTTTTGAATGATGAGCATGATTGCAATGTTGTTAGTATGAATTCCTTGAATATCCATGATGCTAATGATATGCAAAGCCACAAGCTTGGGGAAGCTATGTTTGATGAAGATGATATTTTTTGTCCTCCAAGTTTTGATGAGCAAATTTATTATGATGAAAGCATGCCTCTTATTTATGATTATTATATTGATGAAACTGGATTTGGAGAGGTCATGACTTTATTTTGTGATGAATCCACTATTCCGGAAGAGGTTCCAATTGATTATGAGAACAAAGTTGCTATCTATGATGATTATTGTGATGACTTGTGTGCTATAAATAATAATGATATCCATGAAACTTGTCATCATGATTTTAGTTTTCAATTGGATTATGCCTCACATGATAATTATTTTGTTGAGTTTGCTCCCACTATTATTCATGAGAAGAATTTTGCTTGTGTGGAGAGTAATAAAATTTCTATGCTTGTAGATCATGAAAATAATGCTTTAGGTGCTGGCTATATTGTTGAATTCATTCATGATGCTACTGAAAATTATTATGAGGGAGGAATATATGCTTGTAGGAATTGCAATAATATCACGTTTCCTCTCTAGGTGCTGAAAATTTTCAAGTTATGCTTGTTTTACCTTCCTATGCAAGTTGATTCTTGTTCCCACAAGTTGTTTGCTCACAAAATCCCTATGCATAGGAAGTGGGTTAGACTTAAATTTTCTAGTCATATTCTTCATTATGCTCTCTTTATGTTTCAATTCTTATCCTTTATGTGAGCATCATTGAAATTATCATGCCTAGCTAGGGGCGTTAAATGATAGCGCTTGTTGGGAGGCAACCCAACTTTATTTTTGTTACTTGCTTTTTTATCCTGTTTAGTAATAAATAATTATCTAGCCTCTGTTATGATTGAGTTTTTATGTTTTAATTAGTGTTTGTGCCAAGTAGAACCGTTGGGAAGACTTGGGGAAAGTCTTGTTGATCTTTCTGTAAAAAACAGAAACTTTAGCGCTCACGAGAATTTCTGCCATTTTTTATTGGAGATTAATATTTAGTTAATTCTTTTTGAAGATGATTAATAGATAAATTCCTCACGTCCATAAATTTATTTTAGAATTTTTGGGGTTCCATAAGTTTGCGTTAGTGACAGATTACTACAGACTGTTCTGTTTTTGACAGATTCTGTTTTTCGTGTGTTGTTTGCTTATTTTAATGAATCTATGGCTAGTAAAAGAGTTTATAAACCATAGAGAAGTTTAAATACAGTAGGTTTAACACCAATATAAATAAAGAATGAGTACATTACAGTACCTTGAAGTGGTGTTTTGTTTTCTTTCGCTAACGGAGCTTACGAGTTTTCTGTTAAGTTTTGTCTTGTGAAGTTTTCAAGTTTTGGGTAAAGATTCGATGGATTATGGAATAAGAAGTGGCAAGAGCCTAAGCTTGGGGATTCCCAAGGCACCTCAAGGAAATATTCAAGGACAACCAGGAGCCTAAGCTTGGGGATGCCCTGGAAGGCATCCCCTCTTTCGTCTTCGTTCATCGGCAACTTTACTTGGAGCTATATTTTTATTCACCACATGATATTTATTTTGCTTGGAGCGTCAATTTATTTTGTTAGTATTTTCTTTCTGTTATTTAGAACAATGTTTTGCATCTTTTATTTCAATAAAAGTGACATTGATAGCCTTTACTATGCCTATTTTACAAGTCCACATGTTGCTGTTTGAAAACAGAAAGTTTACCGCTGTTGTAAAAATTCCCTAGAAAAGTAAGAATGTGATAAAATGTTGAAACCTTTTGCATAATAAGATCTGATAAATTTACTACAGTGCTAATTTTCTTTCATAATTTTTGGAGGCAGGGAAGTATGGATCTTTCTGCACTCTTTACAGACTGTCTTGTTTAGGCAGATTGCTGTTATGTTCGCATTGTTTGCATATGTTTGCTTCTTTAATGATTCTATTTGAGGATAGGACTATTAAATATGCAGAGGCATTTAGTATGCAATGTTGAATAATAATTTTAGTGTTTTGCTACAGTAGAGTATGATAAGGTTTTTGCGTTGGTTTATACTAACTTATCTCATGAGTCCTTGTTGAGTTTTGTGTGGATGAAGATTTTGAGATTTAGGGAGACCATGATATGAGAGGAATTAAGGAGACAAAAAAGCTCAAGCTTGGGTATGCCCAAGGCATCCCAAGATAATATTTCAAGAAGTCTCAAGCGTCTAAGCTTGGGGATGCCCCGGTTGGCATCCCACCTTTCTTCTTCAACAACTATCGGTTAGTTTCGGTTGATCCTAAGTTTTTGCTTCTTCACATGATGTTTGCCATTCTTAGAATGTAATTTTACCTTGTTCCTGGCGCAGTGGTGAAGTCCTCCCCACTTGTGCTAAGAGGTCCTGGGTTCGAACCAGCCTCTCTGCATTGCACTTTGCAGGGGTAAGACTAGGTTCCTATAATCCCTCCCCAGACCCCACCTTGTGTGGGAGCTTCTATGCACTGGGTCTGTCCTGAAATTATTAAATGGGAGAGTCTTCACATAGTTGCATAATTATTCAACTACTCATTGATCTTCACTTATATCTTTTGGAGTAGTTTGTCATTTGCTCTAGTGCTTCACTTATATCTTTTAGAGCACGGTGGTGGTTTTATTCTATAGAAATAATTGATCTCTCATGCTTCACTTATATTATTTTGAGAGTCCTTTAGAACAACATGGTAATTTGCTTTTGATCTAATAAAAACTTTCATATAAATGCATTGAATACTAAGAGAAGTTTGATGCTTGATAATTGTTTTGAGATATGAAGATAGTGATATTAAATTTCTGCTAGTTGAGTAGTTGTGAATTTGAGAAATACTTGTGTTGAAGTTTTCAAGTCCCGTAGCATGCACGTATGGTGACCGTTGTGTAACAAATTTGAAAAATGAGGTGTTCTTTGATTGTCTTCCTTATGAGTCACGGTCGGGGACGAGCGATGGTCTTTTCCTACCAATCTATCCCCCTAGGAGCATGCGTGTAGTGCTTGGTTTTTGATGACTTGTAGATTTTTGCAATAAGTATATGAGTTCTTTATGACTAATGTTGAGTCCATGGATTATACGCACTCTTACCCTTCCATCATTGCTAGCCTCTTCGGTACCGTGCATTGCCCTTTCTCACATTGAGAGTTGGTGCAAACTTCGCCGGTGCATCCAAACCCCGTGATATGATATGCTCTTTCACACATAAACCTCCTTATATCTTCCTCAAAACAGCCACCATATCTACCTATTATGGCATTTCCATAGCCATTCCAAGATATATTTCCATGCAACTTTCCACCGTTTCGTTTATCATGACACGTTCATCATTGTCATATTGCTTTGCATAATAATGTAGTTGACATCATATTTGTGGCAAAGCCACCGTTCATAATTTTTCATACATGTCACTCTTGATTCATTGTTATCCCGGTATACTGCCGGAGGCATTCATATAGAGTCATACTTTGTTCTAGTATCGAGTTGTAATAATTGAGTTGTAAATAAATAGAAGTGTGATGATCATCATTCATAGAGTATTGTCCCAAAAAAAGAGAAAGGCTAAATAAAAAAAGGAAGGCCCCCCAAAAAGATAAAATAAAAAGGGACAATGCTACTATCCTTTTTCCACACTTGTGCATCAAAGTAGCACCATGATTTTCATGATAGAGAGTCTCTTGTTTTGTCACTTTCATATACTAGTGGGAATTTTTCATTATAGAACTTGGCTTGTATATTCCAACAATGGGCTTCCTCAAATGACCTAGGTCTTCGTGAGCAAGCAAGTTGGATGCACTTCCACTTAGTTTATTTTGTTGAGCTTTCATGCATTTATAGCTCTAGTGCATCCGTTGCATGGCAATCCCTACTCCTTGCATTAACATCAATCGATGGACATCTCCATAGCCTGTTGATTAGCCGCGTTGATGTGAGACTTTCTCCTTTTTGTCTTCTCCACATAACCCCCATCATTATATTCTATTCCACCCATAGTGCTATATCCATGGCCCACGCTCATGTATTGCGTGAAAGTTGAAAAAAGTTTGAGATTACTAAAGTATGAAACAATTGCTTGGCTTGTCATCGGGGTTGTGCATGATGAGAGCATTCTTGTGTGACAAAAATGGAGCATGACCAAACTATATGATTTTGTAGGGATGAACTTTCTTTGGCCATGTTACTTTGAGAAGACATGATTGCTTAGTTAGTATGCTTGAAGTATTATTATTTTTATATCAATATTAAACTCTCGTCTTGAATCTTATGGATCTGAACATTCATGCCACAATAAAGAAGATTACATGGATAAATATGTTAGGTAGCATTCCACATAAAAAATTCTGTTTTTATCATTTACCTACTCGAGGACGAGCAGGAATTAAGCTTGGGGATGCTGATACGTCTCCAACGTATCTATAATTTTTGACTGTTCCATGCTATTATATTATCAACCTTGGATGTTTTATATGCATTTATATGCTATTTTGTATGATTTTTGGGACTAACCAGTTAACCTAGAGCCCAGTGCCAATTTCTGTTTTTCCTTGTTTTAGAGTATCACAGAAAACGAAAATCAAACAGAGTCCAATTGACCTAAAACTTCACGAACTTATTTTTGGACCAGAAGAAGCCCACGGAGTATCGGAGATGGACCAAAAGAGTCCCGGGCTGCCCACGAGGGTGGGGGGCAAGCCCACCCCCCTGGGCGCGCCCCCTGCCTCGTGGACAGCCCGGAGATCCACCGACGTACTTCTTCCTCCTATATATATATCCATATACCCTAAAAACTTCGGGGAGCACAATAGATCAGGAGTTCCGCTGCCAGAAGCCTCCGTAGCCACCGAAAACCAATCTAGACCTGTTCCGGCACCCTGTCGGAGGGGGAATCCCTCTCCGGTGGCCATCTTCATCATCCCGACGCTCTCCATGACGAAGAGGGAGTAGTTCACCCTCGGGGCTGAGGGTATGTACCAGTAGCTATGTGTTTGATCTCTCTCTCTCTCTCATGTTCTTAAGGTGATATGATCTTGATGTATCGCGAGCTTTGCTATTATAGTTGAATCTTATGATGTTTCTCCCCCTCTACTCTCTTGTGATGAATTGAGTTTTCCCTTTGAAGTTATCTTATCGGATTGAGTCTTAAAGGATTTGAGAACACTTGATGTATGTCTTGTCGTGCTTATCTGTGGTGACAATGGGATATTCACGTGATTCACTTGATGTATGTTTTGGTGATCAACTTGCGGGTTTCGCCCATGAACCTATGCATAGGGGTTGGCACACATTTTCATCTTGACTCTCCGGTAGAAACTTTGGGGCACTCTTTGAAGTTCTTTGTGTTGGTTGAATAGATGAATCTGAGATTGTGTGATGCATATCGTATAATCATACCCACGGATACTTGAGGTGACATTGGAGTATCTAGGTGACATTAGGGTTTTGGTTGATTTGTGTCTTGAAAGATCGTGGATGTCGCCTAGAGGGGGGGGGTGAATAGGCGCTTTAAAATAATTACGGTTTAGGCTTGAACAAATGCAGAATAAACCTAGCGGTTAATTTGTCAAACACAAAACCTACAACAACTAGGCTCACCTATGTGCACCAACAACTTATACTAAGCAAGATAAACAACTATGTGATAGCAAGATATATGACAAGAAACAATATGGCTATCATAAGGTAAAGCGCATAAGTAAAGAGCTCAGGTAAGAGATAACCGAGGCACGCGCAGACGATGATGTATCCCGAAGTTCACACCCTTGCGGATGCTAATCTCCGTTTGGAGCGGTGTGGAGGCACAATGCTCCCCAAGAAGCCACTAGGGCCACCGTAATCTCCTCACGCCCTCGCACAATGCAAGATGCCGTGATTCCACTAAGGGACCCTTGAGGGCGGTCACCGAACCCGTACAAATGGCAACCCTTGGGGGCGGTCACCGAACCCGTACACTTTGGCAACCCTTGAAGGCGGTCACCGATACCCGTCAAATTGCTCGGGGCGATCTCCACAACCTAATTGGATACCCCGACGCTTTCCCGGAGATTTAAACCACAATGATTGAGCTCCAAACACCACCAACCGTCTAGGGCGCCAAGGCACCCAAGAGGAACAAGCTCTAGGGTGCCCAAACACCCAAGAGTAATAAGCTTCTCAAACTTCACTTCCACGTATCACCGTGGAGAACTCAAACCGATGCACCAAATGCAATGGCAAGGGCACACGGAGTGCCCAATTCCTTCTCTCCCAATCCCACCAAAGCAACTAATGCTAGGGAAGAGAATGAGAGGAAGAACGAAAGAAGAACACGAAGAACTCCAAGATCTAGATCCAAGGGGTTCCCCTCACTTAGAGGAGAAAGTGATTGGTGGAAACGTGGATCTAGATCTCCTCTCTTTTTTCCCTCAAGAACTAGCAAGAATCATTGGAGGGATTGAGAGTTAGCAAGCTCGAAGAAGGTCAACAATGGGGGAAGAACATGAGCTAAAAGGATAAGGTTCATTGGGGAAGAAGACCCCCTTTTATAGGTGGGGAAAAATCCAACCGTTATGCTCATAGCCCGCACAGAGTGGAACTACCGCTCCAAGGAGTGGTACTACCGCTAGAGCGGAAGTATCCCTTTGAAAAACAACAGCGAGGATCCAAAAGGCCAGAAGAACCGCCGGAGCGGTACTACCGCTCGACCTCACGGTACTACCGCAAATGGTAGCGGTACTACTGCTTGCGAGCGGTACTAAAAAAATACATCCGGGCCTACCATTGCAAGATATGGGACGAGTTTTTGGTCCGGAGCGGTACTACCGCTGTAGGATCTGCGGTAGTACTGCTCTGGAGCGGTAATAAAAAATTGCATCCGCTCCAATTCGCAGTAGTACCGCTGCAGCCTTTTTAGAACACCAAAACTGCCACAACTTTTGCAAACGGACTCCGAATTCGATGAAACCAAGTTTGTTGGAAAGCTAGCGACAAGGGCTAACACAATATTGAAAGAAATATAAATAAGAAGCAAATTGGAAAAGGCCCATAAGAAAATGGAGAGGACCCTTCCTCGGATAAGACCGGTAAAACCTACAACACCGAAAATATCATAGAAGACGCATGCGAACTCCGTTTCCGATGAACTCAAGCTTGTCATCAAGATGACCATAAGCTCTAAGACTCACAAAGAGAACCAAACAAGAACCAATAAACATGATGCAAGGATGCAATGGTTTGAGCTCTCGACGAACGATACGATCAAGCTACTCACTTGAGAGCCCCCCTTGATAGTATGGCTATCGATCCTATAACCCGGTCTCTCAACTACCACCATGAGACCGGTAAAATAGAAAACCTATCAAGGGCAAACCTTTGCGTTGCACATGATCCACTTGAGTTAGATGATGACGATCTTGTCCTCCTCAAGATGGACCACCTTTCTTGATTGCGTTGGGTCGATGAAGACTAGATGATTGCTCCCCCATACTCCACTATGGGTGAGCCACTCTTCGACACATCTTCACAAGTCCATTGACACCACAATGGATGGCAAGCTTCAAGCACTTGATCTCTTCGTGATTCTCCACTTGAAATTGCACACGGCAATCTTGATGACGATCACCACTTGATGTCATCCTTCCCATGGGTTGTATGATATCATTCTCTTGACGCAAGCCCATGGACACATACCTAACCCCACATAGACTCTCACATAGACCATGGGTTAGTACACAAAGTGCAATGGACAATGCTTACCATACCATGGGATCACTTGATCCCTCTCGGTACATCTTCTACTCTTTGTGAGTTGATCAACTTGATTCACTCTTGACTTAGTCTTGATCAACCTTGAATCTTTCCAACTCTCTTCGTTTGGATGATGTCTTGAAGGTATACATGAATGATCACACAATCTTCTTCTTCAAGACATGCTTGCAATAAGCTCAACTCTCAAATGACCAATCTTTGGATAATTCCTTGAATAGCACCTTGGTCGACACAAACTCTCCTTGAAACCAACACATGTACTCCAAGAAAAGCCTATGGACAAAACCTTCAAATATAACTCAAGGAAACCATTAGTCCATAGAGATTGTCATCAATTACCAAAACCAAACATGGGGGCACCGCATGTTCTTTCAATCTCCCCCATTTTGGTAATTGATGACAATCACTTTCACGAGAGTTTATACAAGGAATTATGCATCACCAAGCAATGCAACAACCAATAATGCATGTGTATGAGATGCAAATGCTTAGGAACAAAACCAAAGCAAGGAGAAAACTCTGAAGACTTCTCCATAAAACTCTCTGAAACTTCTCCCCCATTGGCATCGATTGCCAAAATGGTCGAAAAGCATAGAAGGCCAATATAAATTGTGTTCCTCCATAAATTGTGTATTTCTCAACAAGAGAGTGGAATGCAATACACATATCCAATGGTAATACTTGGAGGAAGACCAACTATATTGAGGCACCAAGATTGTTAAAGGAATGCTATGCCACAAGGACATAACAAAGAGAGAAACAAGCAATCAAGCAATCAAAAGATACCAACTGAAGCAAGCTATCAAAAGATACCAATTGAACCAACTAGGCCAAAGATCCTACGAGCTACATGAATAAAGGATATTATGATAAGAGCAAAGGAGTGTTCTAAAGAAACTAGAGAAGCTCCCCATGATTTGTGCACACATAAGAATTTTTGTATTTGGATACAAAGTGCACAAAATAGGATCATAGCTCCCCCAAAATCAATAGAAACTTACAACAAGTGCAAGTGAGCATATAGGAAACTAAGCCTAGTACATGTAACAAACACATGGTTGAGCAATAAGTGAAAAAGGCAACTTAAGAATGGGCTCAACCAAAATGATGTGTGTGAGTCAAGGCAATGCACTTGAGAAGACTAATGTATGGATGCGCATTAAGCATCAATAAAGTCTTGAAAAAATGAGGCAACACAGTGCAAGGCCTATCATTCCCACATACAACTAGCAAATGGGTTCACAAGCTAACTAATAAGCATATAAAGAACCCATGCTTGTGACAACCCATGGCGAAGATAGAAGATGAAAGCCTCATCAAGACGAGGGATACCAATTAAGATGGAAAAAGCCTCGTAGAAATAAGCATGAGGAAAATAATCTTCACCACACAAGAGTGCATCAAGATGCAACGATATACGATACGCACTCAAGGCAAAAGCTTTCACGGAGCCACCAAAGAAATAACATAAGAAAGGTAAGGTGGGCGTGAAATAAAGGATATCATCTAGAGATGTAATTTCTCTCAAGTGTATAAGGTTCTAGGTAGACGAAATCATGATGATATATATCTACAAAGAAGGATGTACACCCGAAATAGTTACAACATGAAGGAACAAGATATCCAAACGGAAGTCATACATATACCAATAAGATATTTGCTTGAGAGCATAGCACAAGGCTAGATATGGTCTTATTGCATATAAATGAATTCCAACCACACGAACATCAAAGACATCACAACTAGAAACACGACATCATTGTTGGGATGCTTTGAGAAAGGAAACAAGTATCACACGAGAGAATGGATAACATGCCATGATACAACCTACGAAAGGTTGATGCAAGAAATGTGTGCATGAAGTAGATGATGATACTTGTTACCGAGATACCATTGGATGGATGTAGTAGATGCCAATTAAAGGTAGATAGTAGTTCATTAATCATCCTAGCTTGACTCCAATAAGCACATGGTGACACCACCTTCCTTGTGAGTGAGCCGATCATCCAATGCATCTCCACTTGTTCCTAGAACAACAACACAAACAAAATGGTACCCAAACTCATTGGGATCAAAGAGTTAGAGAACCAACAACACATAGGACAAACTCCACATAAATATGTGCATATAGATATGAAAATGAATTTCATGCACATCTCATCCAATTTGAGACTTGGTGGAGTTCCCCCTATATATTGGGTCAAAGAAAGAAAACATGCCAAAGAAACTACAAGAAGTAAATATGCATGCTCAAGACTTTCAAGAACCGAGACCAAAAGACAAAGAAATACCAAGCGAAGAAAAGATACCAAATGAATAAATCATCACTTGGAGGATATCCATAAAAGATATATCAAGGAATGAGATATCCATTGATACACTCAAAAAGAAAGATGTCAAACTCCCAAAAGAGAGAATGGTTCCAAACAAACCAAGCCCTCTACAGAGTTTCATGATGGCACAAAGCACCAAAAAGAAATGGCTTGCCTTCCACAAACACACACTTGATAAGGATCACAAGATGAGTGTTTTATAGAGAATAGGATGGCTCCCCCAATACTAGTGCATTATAGAGAATTTGCATTTGAATACAAAATGCACGGGGTGGGATCACCACTTTCACTATATCTAGAAAACACTAGACAAGGTCAAGAAATCAACAAGATCCACAAGTGGTATGGAATACAATGGGAGTTGACACAATCATAGGCAAGAGAAAAATCAAATAAAAGCAAAGGCCAATGTAAAGATGATCAATAATTTCTACCACACATAAGTGAGTACCAATTGTTAAAAGACAAGAAGTATTTGGAAATAATTCCCGGTGGTAGATAACAAGGATATCCGACATCATATTCACACCAAACAAAAAGCAAATTACAACTTGTAGAGCTAACATGCCACCTAGGAACAAGATAATTCACAATATCAACTCTAGATGACAATATCTCAAATGTACACATTTTCTAGGCTAGTAATATACACATAGCATATTACTCCCCCATAATGTGATACCAATTAAAGATAGACAAGAGGCAATTAAAGGATCCAACAAGAGATAATTAATGGCTATTTAGAATTTGAATTTCTCATGAGAAGACATACCACATAGCGACTAGATAAGCTTGGAATATAAATTCTAAGTGGTATTCCCCATGTACCCACCTTTATAGGATTGTGAAGTGCACAAAGCACATCACTCCCCCATAATGGGATATTCCATTAATCTCTCACAAGAGCCAACTAAGAAATAAACAATATGCAAAAGGCTCAACGCATGACACACACGTACATGATGTGCAAACCAACACACACACACACACACACACACACATACTTGATTGCTCAAGATAATCAAGTTGGAAGCACAACATATACAAACACATGCAAGGAACAAAGCCAAACATGCAAAGGGGCAAGTAACTTTCAATGAAAACAATTTAAGCATGAGTTACCGCAAGGAGGAACATTGGATATAAGATAGAAACTTGATAATCCGAATGACTTGGCTTGAGACAATAAGAATGATGAAGTCCCCTTAATTCTTCATAATGTAGCCAAGTCTCCAATGACCTCCAACATCACCTATTGATCAAGTTTGAGCTTGTTGGTCCCCAACCAAGTTGGGTCCTAAGAGGTTAGTCACAATAGGCTTGGCTACCCAAATGGTTCTTTGCTTCAAACCACTTTGAGTACCAACAAACTTGGCAACCACATTGCCAACCTTATCCTTCCCAAAAGAATAGACATCATCAATAATAATTGGGTTGGATAAGTTACCACTAGTGCATGAAGAAGCGAGGTGACCTTTCTCGCGACATAGGTAGCAACGTCTACTCTTCACTTTCTTCTCACTTGATTTCTCAACTTGAGAAGCATAAGCTTGAGTCTTCCTGAGAAGAGGCTTTTCTTCAACTTGAGGTTGAGAATGAGAGTGAACTTGTGGCCGCTTCCCTTGTTGCTTGTCACTAATGGGCTTCTTCTTCAATGGGCAAGATCTAACATGATGCCCTTCTACTTTGCACTTGAAGCAAACAATCTTGGCCGAATTCTTGACTTGTTCTTGGCCCTTCTTTTTGTTCACCTTGGACTTCTTCTTCTTGTTGGAGTTGAATCCAAGTCCACCTTTGTCATTGGGGGATTTTTGCACACTCAAGATATTGTTGAGTGTGAATTTCCCTTCATGACTCTTTTCCAAGTCTTTCTTCAAAGAAGTGACTTGGGCCTTGAGCTCTTTGATTTCCTCTACATGGTTAGTCTCAACACAAGTACTAGAGGAAGTATAAGCTTCATCATTAGAGCAACAAGGCAAGGAAAGAAAATCATCACAAGATGTACCAACATTATGCATGGATGAATCGCGAGGACTAGCACAAGGCAATATAGCATTTTGAATAAAAGTAGTGCTAGTATCCACATGAGGCTCACTAGATGTTACCTTAGCAAGCATGGCCTCATGAGCTAACTTTAGCACATTATGGGATACTAGAAGATCATCATGAGAGCTTGTGAGCTTTACATGATTTTCTTCCAACATCCCATAATTGCTAGATAGCAACTCAAGTTGAGCCCTTAGCTCAACATTCTCCTTCAAAATGGATGCTTCACAAGAGATAGAGTTAGTAGCACAAGCATCATCATTAACAACAAGAGGAGAGGACACCTTGGAAAGCTCTTTTGGATATGAAGCTTTAAGTTGAGAATGAGACTCGGTGAGCTTGATGAGCTCACTCTTAATGACCCTTGAGCCATTTTCGAGGTGCTCAAAGTCCCCAAGGAGTTTAGCATGTGCAACTTCAAGCTCCTCATTTTTAATTTCGAAATCATTGGCCACCTCAAGAGCTCTATCACGAGATTCCCTCACTCTAGATAATTCTAGAGCAAAAGTCTCCTCAAGAGATTCCTTGGTGGTTTGTTCAAGTTCGAGAGCTTGGGAGAGGTCCGCGATCTCATTAGCGTAATCACGCTCATGACCTTCCATTTTATCAATGGTGACCTCATGCTCCTCAAGACGAGATTCCAACTCCTCAATATATTTCTTGCCCTCAATGGCAATGGACATGATTTCCATGAAGTTGGAACGAGCAATTTTATTTTTATTAAGAGCTTTAAAAACCATTTCCCCCTTAATTTTGAAGGAGGCAACATTATCATTCTCTTCATCATTATCCTTATCATCATTAGCATCAACATCATCATCAAGAGACATATTGGGTTTCAAAGTAGGAGATACCTTTGAAGCCTTAGCCATAAGGCAAAAAGCAATAGATGATGATGTAGAATCCCTTGAAGCACCATTTAAAACCACATCTTGTTCCATTGAGTGTTGGGTTTCCTCTACATTGTTAGCACCACAACTCGAGGAAATGCAAGCATTTTTATCATAGCAACAAGATATAACAAGCATATCATCATGAGATTTAGTCAAACAATTTCTACAAGATATGCACGGACTATCAACACAAGCATGTGAAACATGTATGGTGCTCGAAGTGTTAAAGTCCAAATAAGAAGCATTGCAATAAGATAGTGATGAACGATCATCCACAATAAGCATACTATCATCATTGCAATGACCAACACTACTCACCATATCATTACCTTGTGGCAAACCACATGTAGGTGAAGTAGAAGAAGTTGAGAAGACTATATGGCCGGATGTGGAGGGAGAACAATCATCCCCACAAAACTTGGACACGCCATATTTATCTTGAAGCTTTGTCCACAACTCATGAGCATCCCGGAACGACATGAGTTGAAATATAACTACATTGCTCAAAGCATCGAAAAGCACATTAGAAGCTTGAACATTGAGATAAGAGTTTCTCTCAACCTCTAAAGATAATCTTTGGGGATCCTTTGGAGGAGAAAAACCCATATCTACAATTCGCTCTAAATTTGGGTCCATGACCCTAAAGAGATTAAGCATGCAAATTACCCAAACATCAAAATTTGTGCCATCGAAAGTAAGAGTGTCAGAGAATCCTAATCCCCTAGTTGAAATCCTTACTCTCTAGGCGGTTAAGCCCTATAAAGAGAGACGAAGCTCTGATACCAATTGAAAGATCATGGATGTCGCCTAGAGGGGGGGTGAATAGGCGCTTTAAAATAATTACGGTTTAGGCTTGAACAAATGCGGAATAAACCTAGCGGTTAATTTGTCAAACACAAAACCTACAACAACTAGGCTCACCTATGTGCACCAACAACTTATACTAAGCAAGATAAACAACTATGTGATAGCAAGATATATGACAAGAAACAATATGGCTATCACAAGGTAAAGCGCATAACTAAAGAGCTCGGGTAAGAGATAACCGAGGCACGCGGAGACGACGATGTATCCCAAAGTTCACACCCTTGCGGATGCTAATCTCCGTTTGGAGCGGTGTGGAGGCACAATGCTCCCCAAGAAGCCACTAGGGCCACCGTAATCTCCTCACGCCCTCGCACAATGCAAGATGCCGTGATTCCACTAAGGGACCCTTGAGGGCGGTCACCGAACCCGTACAAATGGCAACCCTTGGGGGCGGTCACCGAACCCGTACACTTTGGCAACCCTTGGGGGCGGTCACCGGTACTCGTCAAATTGCTCGGGGCGATCTCCACAACCTAATTGGAGACCCCGACGCTTGCCCAGAGCTTTACACCACAATGATTGAGCTCTGAACACCACCAACCATATAGGGCGCCAAGGCACCCAAGAGGAACAAGCTCTAGGGTGCCCAAACACCCAAGAGTAATAAGCTTCTCAAAGTTCACTTCCACGTATCACTGTGGAGAACTCAAACCGATGCACCAAATGCAATGGCAAGGGCACACGGAGTGCCCAAGTCCTTCTCTCCCAATCCCACCAAAGCAACTAATGCTAGGGAAGAGAATGAGAGGAAGAACGAAATAAGAACACGAAGAACTCCAAGATCTAGATCCAAGGGGTTCCCCTCACTTAGAGGAGAAAGTGATTGGTGGAAACGTGGATCTAGATCTCCTCTCTCTTTTCCCTCAAGAACTAGCAAGAATCATTGGAGGGATTGAGAGTTAGCAAGCTCGAAGAAGGTCAACAATGGGGGAAGAACATGAGCTAAAAGGATAAGGTTCATTGGGGAAGAAGACCCCCTTTTCTAGGTGGGGAAAATCCAACCGTTATGCTCACAGCCCGCACAGAGCGGTACTACCGCTCCAAGGAGCGGTACTACCGCTAGGGCGGAAGTACCCCTTTGAAAAACAACAGCGAGGAGGCAAAAGGCCAGAAGAACCGCCGGAGCGGTACTACCGCTCGTCCTCACGGTACTACCGCTCGACCTCACGGTACTACCACAAATGGTAGCGGTACTACTGCTTGCGAGCGGTACTAAAAAAATACATCCGGGCCTACCACCGCAAGACTTGGGACGAGTTTTTGGTCCGGAGCGGTACTACCGCTGTAGGATCCGCGGTAGTACTGCTCTGGAGCGGTAGTAAAAAATTACATCCGCTCCAATTCGCGTAGTACCGCTGCAGCCTTTTCAGAACACCAAAACTGCCACAACTTTTGCAAACGGACTCCGAATTCGATGAAACCAAGTTTGTTAGAAAGCTAGCGACAAGGGCTAACACAATATTGAAAGAAATATCAATAAGAAGCAAATTGGAAAATGCCCATAAGAAAATGGAGAGGACCCTTCCTCGGATAAGACCGGTAAAACCTACAACACCGAAAATATCATAGAAGACGCATGCGAACTCCGTTTTCGATGAACTCAAGCTTGTCATCAAGATGACCATAAGCTCTAAGACTCACAAAGAGAACCAAACAAGAACCAACAAACATGATCCAAGGATGCAATGGTTTGAGCTCTCGACGAACGATACGATCAAGCTACTCATTTGAGAGCCCCCCTTGATAGTATGACTATCGATCCTATAACCCGGTCTCCCAACTACCACCATGAGACCGGTAAAATAGAAAACCTATCAAGGGAAAACCTTTGCGTTTCACGTGATCCACTTGAGTTAGATGATGACGATCTTGTCCTCCTCAAGATGGACCACCTTTCTTGATTGCGTTGGGTCGATGAAGACTAGATGATTGCTCCCCCATACTCCACTATGGGTGAGCCACTCTTCGGCACATCTTCACAAGTCCATTGACACCACAACGGATGGCAAGATTCAAGCACTTGATCTCTTCGTGATTCTCCACTTGAAATTGCACACGATAATCTTGATGACGATCACCACTTGATGTCATCCTTCCCATGGGTTGTATGATATCATCCTCTTGACGCAAGCCCATGGACACATACCTAACCCCACATAGACTCTCACATAGACCATGGGTTAGTACACAAAGTGCAATGAACAATGCTTACCATACCATGGGATCACTTGATCCCTCTCGGTACATCTTCTACTCTTTGTGAGTTGATCAACTTGATTCACTCTTGACTTAGTCTTGATCAACCTTGAATCTTTCCAACTCTCTTCGTTTGGATGATGTCTTGAAGGTAAACATGAATGATCACACAATCTTCTTCTTCAAGACATGCTTGCAATAAGCTCAACTGTCAAATGACCAATCTTTGGATAATTCCTTGAATAGCACCTTGGTCGACACAAACTCTCCTTGAAACCAACACATGTACTCCAAGGAAAGCCTATGGACAAAACCTTCAAATATAACTCAAGGAAACCATTAGTCCATAGAGATTGTCATCAATTACCAAAACCAAACATGGGGGCACCGCATGTTCTTTCATGTGTTAAGGTGTTATTCTAGTACGAACTCTATGATAGATTGAACGGAAAGAATAGCTTCATGTTATTTTACTACGGACTCTTGAATAGATCAATCAGGAAGGATAACTTTGAGGTGGTTTCGTACCCTACCATAATCTCTTCGTTTGTTCTCCGCTATTAGTGACTTTGGAGTGACTCTTTGTTGCATGTTGAGGGAAAGTTATATGATCCAATTATGTTATTATTGTTGAGAGAACTTGCACTAGTGAAAGTATGAACCCTAGGCCTTGTTTCAACGCATTGCAATACCGTTTGTGCTCACTTTTATCATTAGTTACCTTGCTGTTTTTATATTTTAGATTAAAAAAACCTTTATCTACCATGCATATACCACTTGTATCACCATCTCTTCGCCGAACTAGTGCACCTATACAACTTACCATTGTATTGGGTGTGTTGGGGCACAAGAGACTCTTTGTTATTTGGTTGCAGGGTTGCTTGAGAGAGACCATCTTCATCCTACGCCTCCTACGGATTGATAAACCTTAGGTCATCCACTTGAGGGAAATTTACTACTGTCCTACAAACCTCTGCACTTGGATGCCCAACAACGTCTACAAGAAGAAGGTTGTGTAGTAGACATCACCGAACCTCGTAGGTCAACCAGAGTATGATCCGCACCAGAGTGGTACGATAATCCTGTTCTGAAAGTCATGTTACTAGACCATGATGAACCTACGAACTATGAGGAAACGATGATGAGCCTAGGTTCCGACAGATGGCTTGAGGCCATGAAATCTGAGATAGAATCCATGTACGAGAACAAAGTGTGGACTTTGGAGGACTTGCCCTATGATCAGCAAGCTATTGAGAATAAATGGATCTTCAAGAGGAAGACGGACGCTAATAGTAGTGTTACCATCTACAAAGCTCGACTTGTCGAAAAGGGTTTTTTGACAAGTTCAAGGTGTTGACTACGATGAGATTTTCTCACTCGTATCGATGCTTAAAGTTTTTCCGAATCATGTTAGCAATTGCCACATTTTATGAAATCTGACAAATGGATGTCAAAACTGCATTCCTTAATGGGTTTATTAAAGAAGAGTTGTATATGATACAACCAGAAGGTTTTGTCAATCCTAAAGGTGCTGAAAAAATGTGCAAGCTCCAGCGATCCATCTATGGACCAGTGCAAGCATCTCAGAGTTGGAATATACACTTTGATGAGTTGATCAAAGCATATAGTTTTATACAGACTTGCGGTGAAGCCTGTATTTACAAGAAAGTGAGTGGGAGCATTACAGCCTTTCTGATAAGTATATGTGAATGACATATTGTTGATCAAAAATGATGTAGAATTTTCTGGAATGCATAAAGGAGTGTTTGAAAGGAGTTTTTTTCAAAGAAAAACCTCGGTGAAGCTGCTTACATATTGGGCATCAAGATCTATAGAGATAGATCAAGACGCTTGATAAGATTTTTCAATGAGTGCATACCTTGACAAGATTTTGAAGTAGTTCAAAATGGAACAATCGAAGAAGGAGTTCTTTCCTGTATTGCAAGGTGTAAAGTTGAGTAAGACTCAAAACGCGACGACGACAGAAAATAGAAAGAGAATGAAAGTCATTCCCTATGCCTCAGCCATAGGTTCTATAAAGTATGCTATGCTGTGTACCAAACCAATTGTGTACCTTGCCATGAGTTTGGCAAGGGGCTACGATATTGATCCAGGAGTGGATCACTCGACAACGGTCAAAATTATCCTTAGAAGACTAGGGAGATATTTCTCGGTTATGGAGGTGATAAAGAGTTCGTCGTAAAGAGTTACATCGATGCAAGCTTTTACACCGATCCGGATGACTCTGAGTCTCAATATGGATACATATTGAAAGTGGGAGCAATTAGCTAGAGTAGCTCCATCCAGAGCATTGTAGGCATAGAAAATTTGCAAAATACACACGGCTCTGAATGTGATAGACCCATTGACTAAACTTCTCTCACAAGCAAAACATGATCACACCTTAGTACTCTTTGGGTGTTAATCACATGGCGATGTGAACTATATTGTTGACTCTAGTAAACCCTTTGGGTGTTGGTCACATGGTGATGTGAACTATTGGTGTTAAATCACATGGCGATGTGAACTAGATTATTGACTCTAGTGCAAGTGGGAGACTGAAGGAAATATGCCCTAGAGGCAATAATAAAGGTGTTATTTATATTTCCTTATATCATGATAAATGTTTATTTTTCATGCTAGAATTGTATTAACAAGAAACTTGATACATGTGTGAATACATAGACAAAACAGAGTGTCCCTAGTATGCCTCTACTTGACTAGCTCGTTAATCAAAATATGGTTAAGTTTCCTAACCATAGACATGTGTTGTCATTTGATGAACAGGATCACATCATTAGAGAATGATGTGATGGACAAGAGCCATCCGTTAGCTTAGCATAATGATCTTTAAGTTTTATTGCTATTGCTTTCTTCATGACTTATACATATTCCTTTGACTATGAGATTATGCAAGTCCCGAATATCGGAGGAACACCTTGTGTACTATCAAACATCACAACGTAACTGGGTGATTATAAAGATGCTCTATAGGTGTCTCCGATGGTGTTTGATGAGTTGGCATAGATCGTGTAACATCCCAAATTTTCAATTTGGAATGTTATACACTAGAGCATCATTGCATATCATATTTATTGCATTTTGGTTGACCCTAGAAATTTCACGCAACTCAAGGACCCTCGGAGAGAGTTGGGGATTTCGTTATTTTTATATTTGAGTTGTCTCAAATTTTGAAAATAGGATCATTTGATTTTATTTATTTTATCTTCAATTATTTCTATTAGAAAAATATGAGAGAGGGAATAAAATGACTTTCCCAAAATAAAGAAATATTGAGGATTTAATAAAAAAATCAAATAAGATTTTATTTTGGTTTTATTTTCTATTTTATTTGATTTAGGAAAAATGCGCGTTTTTCAAAATTGCATTTAGGCCCCAAATAAATGTTCATCCTGTGCGGCTTGATTTTAGAAGCCGGGGAAAATTTATTTCGGGATTTTTGGAGTTCGTTACTATTTCTTTTGTTTTTTCCGAGTGTAATTATTTTTAAAAAAGTTCCGAACCGACCTTGGGCCGTAACCGACCAGGACTCCTCCTGGCTGGGCCTCTTATAAGCGCCCCGAGGCCCCGGCCGAAGCCCAGCCGCGCCCCCGCCCAAACCCTAACCCTAGCCGGCCCTCGCCGCCGCTGCCGCGCCGCGCCGCCCGCCCTGCCGCCGGACCCGCTGCCGCCGTCGCCGGAGTTGCTGGAGGTAGTTTTTTTTTTCGCCTCCGGTTTTTCTCGAAAAAACCGTTTGGTTTTTCCGACGGTTTTGTTGTTTTTTAGTTTCGGTTTTATTTAAATAGATCGCTTTTTCCGATTTATTTAATTAGCGAGCGTTCGTCCGTTCGTTCGTTTTAACGAACGTTCGTCGTTTTTTCTTTTTCTTGGATTAAATCTGCGATTTTTTAGATCATGATTCCTGATCCGATTTTCATTTTAGTTTAACTTTTCGCACGTTTAACGGAATCAGGCGATTCAAGCGCCTGGAGTTTCGTCTCGAAACCCTCTTTCCGTTTAACCAACTCAAACAAGTTTTTGCCACTATAAAAATTGCCCTAGATCCAGAATAGTAAACGGAGCTTGTTTCTTTTACCGTTTGTCTTTTGTTGCTTCGTTCGATTTGATTCTTTTTGCCAACCAGAGTTCTTAAGATGAACTTTCTGGTTAGATCTCTTATTTGAGTTTTACCTGTGCATTAATTGAGTACTTATTGTATGCTTGTTTGTTTGCGATAGAGTACCCGGAGTGCGCCGCTTGCTACTTCGAATTGCTAGGTTTCCCGGATCATCAGCAAGGCAAGTAACACTTTGATCATGTTTTTCCCCCTACCCAGTTTTATTGCATTAGATCAATCCTCACACATTGCATGATTAGGATCTAATTAAATTGTGGGTTTGGGAAGTAGTTGAGGTAGTACCTATTACCTGTTTATTTTCAAACCTTTGGGAGTTACTTCTACGTTGCTTATTATGCCATGCTATGCTAGTAAACGTGGATTGGGTGAGTGTATCCATGACAGATGTGAGATTGTTAATTAATGGTTTATCTAAGGTGGCAACTTAAATACACATCTGGGTGGATTGAGGCACCTGGGTATTCCAGCGATTGCCTGTTTGTTTATGGACCGCCACCCAGGCTCAAAGGGATCATGAGATTTTTCATGCTAGAAACTTCTGTGTGTAGCCACAAGCTATTATGGGCTCTAGCATAGTTGATTAAGTTGTGCGAACTCTTACAGTGGTAGACTAGCAGATGTAGGGGAAAGTAGGTGTAACGGTCTACCTGATCGTAAGGTGCTAGCACTTCTGAAAGACTATGTCTCGATCATCCGTCTTCTCAAACACCATGTAGTGCGAGAAACCAAATGGAGGCGATCGAGTCTTGTTGGGAAAAGTGCGCAAACCTATGCAGAGTGTATAAACTAATCATGATTAGCCGTGTCCCCGATTATGGACATCTTGAGTATCTACTACTTGGATTATCATGTGAATCTCAACATGTTACTCAAAAATTAATTTTGTTGGGTTTTGTTTAATGACGATGCTTAATTGGGATTGAGAATGCTGTCAACCATTCTCAATATTTAATAACTACCATGATAGTTAAATAAAATTTATTCCTTTGCAGTAGGGAAAATTGGCTTTACGCAAAACTATAACCATAGAGCTTTCCACCAGCCAAATATACATATAGAATAGCCTATTTCATTCCATTGCTCTCTATGTGTTATTTTGCCAGCATATTCCATGTGCCGACCCGTTTCAGGCTGCAACGTTAATGTTGCAGACTTTTCAGACGACGATTAAGGAGTTTTAGGTCGTGGTTCTATACTCAGTGATGCCGTTGGAGTTGATGGACTCACTTATCTTCCAAGTCTTCCGCTGTGATCGTTATTAGATGGCCTTAAGCCATATTAATTGTAATAAGTTCTCTTTTGAGACACTCGATGTAATAAGTGTGTGATTGCTACTCTGTTATAAATCCTTCAAGTACTGTGTGGTGTCAGCATTACTGATCTAGGGATGACACCGGAGCACAGAGATTGGACCGTTTGAGGTCTGGTTGCTACAAGATGGTATCAAAGCACACACTGACTGTAGGACACGACCACTAAGCTAAAGACCTAGATCACTACTCACTCTCTTCTCTTTCTGACTTCTCATATTTTCTACTCTTTTAGGATGGAGGATCCAAGGAATAAGTTCACGCAACCGGATGAAGATACACCCTTTGGACGTCACTTGAAGGAAGTCACTAGATACCTGAACATAGGAGTACCAAGCTTCACCGGAACCTACAACGCCACTTTACCTGAAGAAGAGCGCTAGATGATTCAAGTTCAAGTTCCAGGAAGGATGTTCATGCCAGTCACTGAGCCCATAGAGTTTTCTTTTGATGCACCAACTTGGAGTCTAGGAAAGAGCATGGCAGCTCACATCGCCATGGGTCGTATTGAAGAAGTCTACTGCAATGATCTTAAGGATACTATCTACCAGATTTGTGGGTGCCGAGATGAGCACTGGGAGATGAACAGCACCAGGAAGGATAGATCAGTTGCAGCTTTTACCCAGGAGTTAAACCAGCACATTCGATGTCAGGAGAACCAGATGTGCACCGACATGATAGATCTAAAGAAGGCGAGGACAAGAATCAAGGAACTAGAGGAAGAACTCAAGGCTACTCATGAAGATTATGAAGAGGAAATTGAAGTATTAGTGGATAAGAATGCTGACCTAACAATGAAGATTGGAATATTTATGGGAGGCCCTACACGAGTAGAAGAAGACGAAGAACCCAAGGAGATTCATCCGGAAGACTACATCATCATCGACGACACCGACTCGG
Source organism: Triticum dicoccoides (assembly GCF_002162155.2). NCBI lineage: Eukaryota > Viridiplantae > Streptophyta > Magnoliopsida > Poales > Poaceae > Triticum > Triticum dicoccoides. The sequence goes on along the minus strand of NC_041392.1, from coordinate 473,125,853 downwards.
ATCCAGATGATAGCGATGATGACTATGTTGATGAAGCTGGAGTAGATATCATGGAGTCTGCAACCAAAGAATATTTCTAGTAGACCACCCCATCAGTAGTAGTAGTCCACCATGTAAATATAGTAGTCCGAGCACTTTTGTGATAGTTAGATCGATTGTATGCCCTTGTTTGATTGATTGAATGAAGTGAATTATTTGCTTTTGCCTCATGTGCATATGGGTAGTGTTTTCTCTTTAGGCACCCTCTATTCTTAAATCTCATCTTTTCTAAACCCTCAGATGCCTCCGAGATGTGACCCCGGATTTACCTTCCCACCGGAGCTCACCCAGTTGATCCAGCAGCATAACACATTGATGTACTTGCTAGTCCAGAATCAGAATCAGGGGAACAACAACAACAACCCACCACCACCACCACTTGTTGATCACTTAGCCCATTTTCTTAGGCTGAATCCGCCGGTGTTTTCCAGTAGCACCGAGCCGATAGTAGCAGATGATTGGCTCCGCAAGACAGCTAGAGAGTTGACCACAGCAGGATGCACAGATGCGGAAAAGGTGATGTTTGCCGCACATGACCTTGAAGGACCCGCAACATCATGGTGGGAGAATTTCACAGCCACTTTTCCTGTCGACACTGTCATGTGGGACCGGTTTCAGCAGGCTTTCCATACTGCCCATGTTTCAGCAAGAGCTATGGCCATGAAGAAGCGAGAGTTTTGCAACTTGCGCCAAGGAGGAAGGACAGTTGGCCAGTATGTGGAGGACTTTAGTAAATTAGCACGTTATGCCCCAGATGAGTTGCTACGGATGCAGCTAAGCAGGAGAAGTTTCTGGAAGGACTGAATGATGATTTGAGCATGCAGTTGATGGTGGCAACCTTCAACAGCTACCAGGAGTTGGTAGATCGTGCTCTCATGATTGAAGGGAAGCAACAACAGATTGAGAATCGCAAGAGGAAGTATGGACAAGGGAAGCACAATTCAGGACGTCAGCAGAAGCCACGTTTTACCCCTAGACCGGGAGGACATTTTCAGCATACCCATGGAGGAGGTAATTCGCACAATCACAACGGCACCAAGAATGGTAATGGGAATGGAGGAAGCAACGGCCAGAACCGCACCAACCCATCGACCCTAGCCAAGAGAGACCTGAGCCAAGTCACTTGTTTTAAGTGCCAGAAGACCGGACATTATGCCAACGAATGTCCTGAATCCCAGAATGGTAATGGCAATGGAAGCTCTGCGAAGAAGCCGAACCCTTTCAACAGGGGACAGGTGAACCATATTAACGTGGAGGAGGTTGAAGAGCAGCCAGATGCAGTAATCGGTAAGTTTTGGTTAAGTCATTTACTGCACTCATTTTTTTCGATACTGGTGCATCGCATTCATACATATCAAGGGGATTTGTGGATAAGTATAACCTGCCCACCAAAGTTCTTAGAACACCTATGTAAGTAAACTCACCAGGAGTGGAGTATATGGCTAGTCAAGGATGTTTTCAAGTGCCACTGAGTATAGGTAGGCATGTGTTTCCCTCAGATTTGATAATATTGGAATCACAAGGTTTGGATGTAATTCTGGGTATGGATTGGTTGTCGATGTTTGGAGGAAACATCGATTGCGCCAGTAAGTCAATCTTGCTTACCACCCAGAAGGGAGAAGGATCAAGTATGTATCCCGGCATGAGCCGAAGAGGACTCAAGTAAATTATTTAATGGGAGTTGTGCAGGAGGAAGTACCAGTAGTGAAGGATTTCCCCGAAGTATTTCTGGAAGAATTGCCAGGCATGCCTCCGGATAGAGATATTGAGTTTTTGATTGAGCTTTTACCAGGCACAAGGCCAATATCAAAGAGACCATATAGGATGCCCACAAAGGATTTGGTGGAAATTAAGAAGGAGATTAAGGAGTTATTGGATAAAGGATATATTTGCCCAAGTTCATCGCCTTGGGGATCGCCAGTACTTCTAGTGGAGAAGAAGGATGGATCGTTAAGGATGGTTGTTGATTACCGAGGATTGAATGAAGTGACCATCAAGAACAAGTACCCACTCCCGATGATCAACGATCTGTTTGATCAATTGCAAGGAGATAAGGTATTTTCCAAGATCGATCTGCGATCGGGATACCACCAGTTGAACATTCGAGAATAGTATACCTAAGACGGATTTTACCACCAGGTATGGGCTGTACGAGTATACCGTTATGTCATTTGGTCTGACTAACGCACCTGCATATTTTATGAACATGATGAACAAAGTGTTTATGGAGTTCTTGGATAAGTTCATCGTAGTGTTCATTGATGATATCCTGGTTTACTCGAAGAATGAAGAGGAGCATAAGGAGCATTTGCGTTTGCTTCTTGGAAAGCTCAAAGAACATCAATTATATGCCAAGTTTAGCAAATGTGAGTTTTGGTTGAAGGAAGTTGGATTTCTCGGACACGTTATATCCGGAGAAGGTATAGCAGTAGATCCCACTAAAGTTGATACCGTGACCAAGTGGGAAGCGCCAACCATAGTTGGAGAGATCCGGAGTTTTCTTGGAATCGCATGATACTACTGGAGGTTTATTGAGAATTTCTCAAAGATTGTGAAGCCTATGACAGAGTTGTTGAAGAAGGATACCAAGTTCATATGGCCTGAGGAATGTGAGGCTAGTTTCCAGGAGTTGAAGAAACGTTTGGTTACCTCACCAGTGTTGATTTTACCGGATCAGACCAAGGATTATGAGGTGTATTATGATGCTTCACGTCGAGGACTTGGAGCAGTGCTTATGCAGGAAGGAAGAGTTGTTTCATATGCCTCACGACAGCTTAAGCCTCATGAGTTGAATTATGCTACGCATGATTTGGAGTTAGCAGCCGTAGTGCATGCATTGAAGACTTGGAGACATTTTCTGATTGGAAACCATTGCGACGTGTACACGGATCACAAGAGTTTGAAGTATATCTTCACACAGAAGGAGTTGAACCTCAGACAAAGGAGATGGTTGGAGCTCATCAAGGATTATGATATGAAATTGCATTATCACCCCGGAAAGGCTAACATAGTAGCTGACGCATTGAGCCATAAGAGCCATGTCAACACCCTAATGACGGGAGATTTACCAAGGGAGTTAGCCGAAAATCTTCGAGAGCTATGTTTGGAGATAGTCCCGAGAGGCTATGTAGCAGCATTGGAGATTCAGTCTACTTTGATGGATAAGATCAGGGAAGCCCAGAAGACTGACAAGGAGATTGCCTCTATTAAGGAGAAAATGAGCAAAGGAAAAGCTAAGGGATTTCGTGAAGATGAGCACGATACCTTATGGTTTGAAGACCGTGTTTATGTGCCTATTGATTCGGAGATCAGGAAGTTGATTTTACAAGAGGCCCATGATTCACCATATTGAATTCACCTAGGAAACACCAAGATGTATTTGGATTTGAAGGATACCTTCTGGTGGACCGGAATGCAGAAGGATATTGCGGAATATGTAGCAGTTTGTGATGTATGTCAGAGAGTAAAGGCAGAGCATCAGAAGCCAGCCGGATTGCTACAGCCATTGCCGATACCCGAATGGAAGTGGGATAAGCTAGGCATGGATTTTATTACAGGATTTCCCAGAACACGTTCAGGCTACGACTCGATATGGGTTGTAGTCGATCATTTGACAAAGGTAGCTCATTTCATCCCAGTGAAGACTACCTATACCAGTGCAAAGTTGGCAAAGATATACATGACCAGAATCGTATGTCTGCAGGGAGTTCCAAGGAGCATTGTATCAGATAGATGAACCCAATTTACCTCAAAGTTCTGGAATCAGTTGCATGAAACTTTGGGTACCAGACTGGAGTTTAGTACAGCTTTCCATCCGCAGACCGATGGACAGACTGAGAGAGTCTATCAGATTTTGGAGGATATGCTAAGAGCTTGTGCGCTAGAGTATGGATCTAGCTGGGACGAGAATTTGCCATATGCAGAGTTCTCTTACAACAACAGCTATCAATCCAGTTTGAATATGGCCCCTTTCGAAGCCTTGTATGGAAGGAGGTGCAGGACCCCATTGTCTTGGGATGAAGTTGGAGACCGCCAATTGTTTGGACTGGATCTGATAAAGGAGTCTGAACAGAAAGTGAAATTGATTCGCGATAGGCTCAAGGTAGCTCAATCCAGGCAGAAGAGTTATGCAGATTCTAAACGCAAGGAGACAGTTTACGAAGTCGGAGACCGAGTTTATCTTCGAGTATCTCCACTTCGAGGAGTTAAGCGCTTTGGAGTTAAGGGAAAGTTAGCGCCACGTGTTGTAGGCCCATACAAAGTTTTGGAGCGTATGGGAGAAGTAGCCGATAAGTTGGAATTGCCCGAAGGATTGTCAGGAGTTCATGACGTGTTCCACGTATCCCAGTTGAAGAAGTGCCATGCAGAGATGGCTGATATACCACTGAGAGATACAGTACCACTGGAAGCAATTCAATTGGAAAGTGATTTGACCTATGAGGAGAAACCAGTTAAGATTCTAGGGTATGCTAGTCGAGTCACCTGCAGCAAGGTTACCAAGTTTTGAAAGTTCAGTGGAGCCACCACACAGAGGATGAAGCCACCTGGGAGCGAGAGGAAGATTTGCTGAAGGACCACCCTCACCTATTTTCTAGCCAACCCGAATCTCGAGGGCGAGATTCATCTTAAGGGGGTAGGTTTGTAACATCCAAAATTTTCAATTTGGAATGTTATACACTAGAGCATCATTGCATATCATATTTATTGCATTTTGGTTGATCCTAGAAATTTCACGCAACTTAAGGACCCTCGGAGAGAGTTGGGGATTTCATTATTTTCATATTTGAGTTGTCTCAAATTTTGAAAATAGGATCATTTGATTTTATTTATTTTATCTTCAATTATTTCTATTACAAAAATATGAGAGAGGGAATAAAATGACTTTCCCAAAATAAAGAAATATTAAGGATTTAATAAAAAATCAAATAATATTTTATTTTGGTTTTATTTGCTATTTTTTTGATTTAGGAAAAATGCGCGTTTTTCAAAATTGCATTTAGGCCCCAAATAAATGATCATCCTGTGCGGCTTGATTTTATAAGCCTGGGAAAATTTATTTCGAGATTTTTGGAGTTCGTTTAGTACTTCTCTTGTTTTTTCCGAGCGTAATTATTTTAAAAAAAGTTCCGAACCGACCTTGGGTCGTAACCGACCAGGACTCCTCCTGGCCGGGCCTCTTATAAGCACCCCGAGGCCCCAGCCGCGCCCCCACCCAAACCCTAACCCTAGCCGGCCCCCGCCGCCGCTGCCGCCACCGCTGTCGCGCCGCGCCGCCCCGCCCGCCCCTCCATCGCCGGTCGCCGCGCCTCCCGCTGCCGCCCGCCGGACCGCCACCGCCGCCGTCGCTGGAGGTAGTTTTTTTTTGCCTCTAGTTTTTCCGACGGTTTTGTCGTTGTTTAGTTTCGGTTTTATTTAAATAGATCGGTTTTTCCGATTTATTTAATTAGCGAGCGTTCGTCCGTTCGCTCGTTTTAACGAACGTTCGTCGTTTTTTCTTTTTCTCGGATTAAATCTGCGATTTTTCAGATCGCGATTCCTGATCCGATTTTCGTTTTAGTTTAGCTTTTTGCTCGTTTAACGGAATCAGGCGATTCAAGCGCCTGGAGTTTCGTCTCGAAACCCTCTTTCCATTTAACCAACTCAAACAAGTTTTTGCCACTTTAAAAATTGCCCTAGATCCAGAATAGTAAATGAAGTTTGTTTCTTTTGCCGTTTGTCTTTCATTGCTTCGTTCGATTTGATTCTTTTTGCCAACCAGAGTTCTTAAGATGAACTTTCTGGTTAGATCTCTTATTTGAGTTTTAGCTGTGCATTAGTTGAGTACTTATTGTATGCTTGTTTGTTTGCGATAGAGTACCCGGAGTGCGCCGCTTGCTACTTCGAATCGCTAGGTTTCCCAGATCATCAGCAAGGCAAGTAACATTTTGATCATGTTTTCCCCCTACCCAGTTTTAATGCATTAGATCAATCCTCACACATTGCATGATTAGGATCTAATTAAATTGTGGGTTTGGGAAGTAGTTGAGGTAGTACCTATTACCTGTTTATTTTCAAACCTTTGGGAGTTACTTCTACGTTGCTTATTATGCCATGCTATGCTAGTAGACGTGGATTGGGTGAGTGTATCCATGACAGATGTGAGATTGTTAATTAATGGTTTATCTAAGGTGGCAACTTAAATACACATCTGGGTGGATTGAGGCACCTGGGTATTCTAGCGATTGCCTGTTTGTTTATGGACCGCCACCCAGGCTTAAAGGGATCATGAGATTTTTCATGCTAGAAACTTCCGTGTGCAGCCACAAGCTATTATGGGCTCTAGCATAGTTGATTAAGTTGTGCGAACTCTTACAGTGGTAGACTAGCAGATGTAGGGGAAAGTAGGTGTAACGATCTACCCGATCGTAAGGTGCTAGCGCTTTTGAAAGACTATGTCTCCGTCATCTGTCTTCTCAAACACCATGTAGTGCGAGAAACCAAACGGAGGCGATCGAGTCTGGTGGGGAAAAGTGCGCAAACCTCTGCAGAGTGTATAGACTAATCATGATTAGTCGTGTCCCCGGTTATGGACATCTTGAGTATCTAGTACTTGGATTATCATGTGAATCTCAACATGTTACTCAAAAATTAATTTTGTTGGTTTTTTAATGATGATACTTAATTGGGATTGAGAATGCTGTCAACCATTCTCAATGTTTAACAACTACCATGATAGTTAAATAAAATTTATTCCTTTGCAGTAGGGAAAAATTGGCTTTACGCAAAACTATAACCATAGAGCTTTCCACCAGCCAAATATGCATATAGAATAGCCTATTTCATTCCATTGCTCTCTATGTGTTATTTTGCCAGCATATTCCATGTGCTGACCCGTTTTGGGCTGCAATGTTAATGTTGCAGACTTTTCAGACGACGATTAAGGAGTTTTTGGTCATGGTTCTATACTAAGTGATGCCGTTGGAGTTGATGGACTCACTTATCTTCCAAGCCTTCCGCTGTTATTGTTATTAGATGGCCTTAAGCCATATTAATTGTAATAAGTTCTCTTTTGAGACACTCGATGTAATAAGTGTGTGATTGCTACTCTGTTATAAATCCTTCAAGTACTGTGTGGTGTCAGTATTACTGATCTAGGGATGACACCGGAGCACAGAGATTGGACCGTTTGAGGTCTAGTCGCTACAAGATGGTATCAGAGCACACACTGACTGTAGGACACGACCACTAAGCTAAAGACCTAGATCACTACTCAGTCTCTTATCTTTCTGACTTCTCATATTTTCTACTCTTTTAGGATGGCGGATCCAAGGAATAAGTTCACGCAACCGGATGAAGATACACCCTTTGGACGTCACTTGAAGGAAGTCACTAGATACCTGAACATAGGAGTACCGAGCTTCACCGGAACCTACAACGCCACTTTACCTGAAGAAGAGCGCTGGATGATTCAAGTTCAAGTTCCAGGAAGGACGTTCATGCCAGTCACTGAGCCCATAGAGTTTTCTTTTGATGCACCAACTTGGAGTCTAGGAAAGAGCATGGCAGCTCACATCGCCATGGGACGTATTGGAGAAGTCTACTGCAATGATCTTAAGGATACTATCTACCAGATTTGTGGGCGCTGAGATGAGCACTAGGAGATGACCAGCACCAGGAAGGATAGATCAGTTGCAGCTTTTACCCAGGAGTTAAACCAGCACATTTGATGTCAGGAGAACCAGATGTGCGCCGACATGATAGATCTGAAGAAGGCGAGGACAAGAATCAAGGAACTAGAGGAAGAACTCAAGGCTACTCGTGAAGATTATGAAGAGGAAATTGAAGTATTAGTAGATAAGAATGCCGACCTAACAATGAAGATTGGAATATTTATGGGAGGCCCTACACCAGTAGAAGAAGACGAAGAACCCAAGAAGATTCGTCCAAAAGACTACATCATCATCGATGACACCGACTCGGATCCAGATGATAGCGATGATGACTATGTTGATGAAGCTGGAGCAGATATCATGGAGTATGCAACCGAAGAATATTTCTAGTAGGCCACCCCATCAGTAGTAGTAGTCCACCATGTAAATATAGTAGTCCGAGCACTTTTGCGATAGTTAGATCGATTGTATGCCCTTGTTTGATTGATTGAATGAAGTGAATTGTTTGCTTTTGCCTCATGTGCATATGGGTAGTGTTTTCTCTTTAGACACCCTCTATTATTAAATCTCATCTTTTCTAAACCCTCAGATGCCTCCGAGACGTGACCCTGGATTTACCTTCCCACCGGAGCTCACCTAGTTGATCCAGCAGCAGAACACATTGATACAGTTGCTAGTCCAGAATCAGAATCAGGGGAACAACAACAACAACCCACGACCACCACCACCTGTTGATCACTTAGCCCGTTTTCTTAGGCTAAATCCGCCGGTGTTTTCCAGTAGCACCGAGCCGATAGTAGCAGATGATTGGCTCTGCAAGACAGCTAGAGAGTTGACCACAACAGGATGCACGGATGCGGAAAAGGTGAATTTTGCCGCACATCAGCTGGAAGGACCCGCAACATCATGGTGGGAGAATTTCACATCCACTTTCCCTGTCAACACTGTCACGTGGGACCAGTTTCAGCAGGCTTTCCGTACTTCCCATGTTTCAGCAGGAGCTATGGCCATGAAGAAGCGAGAGTTTCGCAACTTGCGCCAAGGAGGAAGGACAGTTGGCCAGTATGTGGAGGACTTTAGTAAATTAGCACGTTATGCCCCAGATGACGTTGCTACGGATGCAGCTAAGCAGGAGAAGTTTTTGGAAGGACTGAATGATGATTTGAGCATGCAGTTGATGGTGGCAACCTTCAACAGCTACCAGGAGTTGGTAGATCGTGCTCTCATGATTGAACGGAAGAAACAACAGATTGAGAATCGCAAGAGGAACTATGGACAAGGGAAGCACAATTCAGGAGCTTAGCAGAAGCCACGTTTTACCCCTAGACCGGGAGGACATTTTCAGCATACCCATGGAGGAGGTAGTTCGCACAATCACAACGGCACCAAGAATGGTAATGGAAATGGAGGAAGCAACGGCGAGAACCGCACCAACCCATCGACCCCAGCCAAGAGAGACCTGAGCCAAGTCACTTGTTTTAAGTGCCAGAAGACCGGACATTATGCCAATGAATGTCCTGAATCCCAGAATGGTAATGGCAATGGAAGCTCTAGGAAGAAGCCGAACCCTTTCAACAAGGGACGGGTGAACCACGTTAACGTGGAGGAGGTTGAAGAGCATCCGGATGCAGTAATCGGTAAGTTTTGGTTAAGTCATTTACTGCACTCGTTTTTTTTCGATACTGGTGCATCACATTCATACATATCAAGGGGATTTGTGGATAAGTATAACCTGCCCACCAAAGTTCTTAGAACACCTGTGTTAGTAAGCTCACCAGGAGCGGAGTATATGGCTAGTCAAGGATGTTTTCAAGTGCCACTAAGTATAGGTAGGCATGTGTTTCCCTCAGATTTGATAATATTGGAATCACAAGGTTTGGATGTAATTCTGGGTATGGATTAGTTGTCGATGTATGGATGAAACATCGATTGTGGCAGTAAGTCAATCTTGCTTACCACCCCAGAAGGGAGAAGGATCAAGTATGTATCGGCATGAGCCGAAGAGGACTCAAGTAAATTGTTTAACGGGAGTTGTGCAGGAGGAAGTGCGAGTAGTGCAGGATTTCCCCAAAGTATTTCCAGAAGAATTGCCAGGCATGCCACCGGATAGAGATATTGAGTTTTTGATTGAGCTTTCGCCAGGCACAGGGCCAATATCAAAGAGACCATATAGGATGCCCGCAAAGGATTTGGTGGAAATTAAGAAGCAGATTAAGGAGTTACTGGATAAAGGATATATTCGCACAAGTTCATCACCTTGGGGATCGCCAGTACTTCTAGTGGAGAAGAAGGATGGATCATTAAGGATGGTTGTTGATTATCGAGGATTGAATGAAGTGACCATCAAGAACAAGTACCAACTACCGATGATCAACGATGTGTTTGATCGATTGCAAGGAGCTAAGGTATTTTCCAAGATCGATCTGCGATCGGGATACCACCAGTTGAAGATTCGAGAACAGGATATACCTAAGACGGCTTTTACCACCAGGTATGGGTTGTACGAGTATACCGTTATGTCATTTGGTATGACTAACGCACCTGCATATTTTATGAACATGATGAACAAAGTGTTTATGGAGTTCTTGGATAAGTTCGTCGTAGTGTTCATTGATGATATCCTGGTTTACTCGAAGAATGAAGAGGAGCATAAGGAGCATTTGCGTTTGGTTCTTGGAAAGCTCAGAAAACATCAATTATATGCCAAGTTTAGCAAATGTGAGTTTTGGTTGAAGGAAGTTGGATTTCTCGGACACGTTATATCCGGAGAAGGTATAGCAGTAGATCCCACTAAAGTTGATACCATGACCAAGTGGGAAGTGCCAACCACAGTTGGAGAGATCCGGAGTTTTCTTGGACTCGCAGGATACTACCGGAGGTTTATTGAGAATTTCTCAAGGATTGCGAAGCCTATGACGGAGTTGTTGAAGAAGGATACCAAGTTCATATGGACTGAGGAATGTGAGGCTAGTTTCCAGGAGTTGAAGAAACATTTGGTTACCTCACCAGTGTTGATTTGACCGGATCAAACCAAGGATTATGAGGTGTATTGTGACGCTTCACGTCGAGGACTTGGAGCAGTGCTTATGCAGGAAGGAAGAGTTGTTTCATATGCCTCACGACAGCTTAAGCCTCATGAGTTGAATTATGCTACGCATGATTTGGAGTTAGCAGCCGTAGTGCATGCATTGAAGACTTGGAGACATTTTCTGATTGGAAACCATTGCGAGGTGTACACGGATCACAAGAGTTTGAAGTATATCCTCACACAGAAGGAGTTGAACCTCAGACAAAGGAGATGGTTGGAGCTCATCAAGGATTATGATATGAAATTGCATTATCACCCCGGAAAGGCTAACGTAGTAGCTAATGCGTTGAGCCATAAGAGCCATGTCAACACCCTAATGATAGAAGATTTACCAAGGGAGTTAGCCAAAAATCTTCGAGAGCTATATTTGGAGATAGTCCCGAGAGGCTATGTAGCAGCATTGGAGATTCAGTCTACTTTGATGGATAAGATCAGAGAAGCCTAGAAGACTGACAAGGAGATTGCCTCTATTAAGGAGAAAATGAGCAAAGGAAAAGCTAAGGGATTTCGTGAAGATGAGCACGATACCTTATGGTTTAAAGACCGTGTTTATGTGCCTAATGATTCAGAGATCAGGAAGTTAATTTTACAAGAGGCCCATGATTCACCTAGGAAACACCAAGATGTATTTGGATTTGAAGGATACCTTATGGTGGACCAGAATGAAGAAGGATATTGTGGAATATGTAGCAGTTTGTGATGTATGTCAGAGAGTAAAGGCAGAGCATCAGAAGCCAGCCGGATTGCTACAGCCGTTGCCGATACCCGAATAGAAGTGGGATAAGCTAGGCATGGATTTTATTACAGGATTTCCCAGAACACGTTCAGGCTACGACTCGATATGGGTTATAGTCGATCGTTTGACAAAGGTAGCTCATTTCATCCTAGTGAACACTACCTATACCAGTGCAAAGTTGGCAAAGATATACATGACCAGAATCGTATGTCTGCACGGAGTTCCAAGGAGCATTGTATCAGATAGATGAACCCAATTTACCTCAAAGTTCTGGAATCAGTTACATGAAACTTTGGGTACCAGACTGGAGTTTAGTACAGCTTTCCATCCATAGACCGATGGACAGACTGAGAGAGTCAATCAGATTTTGGAGGATATGCTAAGAGCTTGTGCGCTACATTACGGATCTAGTTGGGACGAGAATTTGCCATATGCAGAGTTCTCTTACAACAACAGCTATCAATCCAGTTTGAAGATGGCCCCTTTCGAAGCCTTGTACGGAAGGAGGTGCAGGACCCCATTGTCTTGGGATGAAGTTGGAGACCGCCAATTGTTTGGACCAGATCTGATAAAGGAGTCTGAACAGAAAGTGAAATTGATTTGCGATAGGCTCAAGGTAGCTCAATCCAGGCAGAAGAGTTTTGCATATTCTAAACGCAAGGAGACAGTTTACGAAGTCGGAGACCGAGTTTATCTTCGAGTATCTCCACTTTGAGCTTTCCACCAGCCAAATATGCATATAGAATAGCCTATTTCATTCCATTGCTCTCTATGTGTTATTTTGCCAGCATATTCCATGTGCTGACCCGTTTCGGGCTGCAACGTTAATGTTGCAGACTTTCTAGATGACGATTAAGGAGTTTTAGGTCGTGGTTCTATACTCAGTGATGCCGTTGGAGTTGATGGACTCACTTATCTTCCAAGCCTTCCGCTGTTATCGTTATTAGATGGCCTTAAGCCATATTAATTGTAATAAGTTCTCTTTTGAGACACTCGATGTAATAAGTGTGTGATTGCTACTCTGTTATAAATCCGTCAAGTACTGTGTGGTGTCAGCATTACTGATCCAGGGATGACACCGGAGCACAGAGATTGGACCGTTTGAGGTCTGGTCGCTACAGATCAAGATTAGGATTTGTCACTCCGTGTATCGGAGAGGTATCTCTGGGCCCTCTTGGTAATGCACATCACTATAAGCCTTGTAAGCAATATGACTAATGAGTTAGTTACAGCATGATGCATTACGGAACGAGTAAAGAGACTTTCCGGTAACGAGATTGAACTAGGCATGATGATACTGACGATCGAATCCCGAGAAAGTAACATACCGATGACAAAGGGAACAACGTATGTTGTTATGCGGTTTGACCAATAAAGATCTTCGTAGAATATGTAGGAGCCAATATGAGCATCCAGGTTCCGCTATTGGTTACTCACCGGAGATGTGTCTCGGTCATGTCTACATAGTTCTCGAACCCGTAGGGTCCGCACGTTTAACATTCGATGATGATTTGTATTATGAGTTATGCGATTTGATGATCGAACTTTGTTCGGAGTCCCAAATGAGATCACTGAAATGACGAGGAGTCCCAAAATTGAGAGGTAAATATCGATATATTGGAAGGCTATAATCGGACATCGAAATGGTTCCGAGTGATTCGGGTATTTTTGGAGTACCGGGGAGTTACATGAATTCGCCGGGGAAAGTTAATGGGCCTTATTGGGCTTTAGTGGAGAGGGGGAAGAAGGGCCACGAGGTGGCGCGCGCCCCCCTGCCCAAACCGAATTGGACAAGGGGTGGGGGTGCGGCCCCCCTTTCCTTCTCCCTCTCACTCCTTTCCTTCTTTCCTACTCCGGAAAGGAAAAGGAATCCTACTAGGACTTGGGAGTCCTATTAGGACTCCCTACACTTGGCGTGCCCCTAGGAGGGCCGGCCTCTCTCCCTCCCTCCTTTATATACGTGGGCAAGGGGCACCCCAAAGGGAGTCCAAGATTTGTCTTAGCCGTGTGCGGTGCCCCCCTCCACAGTTACACACCTCAGTCATATCATCATAGTGCTTAGGCGAAGCCCTGCGCCAGTAACTTCATCATCACCGTCACCACGCCGTCGTGCTGACGAAACTCTTCCTCGTCCTCAACTGGATCAAGAGCTCGAGGGACGTCATCGTGCTGAACGTGTGCTGAACACGGAGGTGCCGTACGTTCGGTAGTTGGATCGGTTGGATCGTGAAGACGTTCGACTACATCAACCGCGTTACTAAACGCTTCTGCTTTCGGTCTATGAGGGTACGTGGACACACTCTCCCCTCTCATTGCTATGCATTGATATGTGTCCAACGTATCTATAATTTTTGATTGTTCCATGCTATTATATTATATGTTTTGGATGTTTAATGGGCTTTAATATGCTCTTTTATATTATTTTTGGGACTAACCTATTGACCGGAGGCCCAGTGCGAGTTTCTATTTTTTTGCCTATTTTAGAGCTTCACAGAAAAGGAGTACCAAATGGAGTCCAAACGGAATGAAACCTTCGCGATGATCTTTCTTGGACCAAAAGAAAACCAGAAGACTTGGAGTTGAAGTCTGGAACGCCACGAGGCGGCCACGAGGCAGGGGGCATGCCCAGGGGGTAGGCACGCCCCCACACTCGTGGGCCCCTCGTAGCTCCACCGACATACTTATTCTGCCTATATATACTCTTATACCCTAGATCTATCGCAGAGAGCCACGAAACTAGTTTTCCACTGCCGCAACCTTTTGTACCCGTGAGATCCCATATTGGGGCCTTTTCCGATGATCTGCTGGAGGAGGAATCGATCATGGAGGGCTTCTACATCAACACCACAACCTCTCCGATGAAGCGTGAGTAGTTTACCATAGACCTTCGGGTCCATAGTTATTAGCTAGATGGCTTCTTCTCTCTCTTTGATTCTCAATACAAAGTTCTCCTCGATGTTCTTAGAGATCTATTCGATGTAATACTCTTTCGTGGTGTGTTTGCCGATATCCGATGAATTGTGGGTTTATGAACAAGATTATCTATGAATATTATTTGGTTCTTCTCCGAATTCTTATATGCATGATTTGATATCTTTGCAAGTCTCTTCGAATTATCTGTTTAGTTTGGCCTACTAGATTGATCTTTCTTGCAATGGGAGAAGTCCTTAGCTTTGGGTCCAATCTTGCAGTGTCCTTTCCCAGTGACAGTAGGGGCAACAAGGCACATATTGTATTGTTTCCATCGAGGATAAAAAGACAGGGTTTATATCATATTTCTTGATTTTATCCCTCTACATCATGTCATCTTGCTTAAAGCGTTACTCTGTTCTTCTGAAATTAATACTCTAGATGCATGCTGGATAGCGGTCGATGTGTGGAGTAATAGTAGTAGATGTAGAATTGTTTCGATCTACTTGACACAGACGTGATGCCTATATTCATGATCATGGCCTAGATATTCTCATAACTATGCGCTTTTCTATCAATTGCTCGACAGTAATTTGTTCACCCATCGTAATTCATGCTATCTTGAGTGAAGCCACTAGTGAAACCTATGGCCCCGAGTCTCTTTCTTATCATATTGCATCTCTTTTATTTACAGCACATCTCGTTTACTATTTTGCAATCTTTACTTTCTAATCTATACAACAAAAATATCAAAAATATTTACTTTACTATCTTTATCAGATCTCACTTTTGCGAGTGACCGTGAAGGGATTGACAACCCCTTTATCGCGTTGGTTGCAAGGTTCTTGATTGTTTGTGCAGGTACTAGGTGACTTGTGCGTTGTCTCCTACTGGATTGATACCTTGGTTCTCAAAAACCGAGAGAAATACTTACGCTACTTTGCTGCATCACCCTTTCCTCTTCAAGGGAAAACCAATGCATGCTCAAGAGGTATCAAGAAGGATTTCTGGCGCCGTTGCCGGGGAGATCTACGCCAAGTCAATACATACCAAGTACCCATCATAAACTCGTCTCCTTCGCATTACATTATTTGCCATTCGCCTCTCGTTTACCTCCCCCCACTTCTAAAATGATTTTCGGAAACCTTCGCCTTTTCTTCGCCTCTCTTTCGTTCGTGTTTTTTGTTTGCCCTTATGTCTTACTTTGATTGTTTGCTTGTTTGCTTGGTATAATTGTGTGTTTATTGCAAATCAGAACCAAAAATTGTGGATCCTCATCCACTTGCTAATATTTTTAAGAGATCCAATTATGTCGAACCAATTGCTAGTGAGTTGAGTGCACTAGATTATCTTTATGAAGTTTTGCTTGAACTCCGTGAATCTAAAAATTGTGATGAAGTGCTTTATGAAGTGATCCACGATAGATCTTTGAATAAAAAGCATGATTGCAATGATGTTATTATAAATTCTATTAATATCAGTTGTGCTAATAATATGCAAAACCCTAAGCTTGGGGATGCTAATTTTGCTATGTCTACTACTTGTTGCAATGATCATGATTGGGGTGATTCTTCTTATGATCTTGAAAATTTATTTAAGCCCCATGATGAATATGAGATTGATAATAATGTTTGCAATAATATTGAAAGTGGGTTTGGAAGAGTGTCAACTTTAGATCCCACATATTTGGATAACGTTCAATGTTATGAAGTTTTTGATAAAAGTGGGTACGGAGAGGTCATGCCTTTATTTTATGATAATCCCACTATTTTGGAAGAGTGTCAACTTTGCATGCATGTGGATCATGAAGAGAAAATTTTATGTGATAGTTATATTGTTGAAATTGATTTTGATCCTACATGTAATTATTATGAGAGAGGAAAATTGGTTGTAGAAATTTTCATGTTACTAAGTTACCTCTCGTTATGTTGAGATTGCTATTGTTTCTTTCCGCTTCCTTGCATATGCTAGTTTTTGCTTGCCTTGATAATTTGTTTGCCTATAAGATGCCTATGCATAGGAAGCATGTTAGACTTAAACTTGTTTGTCATATGTTTTATGATGCTCTCTTTGTGCTTCAGTTCTTGTCTTTCATGTGAGCATCATTGAAATCTCAATGCCTAGCTAGGGGCGTTAAACGATAGCGCTTGTTGGGAGGCAACCCAATTTTATTTTTGTTCTTTGTTTTTTGTTCCTGTTTAGTAATTAATAATTCATCTCGCCTCTGTTATGATTGTGGTTTTTATGTTTTAATTAGTATTTGTGCCAAGTAAATCCTTTAGGATCTTCTTGGGTGACTGTTGTTTGATCTTGCTGATAAAAACAGAAAGTATGCGCTCATGAAAATAATTTTCATTTTTTACCAGAGAGCGATAAAATACCAATTCAAACTGCAGTAGATCAATACACAAATTATCCTGGTCTTCCTAATTTTTAAGAATTTTTGGAGTTATAGAAGTATTCGAAACCCACAGATTGCTACAGACTGTTCTGTTTTTGACAGATTCTGTTTTTCGCGTGTTGTTTGCTTATTTTGATGTATCTATGGCTAGTATCGGGGGGGGGGGGTATGAACCATAAAGAAGTTGGGATATAGTAGGTTTAACACCAACATAAATAAAGAATGAGTTCATTACAGTACCTTAAAGTGGTGGTTTATTTTCTTATACTAACGGAGCTCAAGAGATTTTCTGTTGAAGTTTTGTGTTGTGAAGTTTTCAAGTTTTTGGGTAAAGATTTGATGGATTTTTTAATAAGGAGTGCAAGAGTCTAAGCTTGGGGGTGCCCAAGGCACCCCAAATGTAAGATTCAAGTACAACCAAAATCCTAAGCTTGGGGATGCCCCGGAAGGCATCCCCTCTTTCGTATTCGTCTATCGCTAACTTTAGTTGAGGCTATATTTTTATTCACCACATGATATGTGTTTTTCTTGGAGTGTCTTGTATGATTCGAGTCTTTGCTTTTTAGTTTACCACAATCATCCTTGCTGTACACACCTTTTGGGAGAGACACACATGAATCGGAATTTATTAGAATACTCTATGTGCTTCACTTATATCTTTTGAGCTAGATAATTTTTGCTCTAGTGCTTCACTTATATCTTTTTAGAGCACATTGGTGGTTTTATTTTATAGAAATTATTGATCTCTCATGCTTCACTTATATTATTTTGAGAGTCCTTTATAACAGCATGGTATTTTGCTTTGGCTATAAAATTAGTCCTAATATGATGGGCATCCAAGATGGGTATAATAAAAACTTTCATATAAAGTGCATTGAATACTATGAGAAGTTTGATTCCTTATGATTGTTTTGAGATACTAAGATGGTGATATTAGAGTCATGCTAGTTTAGTAGTTGTGAATTTGAGAGATACTTGTGTTAAAGTTTGTGATTCCCGTAGCATGCACGTATGGTGAACCGTTATGTGATGAAGTCAGAGTATGATTTATTTTTTTGATTGTCTTCCTTATGAGTGGCGGTCGGGGACGAGCGATGGTCTTTTCCTACCAATCTATCCCCCTAGGAGCATGCTCTTAGTACTTCGTTTCGATAACTAATAGATTTTTGCAATAATTATGTGAGTTCTTTATGACTAATGTTGAGTCCATGGATTATACACACTCTCACCCTTCCACCGTTGCTAGCCTCTCTAGTACCGCGCAACTTTCGCCGGTACCATAAACCAACCATTTACCTTCCTTAAAACAGCCACCATACCTACCTATTATGGCATTTCCATAGCCATTCCGAGATATATTGCCATGCAACTTTCCACCGTTCCGTTTATTATGACATGCTTCATCATTGTCATATTACTTTGCATGATCATGTAGTTGACATCATATTTGTGGCAAAGCCACCGTTCATAATTTTTCATACATGTCACTCTTGATCCATTGCACATCCTGGTACACCGCCGGAGGCATTCACATAGAGTCATATTTTGTTCTAAGTATCGAGTTGTAATTCTTGAGTGGTAAGTAAATAAAAGTGTGATGATCATCATTATTAGAGCATTGTACCATGAGAGGAAAGGATGATGGAGACTATGATTCCCCCACAAGTCGGGATGAGACTCCGGACAAAAAAGAAAAAAAGAAAAAAAGAGGCCATAAAAAAGAGAAAAGGCCCAAATAGAAAAAATGAGAGAAAAAGAGAGAAGGGGCAATGCTACTATCCTTTTTCCATACTTGTGTTTCAAAGTAGCACCATGATCTTCATGATAGAGAGTCTCCTATTTTGTCACTTTCATATACTAGTGGGAATTTTCATTATAGAACTTGGCTTGTACATTCCAATGATGGGCTTCCTCGAAATGCCCTAGGTCTTCGTGAGCAAGCGAGTTGGATGCACACCCACTTAGTTTCTTTTTGAGCTTTCATACACTTATAGCTCTAGTGCATCCGTTGCATGGAAATCCCTACCCACTCACATTGATATCTATTGATGGGCATCTCCATAGCCCATTGATACGCCTAGTTGATGTGAGACTATCTTCTCCTTTTTGTCTTCTCCACAATCACCATTCTATTCCACCTATAGTGCTATGTCCATGGCTCACGCTCATGTATTAATTGCGTGAAGATTGAAAAAGTTTGAGAACATCAAAAGTATGAAACAATTGATTGGCTTGTCGTCGGGGTTGTGCATGATTTAAATATTTTTTGTGATGAAGATAGAGCATAGCCAGACTATATGATTTTGTAGGGATAGCTTTCTTTGGCCATGTTATTTTGAGAAGACATGATTACTTTATTAGTATGCTTGAAGTATTATTATTTTTATGTCAATATTAAACTTTTATTTTGAATCTTTTGGATCTGAACATTCATGCCACAATAAAGAAAATTATATTGATAATTATGTTAGGTAGCATTCCACATCAAAAATTCTGTTTTTATCATTTGCCTGCTCGAGGACGAGCAGGAATTAAGCTTGGGGATGCTTGATACGTCTCCAACGTATCTATAATTTTTGATTGTTCCATGATATTATATTATTTGTTTTGGATGTTTAATGGGCTTTAATATGCTCTATTATATTATTTTTGGGACTAACCTATTAACCGGAGGCCCAATGACAGTTTCTTTTTTTGCCTATTTTAGAGCTTCGCAGAAAAGCAATACCAAACGGAGTCCAAACAGAAAGAAACCTTCGCGATGATCTTTCTTGGACCAAAAGCAAACCGGAAGACTTGGAGTTGAAGTCTGTAATGCCACGAGGCGGGAGGGCGCGCCTGGGGGGGTAGGCGCGCCCCCACCCTTGTGGGCCCTTCGTAGCTCCACCGACGTACTTCTTCCGCCTATATATACTCTTATACCCTAGATCGATCGTAGAGAGCCACAAAACCACTTTTCCACCGCCACAACTTTCTGTGCCCGTGAGATCCCATCTTGAGGCCTTTTCCGGCGATCTGCCGGAGGGGGAATCGATCACGGAGGGCTTCTACATCAACACCATAACCTCTCCGATGAAGTGTGAGTAGTTTACCACAGACCTTCGGGTCCATCGTTATTAGCAGATGGCTTCTTCTTTCTCTTTAATTCTCAATACAAAGTTCTACTCAATGTACTTGGAAATCTATTCGATGTAATACTCTTTTGCATTGTGTTTGCTGAGATCCGATGAATTGTGGGTTTATGAACAATATTATCTATGAATATTATTTGGTTCTTCTCTGAATTCTTATATGCATGATTTGATATCTTTGCAAGTCTCTTTGAATTATCGGTTTATTTTGGCCTACTAGATTGATCTTTCTTGCAATGGGAGATGTGCTTAGCTTTGGGTCCAATCTTGCGGTGTCCTTTCCCAGTGACAGTAGGGGAAGCAAGGCACGTATTGTATTGTTGTCATCGAGGATAAAAAGACATGTTTATATCATATTGCTTGATTTTATCCCTCTACATCATGTCATCTTGCTTAAAGCGTTACTCTGTTCTTATGAACTTAATACTCTAGATGCATGCTGGATCGCGGTTGAGGTGTGGAGTAATAGTAGTAGATGCAGAATTGTTTCGATCTACTTGACATAGACGTGATGCCTATATTCATGATCATTGCCTAGATATTCTCATAACTATGAGCTTTTTTATCAATTGCTCGGCAGTAATTTGTTCACCCATCGTAATTCATGCTATCTTGAGTGAAGCCACTAGTGAAACCTATGGCCACGAGTCTCTTTCTTATTATATTGCATCTCTTTTATTTACATCACATCTCGTTTACTATTTTGCAATCTTTACTTTCTAATCTATACAACAAAAATACCAAAAATATTTACTTTACTATCTTTATCAGATGTCACTTTTGTGAGTGACTGTGAAGGGATTGACAACCCCTTTATCGCGTTGGTTGTAAGGTTCTTGATTGTTTGTGCAGGTACTAGGTGACTTGTGCGCTGTCTCCTACTGGATTGATACCTTGGTTCTCAAAAACCGAGGGAAATACTTACACTATTTTGCTGCATCACCCTTTCCTCTTCAAGGGAAATCTAACACATGCTCAAGAGGTAGCATGCATCACCAAGATAGATCTTGCGTGATCGTAGGTTTTTTTTGAAATACTGCGTTCCCCAACAGGTCAGTCCATGAAGAAGGTTAAAACAACAAACTTGATAAATCACCGTTGCGGTTTTTACATAGTTAAGAATGGTTCTTGCTAGAAGCCTGTAGCAGCCACGTAAAACTTGCAACAATAAAGTAGAGGACGACTAACTTTTTTTTAAGGGCATGCTGTGATGTGATATATGTTGATGCATGAGATGATCATGTTTTGTAATATCGACAACCGGTAGGAGCCTTAGGGTTGTCTCTTTATTGTATGAAATGCAAGCACCATGTAATTGCTTTACTTTATCGCTATGCATTACCGATAGTTGTAGAAGCAATAGTTAGTGAGACGACCCAACACTATGATGGAGATCAAGGTGTCGAGCTGGTGACGACGGAGATCATGATGATGCTTTGGAGATGGAGATCAAAAGCACAAGATGATGATGGCCATATCATGTCACATATTTTGATTGCATGTGATGTTTATCCTTTGTGCATCATATTTTTCTTAGAATGGCGATATCATTATAAGATGATCCCTTCACTAAATTTCAAGATAAGAGTGTTCTCTCCGAGTATGCACAGTTGCCAAAGTTCATTGTTTCGAAGTACCACATGATAATCGGGTGTGATAGACTCCACATTCACATACAATGGGTGTAAGACAGTTTTGCACATGTAGAATGAAGGAAATATGCCCTAGAGGAAATAATAAAGTTGTCATTTTATATTTCCTTATTGATGATAAAGGTTTATTATTCATGCTAGAATTGTATTGATCGGAAACCTAAATACATGTGTGAATACATAAACAAATACCATGTCCCTAGTAAGCCTCTACTAGACTAGCTCGTTGATCGAAGATGGTTAAGGTTTCCTAACCATAGACATGTGTTGTCATTTGATAACGGGATCACATCATTAGGAGAATGATGTGATGGACAAGACCCATCCGTTAGCTTAGCATAATGATCGTTCAATTTTATTGCTATTTCTTTCTTCTTGTCAAATACGTATTCCTTTGACTATTAGATTATGCATCTCCCGGATACCGGAGGAATGCTTTATGTGCTATCAAACAACACAACGTAACTAGGTGATTATAAAGATGCTCTACAGGTATCTCCAAAGGTGTTTGTTGAGTTGGCATAGATCAAGATTAGGATTTGTCACTCTGAGTATCTGAGAGGTATCTCCGGGCCCTCTCGATAATACACATCATAAGAAGCCTCGCAAGCAAATCACTAATGAATTAGTTATGAAATGATGTATTACGAAACGAGTAAAGAGACTTGCCGGTAACGAGATTGAACTAGGTATGAAGATACCAACGATCGAATCTCGGGCAAGTAACATACCGATAGACAAAGGGAATTACGTATGTTGTCATAATGGTTCGACCAATAAAGATCTTTGTCGGTGTCAAAACTGGCGGATCTCGGGTAGGGGGTCCCGAACTGTGTGTCTAGGCCGGACGGTAACAGGAGGCAAGGGACACGAAGTTTTACCCAGGTTTGGGCCCTCTCGATGGAGGTAAAACCCTACGTCCTGCTTGATTAATATTGATGATATGGGTAGTACAAGAGTAGATCTACCACGAGATCGGAGAGGCTAAACCTAAGAAGCTAGCCTATGGTATGATTGTTGTTCTGTATGTTGTCCTACGGACTAAAACCCTCTGGTTTATATAGACACCAGAGAGGGCTAGGGTTACACAAAGTCGGTTACAATCGTAGGAGATCTGCATATCCGTATCGCCAAGCTTGCCTTCCACGCCAAGGAAAGTCCCTTCTGGACACGGGACGAAGTCTTCAATCTTGTATCTTCATAGTCCAGGAGTCCGGCTGAAGGTATAGTCCGGCCATCCAGACACCCCCTAATCCAGGACTCCCTCAGTAGCCCCTGAACCAGGCTTCAATGACAACGATTCCGGCGCGCAGATTGTCTTCGGCATTGCAAGGCGGGTTCCTCCTCCAAGTACTTCATAGAAGATTTTGAACACAAAGATAGTGTCCGGCTCTGCAAAATTAGTTTCCACATATTGCCATAGAGAGAATAATATTTACACCAATCTAATCTGCTGACGTATTCCATAGCGTGACACACCACGGCCAAGCCTTTATCTGAGTCGTTTTATTATCCCACCTCAGCGCGTCATGCGAGGCGGTTTCCTTGGCACGTCTTGTTAAAGCACAGATCATGTCCCCTTATTCCGGGATTCTCATCAATACGGGCGTGGGTAACCCAACCGCTTCTAGGACTCCTAGATTATAGGCAAGTCCAAACGGACACGGAGAGGACGCTTGATATTCACCCTCTTTATAAAGGGGACAAGGCTTTTATATTTCCCTCCCGTGCTCAATTGAATCCTTCCCCCACCTCAAGCTCAAATGCCCGAAGTTCAGGTCAGGTGCTCCGAACCTTCAGTCATGTCCGGATCTAGCCTTCAAGGCCGATGGATGCCTTCCTCCATCACGGAAGAAGACATCAAAAAGTTGAGGGAGGCCAGATATCTGACCGCCGAGATTTTGCGTCGGATGCCTCCCCGAGGGCAGGCCGTCCCCACCCCTGAACCCAACGAGAACGTCGTGTTCGTCTCCCACTTCCTCCGAGGTCTAGGCCTTGCTCTGGATCCTTCCGTCAGGGGTTTGATGTTTTATTACGGGCTAGACTTCCATGATCTAGCCCCAGACTCCTTTCTTCATATCACGACATTTATTGTTGTGTGCGAGGCCTTCCTCCGGGTTACCCCTCGCTTTGGCCTATGGCTCAAGACCTTTGAAGTAAAGCCGAAGATGATCGAGGGGCAACATGCAGCATGTGGAGGTGCCTCAATACGCAAGATGACGGGAGCTCCGTGGCCCAAAGGTTCCATCCCAGAGGTGTCTGAATTGTGGCAACATGAGTGGTTCTACATCACGGCTCCTAGAAGTGCCAAGTGGGTGGCCGCCCCTGTTTTCCGCTCGGGCCCTCCACCACAACTGATGTCATGGATCAGAAGAGGTCTGAGCTGGGGTCCAGCCAAGGACATGCCTATACTGCAAAGCCGCATTCGAGATCTCTTCAATGGAGATTTTAGTTTGGTTGCGGTAATACAAGTTATGCTGATTTGTCAAGTCCAGCCTTGCAAACGCCGGCCTCTTCGCCTGTGGGAGTTCAATCCCGAGGGACCGCGTGTCATTCAAAATTTTCTTGGTCTGACGCACGAGGAGATGTACAAGTCATTCTTCGGACCTCAGGTGGAGTGTCCAGAAATCACCGAGGACGTGGGCCTGAGTAGTAACCACGCCGCCGAACAGGTAAGGCATCTTCCGGCCGAACATACTATCTTTCCCTTGTTACGAAGTTATTTCTGAGAGTTTGCTTTTTGACCAGGACTGGCTAACAAAGGCGAAGTTGATTCGGTGTTCGCCCCCCCTCCCCGAGGGTTTGGAAAATCCGGTATTGGAAAAGATGCTCCAGACCGCACCTTGCCCGGAGCCCTTGAAGGAAGATATAGTGGAGGATAATAAGGGAGGACGCAGGCCCCCAACGCTGCCCATTCTAACCGAGGGAGCGAGCGTCTCCATGAAGGAAGATGACCAGAAGAGGAAAAGGACTGTGCCCGGGGATTTGGAAGCCGAAGCTTCCAAACGGGAGAAGAAGTCTCCCACAGAGGGTCCTACCTTGGGGGGCGCTGTTGCCGCACAAAGTCCGCGGGGGGATCAATTCTCCCGCGAGTTGTAAGTGACCCGAAATACATTAATAGTACAGATATGCCATCCTTTTCTTCTGAGAGAGTAACCACCGCATATATTTTTGCAGTTCGGGCCTTAGCCCCTCTCAAATGAGCTCGTCTTCGGGGGACCTTCTTCCAGAGATGATGGAGAGTGAAACGCCTCCTCCAGACTCCTCCGCCCCGGAAGCGGGCGACCCTTAAGTGTCGTCGCGGAGGGCCTCTCCGAGTCCGGTGAGGCCGGAAGATAATCCCATTGACCCCCGAAGCTCCCAGTGTCCGGCACCCGAAGAGAGCAGACAAAAGAGTCCGTCACGGTCTAGTGTGCGATCAAATGTTCTGAGGGAGTTGGTGGGGCGAGCGGCCATCTCAGATGAACACCGTGTGCTGATGAATACGGTGATGGAGAGAATATCGTCCGCCGAAAGCGGATTGCATGAAGCTTTTATGAGTCTACTGACAGGCTTTGAGGTGCGTAAAAGAATGTATGATAGTCCTGCTGAAGGAAATATGCCCTAGAGACAATAATAATGTTATTATTTTATTTCCTTATATCATGATAAATGTTTATTATTCATGCTAGAATTGTATTATCCGGAAACATAATACTTGTGTGAATACATAGACAAACTAAACGTCACTAGTATGTATCTACTTGACTAGCTCGTTAATCAAAGATGGTTATGTTTCCTAACCATAGACATGTGTTGTCATTTGATTAACGGGATCACATTATTAGGAGAATGATGTGATTGACATGACCCATTCCATTAGCTTAGCACCCGATTGTTTTAGTATGTTGCTATTCCTTTCTTCATGACTTATACATGTTCCTATGACTATGGGATTATGCAACTCCCGTTTGCCAGAGGAACACTTTGTGTGCTACCAAACGTCACAACATAACTGGGTGATTATAAAGGAGCTCTATATGTGTCTCCAAAGGTAAATGTTGGGTTGGCGTATTTAGAGATTAGGATTTATCACTCCGATTGTCGGAGAGGTATCTCTGGGCCCTCTCGGTAATGCACATCACATAAGCATTGCAACTAATGAGTTAGTTGTGAGATGATGTATTACGAAACAAGTAAAGAGACTTGCTGGTAACGAGATTGAACTAGGTATTGAGATACCGACGATCGAATCTTGGGCAAGTAACATATCGATGACAAAGGGAACAACGTATGTTGTTATGCTTTCTGACCGATAAAGATCTTCATAGAATATGTAGGAGCCAATATGAGCATCCAGGTTCCGCTATTGGTTATTGACCGGAGACGTGTCTCGGTCATGTCTACATTGTTCTCGAACCCGTAGGGTCCGCACGCTTAAGGTTTCGATGACAGTTATATTATGAGTTTATGAGTTTTGATGTACCGAAGTTAGTTCGGTGTCCCGGATGTGATCACGGACATAACGAGGAGTCTCAAAATGGTCGAGACATAAAGATTGATATATTGGACGGCTATATTCAGACACCGGAAGTGTTCCGGGTGATTTCGAAGAAAACCGGAGAGTCGGAGGGTTACCGGAACCCTACCGGGAGAAGTAATGGGCCATATGGGCCTTAGTGGAGAGAGAGAAGGGCAGCCAGGGTGGGCCGCGTGCCTCCTCCCCCCTGGTCCAAATTGGACTAGGAGAGGGGGGCGGCGCCCCCCTTTCCTTCTCCCTCCCCACTTCCTTCCCCCTCCTAGTAGGAGTCCTACTCCAACTAGGAGGAGGACTCCTCCTTGGCGCGCCGTAGGGCCGGCTGGCCTCATCCCCTTGCTCCTTTATATACGGGGGCAGGGGGCACCCCTAGACACACAAGTTGATCCACGTGATCGTATTCTTAGCCGTGTGCGGTGCCCCCTTCCACCATAAATCCTCGATAATATTGTAGCGGTGCTTAGGCAAAGCCCTGCGACGGTAGAACATCAAGATCGTCACCACGCCGTCGTGCTGACGGAACTCTTCCCGACACTTTGCTGGATCGGAGTCCGGGGATCGACATCGAGCTGAATGTGTGCTAAAACTCGGAGGTGTCGTAGTTTTGGTGCTTGATCGGTTGGGCCGTGAAGACGTACGACTACATCAACCGCATTGTGCTAACGCTTCCGCTGTCGGTCTACAAGGGTACGTAGATCGCACTCTCCCCTCTCGTTGCTATGCATCACCATGATCTTGCGTGTGCGTAGGAATTTTTTTGAAATTACTACGTTACCCAACAGTGGTATCAGAGCCTAGGTTTTATGTGTTGATGTTATATGCACGAGTAGAACACAAGTGAGTTGTGGGCGATATAAGTCATACTGCTTACCAGCATGTCATACTTTGGTTCGGCGGTATTGTTGGACGAAGCGGCCCGGACCGACATTACGCGTACGCTTACGCGAGACCGGTTCTCCCGACGTGCTTTGCACAAAGGTGGCTAGCGGGTGACAGTTTCTCCAACTTTAGTTGAACCGAGTGTGGCTACGCCCGGTCCTTGCAAAGGTTAAAACAGCACCAACTTGACAAACTATCGTTGTGGTTTTGATGCGTAGGTAAGATTGGTTCTTGCTTAAGCCCGTAGCAGCCACGTAAAACTTGCAACAACAAAGTAGAGGACGTCTAACTTGTTTTTGCAAGGCATGTTGTGATGTGATATGGTCAAGACATGATGCTAAAATTTTATTGTATGAGATGATCATGTTTTGTAACCAAGTTATCGGCAACTGGCAGGAGCCATATGGTTGTCGCTTTATTGTATGCAATGCAATTGCGCTGTAATGCTTTACTTTATCACTAAGCGGTAGCGATAGTCGTGGAAGCATAAGGTTGGCGAGACGACAACGATGCTACGATGATGATCAAGGTGTCGCGCCGGTGATGATGGTGATCACGACGGTGCTTCGAAGATGGAGATCACAAGCACAAGATGATGATGGCCATATCATATCACTTATATTGATTGCATGTGATGTTTATCTTTTATGCATCTTATCTTGCTTTGATTGACGGTAGCATTTTAAGATGATCTCTCACTAATTATCAAGAAGTGTTCTCCCTGAGTATGCACCATTGCGAAAGTTCTTCGTGCTGAGACACCACATGATGATCGGGTGTGATAGGCTCTACGTTCAAATACAACGGGTGCAAAACAGTTGCACACGCGGAATACTCAGGTTATACTTGACGAGCCAAGCATATACAGATATGGCCTCGGAACACGGAGACCGAAAGGTCGAGCGTGAATCATATAGTAGATATGATCAACATAGTGATGTTCACCAATGAAACTACTCCATCTCACATGATGATCGGACATGGTTTAGTTGATTTGGATCATGTAATCACTTAGAGGATTAGAGGGATGTCTATCTAAGTGGGAGTTCTTTAGTAATATGATTAATTGAACCTAAATTTATCATGAACTTAGTACCTGATAGTATCTTGCTTGTTTATGTTTGATTGTAGATAGATGGCCCGTGCTGTTGTTCCGTTGAATTTTAATGCATTCCTTGAGAAAGCAAAGTTGAAAGATGATGGTAGCAATTACACGGACTGGGTCCGTAACTTGAGATTATCCTCATTGCTGCACAGAAGAATTACGTCCTGGAAGCACCGCTGGGTGCCAGGCCTGCTGCTGGAGCAACACAAGATGTTATGAACGTTTGGCAGAGCAAAGCTGATGACTACTCGATAGTTCAGTGTGCCATGCTTTACTGCTTAGAATCGGGACTTCAACGACGTTTTGAACGTCATGAAGCATATGAGATGTTCCAGGAATTGAAGTTAATATTTCAAGCAAATGCCCGGATTGGGAGATATGATGTCTCCAATAAGTTCTATAGCTGCAAGATGGAGGAGAATAGTTCTGTCAGTGAGCATATACTCAAAATATCTTGGTATAATAATCACTTGATTCAATTGGGAGTTAATCTTCCAGATGATTGCATCATTGACAGAATTCTCCAATCACTGCCACCAAGCTACAAGAGCTTCGTGATGAACTATAATATGCAAGGGATGAATAAGACTATTCCCGAGCTCTTCGCAATGCTGAAAGCTACGGAGGTAGAAATCAAGAAGGAGCATCAAGTGTTGATGGTCAACAAGACCACTAGTTTCAAGAAAAAGGGCAAAGGGAAGAAGAAGGGGAACTTCAAAAAGAACAGCAAGCAAGTTGCTACTCAAGAGAAGAAACCCAAACCTGGACCTAAGCCTGAAACTGAGTGCTTCTACTGCAAGCAGACTGGTCACTGGAAGCGGAACTGCCCCAAGTATTTGGCGGATAAGAAGGATGGCAAGGTGAACAAAGGTATATGTGATATACATGTTATTGATGTGTACCTTACTAATGCTCGCAGTAGCACCTGGGTATTTGATACTGGTTCCGTTGCTAACATTTGCAACTCGAAACAAGGACTACGGATTAAGCGAATATTAGCTAAGGACGAGGTGACGATGCGCGTGGGAAATGGTTCCAAAGTCGATGTGATCGTGGTCGACACGCTACCTCTACATCTACCTTCGGGATTAGTATTAGACCTAAATAATTGTTATTTGGTGCCAGCGTTAAGCATGAACACTATATCTGGATCTTGTTTGATGCGAGACGGTTATTCATTTAAATCAGAGAATACTGTTTGTTCTATTTATATGAGTAATATCTTTTATGGTCATGCACCCTTAAAGAGTGGCCTATTCTTATTAAGTCTCGATAGTAGTGATACACATATTCATAATGTTGAAGCCAAAAGATGCAGAGTTGATAATGATAGTGCAACTTATTTGTGGCACTGCTGTTTGGGTCATATCGGTGTAAAGCGCATGAAGAAACTCCATACTGATGGACTTTTGGAACCACTTGATTATGAATCGCTTGGTACTTGCGAACCGTGCCTTATGGGTAAGATGACAAAAAGACCGTTCTCCGGTACTATGGAGAGAGCAACAGATTTGTTGGAAATCATACATACAGATGTATGTGGTCCAATGAATGTTGAGGCTTGTGGCAGATATCGTTATTTTCTCACCTTCACAGATGACTTAAGCAGATATGGGTATATCTACTTAATGAAACATAAGTCTGAAACGTTTGAAAAGTTCAAAGAATTTCAGAGTGAAGTGGAAAATCATCGTAACAAGAAAATAAAATTCCTATGATCTGATCGTGGAGGAGAATATTTGAGTTACGAGTTTGGTGTACATTTGAAACAATGCGGAATAGTTTCGCAACTCACGCCACCTGGAACACCACAGCGTAATGGTGTGTCCGAACGTCGTAATCGTACTTTACTTGATATGGTGCAATCTATGATGTCTCTTACTAATTTACCGCTATCATTTTGGGGTTATGCTCTAGAGACGGCCGCATTCACGTTAAATAGGGCACCATCAAAATCCGTTGAGACGACGCCTTATGAACTATGGTTTGGCAAGAAACCAAAGTTGTCGTTTCTAAAAGTTTGGGGTTGCGATGCTTATGTGAAAAAGCTTCAACCTGATAAGCTCGAACCCGAATTGGAGAAATGTGTCTTCATAGGATATCCAAAGGAAACTATTGGATACACCTTCTATCACAGATCCAAAGGCAAAACTTTTGTTGCTAAATTCGGAAACTTTCTAGAGAAGGAGTTTCTCTCGAAAGAAGTGAGTGGGAGGAAAGTAGAACTTGATGAGGTAACTGTACCTGCTCCCTTATTGGAAAGTAGTACATCACAGAAACTAGTTTCTGTGACACCTACACCAATTAGTGAGGAATCTAATGATGACGATCATGAAGCTTCAGAACAAGATACTACTAAACCTCGTAGATCAACCAGAGTAAGATCCGCACCAGAGTGGAACGGTAATCCTGTTCTGGAAGTCATGCTACTAGATCATGATGAACCTACGAACTATGGAGAAGCGATGGTGAGCCCAGATTCCGCAAAATGGCTTGAAGCCATGAAATCTGAGATGGGATCCATGTATGAGAACAAAGTATGGACTTTGGTTGACTTGCCCAATGATCGGCAAGCAATTGAGAATAAATGGATCTTCAAGAAGAAGACTGACGCTGACGGTAATGTTACTGTCTACAAAGCTCGACTTGTCGCAAAAGGTTTTCGACAAATTCAAGGGATTGACTATGATGAGACCTTCTCACCCGTAGCGATGCTTAAGTCTGTCCGAATCATGTTAGCAATTGCCGCATTTTATGATTATGAAATTTGGCAGATGGATGTCAAAACTGCATTCCTGAATGGATTTCTGAAAGAAGAGTTGTATATGATGCAACCGGAAGGTTTTGTCGATCCAAAGGGAGCTGACAAAGTGTGCAAGCTCCAGCGATCCATTTATGGACTGGTGCAAGCCTCTCGGAGTTGGAATAAATGCTTTGATAGTGTAATCAAAGCATTTGGTTTTATACAGACTTTTGGAGAAGCCTGTATTTACAAGAAAGTGAGTGGGAGCTCTGTAGCATTTCTGATATTATATGTAGATGACATATTACTAATCGGAAATGATATAGAATTTCTGGATAGCATAAAGGGATACTTGAATAAGAGTTTTTCAATGAAAGACCTCGGTGAAGCTGCTTACATATTGGGCATTAAGATCTATAGAGGCAGATCAAGACGCTTAATTGGACTTTCACAAAGCACATACCTTGACAAAGTTTTGAAAAAGTTCAAAATGGATCAAGCAAATAAAGGATTCTTGCCTATGTTACAAGGTGTGAAATTGAGTAAGACTCAATGCCCGACCAATGCAGAAGATAGAGAGAAAATGAAAGATGTTCCCTATGCTTCAGCCATAGGCTCTATCATGTATGCAATGCTGTGTACCAGACCTGATGTGTGTCTTGCTATAAGTCTAGCAAGAAGGTACCAAAGTAATCCAGGAGTGGATCACTGGACAGCGGTCAAGAACATCCTGAAATACCTGAAAAGGACTAAGGATATGTTTCTCATATATGGAGGTGACAAAGAGCTCATCGTAAATGGTTACGTTGATGCAAGCTTTGACACTGATCCGGATGATTCTAAATCGCAAATCGGATACGTGTTTACATTAAACGTTGGAGCTGTCAGTTGGTGCAGTTCTAAACAAAGCGTTGTGGCGGGATCTACATGTGAAGCGGAGTACATAGCTGCTTCGGAAGCAGCAAATGAAGGAGTCTGGATGAAGGAGTTCATATCCGATCTAGGTGTCATACCTAGTGCATCGGGTCCAATGAAAATCATTTGTGACAATACTGGTGCAATTGCCTTGGCAAAGGAATCCAGATTTCACAAGAGAACCAAGCACATCAAGAGACGCTTCAATTCCATCCGGGATCTAGTCCAGGTGGGAGACATAGAGATTTGCAAGATACATACGGATCTGAATGTTGCAGACCCATTGACTAAGCCTCTTCCACGAGCAAAACATGATCAATAGCAAAGCTCCATGGGTGTTAGAATCATTAATGTGTAATCTAGATTATTGACTCTAGTGCAAGTGGGAGACTGAAGGAAATATGCCCTAGAGACAATAATAATGCTATTATTTTATTTCCTTATATCATGATAAATGTTTATTATTCATGCTAGAATTGTATTATCCGGAAACATAATACTTGTGTGAATACATAGACAAACTAAACGGCACTAGTATGTCTCTACTTGACTAGCTCATTAATCAAAGATGGTTATGTTTCCTAACCATAGACATGTGTTGTCATTTGATTAACGGGATCACATTATTAGGAGAATGATGTGATTGACATGACCCATTCCATTAGCTTAGCACCCGATCGTTTTAGTATGTTGCTATTGCTTTCTTCATGACTTATACATGTTCCTATGACTATGAGATTATGCAACTCCCGTTTGCCAGAGGAACACTTTGTGTGCTACCAAACGTCACAACGTAACTGGGTGATTATAAAGGAGCTCTACAGGTGTCTCCAAAGGTAAATGTTGGGTTGGCGTATTTCGAGATTAGGATTTGTCACTCCGATTGTCGGAGAGGTATCTCTGGGCCCTCTCGGTAATGCACATCACATAAGCCTTGCAAGCATTGCAACTAATGAGTTAGTTGCGAGATGATGTATTACGAAACGAGTAAAGAGACTTGCCGGTAACGAGATTGAACTAGGTATTGAGATACCAACGATCGAATCTCGGGCAGGTAACATACCGATGACAAAGGGAACAACGTATGTTGTTATGCGGTCTGACCGATAAAGATCTTCATAGAATATGTAGGAGCCAATATGAGCATCCAGGTTCCGCTATTGGTTATTGACCGGAGACGTGTATTGGTCATGTCTACATTGTTCTCGAACCCGTAGGGTCCGCATGCTTAAGGTTTCGATGACAGTTATATTATGAGTTTATGAGTTTTGATGTACCGAAGTTAGTTCGGAGTCCCGGATGTGATCACAGACATAACGAGGAGTCTCGAAATGGTCGAGACATAAATATTGATATATTGGACGGCTATATTCGGACACCGGAAGTGTTCCGGGTGATTTCGGAGAAAAGCGGAGAGCCGGAGGGTTACCGGAACCCTACCGGGAGAAGTAATGGGCCATATGGGCCTTAGTGGAGAGAGAGAAGGGCAGCCAGGGTGGGCCGCGCGCCTCCTCCCCCCTGGTCCGAATTGGACTAGGAGAGGGGGGGGGGCGGCGCCCCCCTTTCCTTCTCCCTCCCCACTTCCTTCCCCCTCCTAGTAGGAGTCCTACTCCTACTAGGAGGAGGACTCCTCCTTGGCGCGCCATAGGGCCGGCCGGCCTCCTCCCCTTGCTCCTTTAAATACGGGGGCAGGGGGCACCCCTAGACACACAAGTTGATCCACGTGATCGTATTCTTAGCCGTGTGCGGTGCCCCCTTCTACCATAATCCTCGATAATATTGTAGCGGTGCTTAGGCGAAGCCCTGTGATGGTAGAACATCAAGATCGTCACCACACCGTCGTGCTGACAGAACTCTTCCCCAACACTTTGCTGGATCGGAGTCCGGGGATGGTCATCGAGCTGAACGTGTGCTAAAACTCGGAGGTGCCGTAGTTTCGGTGCTTGATCGGTTGGGCCATGAAGACGTACGACTACATCAACCGCGTTGTGCTAACGCTTCCGCTGTCGGTCTACAAGGGTATGTAGATCGCACTCTCCCCTCTCGTTGCTATGCATCACCATGATCTTGCGTGTGCGTAGGATTTTTTTTGAAATTACTACGTTACCCAACACCTGCACATGCTAGCTGTGCCCTGTGTAGATAGTAGCCCCTGAGACTTTGGTTGTCATCGGAAACGACGACGAACAAAGGATCATATTCCCAGGTAATAACCATGCTGCCTCTATGTGTAGGTGATGGAAGCTTCGGTGGCTAGCTGGACTAGCGAGTTTGCCCATTTAGAACGGCAGTTGGATGCGGCAGATGCCGACATCGAGCTTGTTAACAAAAGGCTTGACGAGGCACAGGGTAAGTGTCATTATCTGGTAAACGCCACAATAGGAAGAGCAGCATGATGCCAGCATCTTTAATATGTTGTGACTGCAGATGGAGCTGCCACTGTTGAAGCCTTGCGGGTAGAACTTGCCCGAGCCAAGGAACAAGTGAGGTTGGGTAATGCGGCTGCTTTGAAGGCGGCCAAAGAGTTGCAAGCCGAGAAGGCCGCGCATGGCGAGAGCCGAAACAAGATGGCCATAGAATTAAAAGCCGCCGCCGACCGTTGCCGGGTTCTTGAAAAGGAAAACCAAGTGAAGGCATCAGACCTTGAGAAGGCTGTTGCGACGAAAAAAGACCTCCGCTCTGCTATGAGGGCAAAGAAGGAGGAGCTGCGGGAAGCCAGGGATATTGTAGCTGGGAAATCCTTTATGTTGCGAAGGAACTTCGGAGATCCACAGTATGCCCCTCTGGATCGGCTGTGGAGTTTGGAGGATGTGTATATGGATTTGGCGGCGAGCGCTGCCGATGCGGCCAAGTACTTCCAGGGTCAGACGGACCGTGAAGTAGACCAGCTGTTTTGGAGACAATTCCATTCTCCCGAGCATCCACTTTCATTGACTGACCAATTAGCCGAATGGGCCGAACTAAATAGGTTGTCCGGACTCTCCATGAGGTCTGTTGTGGATCAGCTATGGCCGGAAAGGTCAAGACCGAACAGCTATTTCAGCTTGGTGCAGCAGTTCCTTGACGTGGTGCCGCGCATTAATGCGATGAAGAGGTCGGCATGCATAGAGGGCGCACAGATGGCCTTTGCCCGTGTTAAGGCATACTGGGCGGAGATGGATGCTACCACTGTTGCAGCGCGGGATTCGGCTATAGGTCGAAAGGCTGCTGAGCACTACTTTGAAGAAGTTCTTGAGGGTGCCCGTTTGATAGAGACCCAGTGCTCAAAAAATATTATGTTTGAGTGATATGTAATCTCATTGTAAGCGAAATGCTTTTATAAATTTTTATAAGGCTATTTTTATTCTTTTGCCTGAAAGTAATATGATGCCTCCTGGGCGGCCGTTTATGTATACATGTGTACAACCTGAAAGATTGCAGTCGTCGGCTTCAACCCCCACACATATAATGCGGAGGTGCTCGCAAAAACATGCGTTCACACTTAACCCAACGTCTTGGTCCTATTAAGGAGGTGATAGCGGAGCGAGCGAGGCAACCGGACTATAATGCTTTAGCACTTTCACTTAGCCATAGGAGTTTGACAGTGGGGCTACTAGATAGCCCCGGGTGGCTCCGTACTCTCCCGATTCCGGGGTGCGTACATGCCTGGCCGGAAAATGGCCCTTCGTTAAGGCGGGGGAATTCTAACATTCCCATAGGTCATCGAGTGGTTGACCAGTCTCACGCTATATCATGACCGTCAGTTTTTGGCTTTCTCTACTGAGGTGCTCGTCCGGATGAACCAGGGCACAATCGCAGTAGTTCTCCTGGTGCTACCTTAGCCGGTAAAGCGGAACGTAAGGCACCAAAACACAGGAGCCGGGAAAACCCAACATTTGACCAAAGACAATGATTCGATGCTGATGCATATAGGGCCAAACTCGCGATGCCGAACACTCCCTAAGGTATTCGGTCTTTGTGGTATAAACCGGGCCTAAATAATGGCCTTTGTAAGAAGCCCCCTGTGTCCAGGTACGTGCATTGTTCTGGCGTGGCCACATGCCAAGACGTCAGCATCCTTCTCAATGGTGGATATGTATCAACAAGAGACAGAAAAAAGGTTTACGTAGGGTCTTAATCTAAAAAGAATCCTTGGAGCGGGTCCCTGCTGCATTTCTGCGCGTGTGTCTCAGTTGTGTCGTATCCTGGACGGGTGTAGCACGATGATCGTCTGTAAAAGAGAGGAAGTTAAGTGAAAAAGTTGTCGTGCAAAAAGATAGTTTTTAAAGAAACCATGTATAATTCAAGAAGATAAGAAATTGCCACTCGTCTGCGCATGTTGAGCCCCTTGTATTGACAAATAGGGGTGTGACCATTTATTCGGTATAAGTAGCGGCGCCGGACTCGATTAGTTGTATCTGAGGTCTTGACGACCTATTGGATGCTTTCGCTTGTCCGGGCGCCTTTAGTGTGCGGCTGCCAAGGCAGCCTCACTCTCTTCGGCACGCAGAGATTGCTTGATATTTCCGTGCACTGTGATGATGCCACGTGGACCGGGCATCTTGAGTGTGAGGGAGGCGTAGTGTGGTATTGCATTAAAGCGAGCGAAAGCTTCGCGTCCGAGAAGTGCTTGATAGCCACTTTGAAACAAAGCGATGTGGAAAGTTAAATGCTCGCGACGGAAGTTATTGGGGGAGCCGAATATAACTTGTAGTAGGAGGGAACCCGTACAACGAGCCCCTGGGCCTGGCGTTACTCCTTTAAAGGTAGTATTGCTATGGCGAATTTGTGTTGGGTCTGACCCCATCCTGCAGATTGTATCCTGATATATTAGGTTTAGACTACTGCCGCCGTCCATCAAGACTCTTGTGAAGTGATATCCGCCAATTACTGGGTCTAATACCAGGGCAGCCATCCTGCGTGTCGGATACTTGCTGAGTAATCGCGATGGTCAAAAGTGATCGGTTTAGATGACCAGTGGCAGGACTTCGTGGTGACAGGCACTTGGGTATATTTTCCTGGGAGTGCCGCGTTGTTTTTTCCCTTGATTACGTGTAACACGTTTACTGTTTTGACATCTGGTGGAAATTTCTTTTGTTCCCCCATGTCTTGCTTGGGGGGCTCGTCCTCATCTTCGCTTGGTGTATCCTCCCCCTTGTGTACGGCGTTGAGCTTGCCGGACTGCTTGAAGACCCAACATTCTCTGTGGGTATGATTAGCAGGTTTACCAGGGGTACTATGAATCTGACATACTTGGTCCATAATTTTCTTGAGGCTGGACAATTCATCCCTGGTGCCTTTAGGGGGCGACTTTTGACCTGGCCGAGAGCTTTTGAATCCAACATTTACTGTCGTGCCCTTCGTGCTGCCTCCTTTATTCCAGCGTTTGTTATTGTTATTGCGCCGCGATTTCCCGTTTCCATCTCTAACTTCAGATGTACTGGGGTCGCTGGTGCTGCATCTGGCTAGCCAGCTGTCCTCACCCACGCAAAAGGGGGTCATGAGGTTTGTTAATGCGGCCATCATTCTCGGCTTATTTTGGCCGAGGTGTCTGGCGAGCCATTCGTCATGGACGCTATGCTTGAAAGCTGCCAAGGCTTCGGCGTCCGAACAGTCGACAATCTGGTTCTTTTTAGTAAGAAACCTGTTCCAAAGCTTTCGGGATGACTCTCCGGGCTGTGGAGTTATATGACTCAAATCGTCCGCATCCGGAGGTCGGACGTAAGTCCCTTGAAAATTTGCCCGAAAGGCGTCTTCGAGCTCTTCCCAACTTCCAATGGAGCTTTCGGGGAGGCCTTTGAGCGAGTGACGAGCTGGCCCTTTGAGCTTGAGGGGTAAGTACTTGATGGCGTGGAGATCATCTCCTCGAGCCAGATGGATATGAAGGATGTAGTCCTCAATCCAGACCCCAGGGTCTGTTGTTCTGTCGTATGCCTCTATGTTTATGGGCTTGAATCCCTCTGGAAATTCATGGTCCAGCACCTCATTGGTGAAACATAGGGGGTGTGCGGCACCCCTGAAACTGGGTGTACCGCGTTGTTCGGATGTTTGTTGTGTTGCATTGTATGCTGGGGCGCGCTTGCGTGGTCCATAGATGGATCTTGTTGCGCCGTCCTTTGGGTGCGAGCCCTCGCATGGGTCGCGTATTGTATTGTGAGCGGCGTTGTATGCCGCTCTATGTTGGTAGAGGGATCGTCTATCCGACCAGGTGGCTGCTTTGATATTTGGTTGTGGGGGTTCTGAGGCCTCCTCATCGAATTCGGGTAGCAGCTTCCGCTTTGGGTAGCTTTTGGAGGGGCGATTGTCGCCGTACCTTGCTGCAGTGTTGAGTATTTTACTCCATCTGATTTGAAGTGTGTCTTGCGCGGCCTTGAGCCTTTGCTTCTGCTTTTTCAGACTCCTCGCGGTGGCAACAAGCCTTTTACGGGCAGTCTGCTGCTCCGGGTGTCTGTCCGGCGTTATGTCGTCCGGACCATTATCCTTGATAGGATTTGTTTGTTCGGTTTGATTATCCGGATTGCCGTTGTCCGGCAGCGGTTCACCCTGCTCCAGCGCTGGGTCTGTGTGATCGCTATTTCTGTCGAGGCGGGATTTGGGGCGGCGCTTGCGTCGCCGCTTTGACTGCTTTTCGAGGGAACAAGCCTTCGGTGCGTCCTTCCGCTCCTCGTCGTCATCTTTTGGTGCGTCCACCATGTATACGTCATATGATGAGGTGGCATTCCAGGGCCCAATAGGCGCTGGTTCTTCATCGTCTCCTTCATCGGCGTCCATACCGTCGATGTCTTCGGAGTCGAAGTCGAGCATGTCGGTTAAATCGTTGACAGTGGCTACAAAGTGGGTGGCGGGTGGGCTTTGAATTTCTTCATCGTCTGCATCCCAATCTCGCTGAACGTAGTCCGGCCAGGGCTCTCTTGATAAAGAGAGAGACTTTAGTGATTTTATAATATCGCGAAAGAGCGAGTGTTGAAAGATGTCCGCGGCAGTAAACTCCATGATCGGCGCCCAATCGGATTCGACCGGCAGAGGCGTGAATGGTTCGGAGTCCGGAGAGGAGTCCGGCTCCTTAGAACCATGAGTCCTGCGGAGTGTGGGGCTGGTGTTCGGCTCGATCACCGTTAGGATCGCAGCCCCGAGGCGGCGTCCAACCACCCATCCTTGATCGGCGCGGTTGGCTCCGAATTAAGGGTCGAAGCCGATGCGGGTGCGGCCTTCAGGGCACTGTTAGGCGGTAGAGCTAGATCATGCTCGTCGTGGTAGTGCGGCGCGCTCGGCAGTGGCTCGAATCCGTCGAAGATCAAGTCCCCGCGGATGTTAGCCGTGTAGTTTAAACTTCCAAATCGTACCTGACGGCCAGGGGCATAACTTTCGATCTGCTCCAGATGGCCATGTGAATTGGCCCGCAGTGCAAAGCCGCCGAAGACAGAGATCTGTCTGGGGAGACAAGTTTCACCCTGGACCGCATCACTATTGATGATCGTAGGGGCCATCAAGCCTGACGGCGACGACACAGAGGAACTCTCAATGAAAGCACCAATCTTGGTGTCAAAACCGGCGGATCTCGGGTAGGGGGTCCCAAACTATGCATCTAGGCCGGACGGTAACAGGAGGCAAGGGACACGAAGTTTTACCCAGGTTCGGGCCCTCTCGATGTTGGTAAAACCCTACGTCCTGCTTGATTAATATTGATGATATGGGTAGTACAAGACTAGATCTACCACGAGATCGGAGAGGCTAAACCCTAGAAGCTAGCCTATGGTATGATTGTTGTTCTGTATGTTGTCCTACGGACTAAAACCCTCCGGTTTATATAGACACCGGAGAGGGCTAGGGTTACACAAAGTCGGTTACAATGGTAGGAGATCTTCATATCCGTATCGCCAAGCTTGCCTTCCACGCCAAGGAACGTCCCTTCCGGACACGGGATGAAGTCTTCAATCTTGTATCTTCATAGTCCAGGAGTCCGGCTGAAGGTATAGTCCGGCCATCCGGACACCCCCTAATCCAGGACTCCCTCAATCTTCGTAGAATATGTGGGAGCCAATATGGGCATCCAGGTTCCGCTATTGGTTATTGACCGGAGAGGTGTCTCGGTCATGTCTATATAGTTCTCGAACCGGTAGGTTCCACACGCTTAACGTTCATTGATGATATAGCATTATATGAGTTATGTATGTTGGTGACCGAATGTTGTTCGGAGTCCCGAATGAGATCACAAACATGAAGAGGAGCTCCGGAATGG
The DNA here is from genome assembly GCF_002162155.2 of Triticum dicoccoides. NCBI lineage: Eukaryota > Viridiplantae > Streptophyta > Magnoliopsida > Poales > Poaceae > Triticum > Triticum dicoccoides. The sequence goes on along the minus strand of NC_041392.1, from coordinate 473,085,871 downwards.
TCCGTAGGTAAAGATAGATATATAGGATGATATGGTTAGGCCAAGGGGTAAAGCCCACGGGGCTTTAGGTCCGTGCAAAATGAGTTTTGCGGAGGCCAGGTGCCAAACGCCGGAGACCCTGGCGTCTAGCCCTGGGCCAGATGGCAAGGACTGTGGCATCTGGTCCTGGAAGTCTGAGAAGGACTCTTACTTGCGGGCAAAACCGACTTTGAGGAGGCTTTTACTCGAAGTTTCGACCCCAGGGCTGAACATATAAATAGAGGGGCAGGGCTAGCACCCGGAAAACATCAAGATACACCAAGCCATGTGCCGGCAACCCCGTCCCTCTAGTTTATCCTCCGTCATAGTTTCCATTGTGCTTGGCGAAGCCCTACGGAGATTGTTCTTCACCAACACCGTCACCACGTCGTCGTGCTGCCGGAACTCATCTACTACTTCGCCTCTCTTGTTGGATAGAGAAGGTGAGGACGTCATCGAGCTGAACATGTGTTGAACATGGAGGTGCCATGCGTTCAGTACTTGATCGGTTGAAGCACAAAGAAGTTCGACTACATCAACCGCGTTGTGAAATGCTTTATCTTGTGGTCTACAAGGGTACGTAGACATACTCTCCCCCTCGTTGCTATGCATCTCCATGGATAGATCATTGCGTGTGCGTAGATATTTTTTGTTTTCCATGTAACGATTCCCAACAGTGGTGTCAGAGCCAGGTCTATGCGTAGATGATATGCACGAGTAGAACACAAAGAGTTGTGGGCAGTGATAGTCATACTGCTTACCACCAACGTCTTATTTTGATTCGGTGGTATTGTGGGATGAAGCGGCCCGGACCAACCTTACATGTCCATGCACATGAGATCGGTTCCACTGACTAACATGCAACTAGTTTTGCATAAAGGTGGCTGGCGGGTGTCTGTTTCTCCTACTTTACTTGAATCAAATTTTACTACGACCGGTCCTTGAAGAAGGTTAAATAGCAAACTTGACGAAACACCGGTGTGGTTTTATGCGTAGGTAAGAACGGATCTTGCTAGAAGCCCATAGCAGCCACGTAAAACTTGCAACAACAAAGTAGAGGACGTATAACTTGTTTTTGCAGGGCATGTTGTGATGTGATATGGTCAAGACATGATGTGATAAACGTTATTGTATGAGATGATCATGTTTTGTAAGTTATTGAAAACCAGCAGGAGCCTTGTAGTTGTCTCTTTATTGTATGAAATGCAAACACCACGTAATTGCTTTACTTTATCACTATGCGTTAGCGATAGTTGTAGAAGCAATAGTTAGCGAGACGACCACGATGCAATGATGGAGATCAAGGTGTCGAGCCGGTGACGCTGGAGATCATGACTTTGCTTTGGAGATGGAGATTAAAAGCGCAAGATGATGATGGCCATATCATGTCACATATTTTGATTGCATGTGATGTTTATCTTTTATGCACCTTATTTTGCTTAGTATGGCGTTAGCATTATAAGATGATCCCTTCACTAAATTTTAAGGTAAAAGTGTTCTCCCTGAGTATGCACTGTAGCTACAGTTCGTCGTGTTGAGACACCACGTGACGATCGGGTGTGATAGACTCTACGTTCACATACAATCGGTGCAAGACAGTTTTGCACATGCGGAATACTTGGGTTACACTTGACGAGCCTAACATGTACATACATGGCCCCGAAACACTGGAGACCGAAAGGTCGAACGTGAATCATATAGTAGATATGATCAACATAGAGATGTTCACCATTAATGACTACCCCATCTCACGTGATGATCGGACATGGGTTAGTTGATTTGCATCACGTATCACTTAGATGACTTGAGGGATGTCTATTTAAGTGAGAGTTCTTAAGTAATTTGATTAATTGAACTTAATTTATCATGAACTTAGTCCTGATAGTATTTGCATATCTATGTTGTAGATCAATAGCTCGCGGTATAACTCCCCTAATTTTGATATGTTCCTAGAGAAAAATAACTTGAAAGATGATAGTAGAAATGATGCGGACTGGGTCCGTGATCTGAGGATTATCCTCATTGCTGCACAGAAGAATTATGTCCTTGATGCACCGCTAGGTGACAGACCTATTGCAGGAGCAGAAGCAGATGTTATGAATGTGTGACAAGCTCGGTACGATGACTACTTAATAGTTTAGTGCGCCATGCTTTACGGCTTAGAACCGGGACTTCAAAAATGTTTTGAACGCCACAGAGCATATGAGATGTTCTAAGAGCTGAAAATTGGTATTTAGGATTCTTGCTCGTGTCAAGAGGTATGAGACCTTTGACAAGTACTTTGCCTACAAGATGGAGGAGAATAGCTCAGCCAGTGAGCATGTACTCAGAATGTTTGGGTATTACAATCGCTTGAATCAAGTGGGAGTTAATCTTCCAGATAAGATAGTGATTGAAAGAGTTCTCTAGTCACTGTCACCAAGCTACTAGAACTTCGTGATGAACTATAATATGCAAGGGATGACAAAAACGATTCCCAAGCTCTTCACAATGCTGAAATCGGCGAAGGTAGAAATCAAGAAAGAGCATCAAGTGTTGATGGTTAACGAGACCACTAATTTCAAGAAAAAGGGCGAGGGAAATAAAGGGAACTTCAAGAAGAATGGAAAGCAAGTTGCCACTCCCGTGAAGAAGCGCAAAGCTAGACCCAAACCCGAAATTGAGTGCTTCTACTGCAAAGAAAATGGTCACTGGAAGTGGAATTGCCCAAAATACTTGGAGGATAAGAAGGATGGCAAAGTGAACAAAGGTATATTTGATATACATGTTATTGATGTTTATTACTAGTGTTCGTAGTAACCCCTGGGTATTTGATACTGATTCAGTTGCTAAGATTAGTAACTCGAAATAGGAGTTGCAGAGACTAGTTAAAAGTGAGGTGATGATGTGTGTTGGAAATGATTCCAAGGTGGATATGATCACCATCGCACACTCCCTCTACCTTCGTGATTAGTGTTGAACATAAATAAATGTTATTTGGTGTTTGCGTTGAGCATGAATATGATTAGATCATGTTTATTGCAATATGTTTATTCATTTAAGTTAGAGAATAATTGTTGTTCTGTTTACATGAATAAAACCTTCTATGGTCATACACCCAATGCGAATGGTTTATTGAATCTTGATCGTAGTGATACACATATTCATAATATTGATGCCAAAAGATGCAAAGTTGATAATGATAGTGCAACATACTTGTGGGATAGCCGTTTAGGTCATATTGGTGTAAAGCGCATGAAGAAACTCCATGCAGATGGACTTTTGGAATCACTTGATTATGAATCATTTGATACTTGTGAACCATGCCTCATGGGCAAGATGACTAAAACTCCGTTCTCTGGAACAATGGAGCGAACTAATGACTTATTGGAAATAATACATACCGATGTATGCGGTCCGATGAGTGTTGAAGCACACGGTGGGTATCGTTATTTTTTGACTTTCACAGATGATTTGAGTAGGTATAGCTATATCTACTTGATGAAACACAAGTCTGAAACATTTGAGAAGTTCAAAGAATTTCAGAGTGAAGTGGAGAATCATCGTAACAAGAAAATAAAGTTTCTACAACCTGATCGCAGAGGCGAATATTTGAGTTGTGAGTTTGGCCTTCATTTAAAAACAATGTGGAATTGTTTCACAACTCACGCCACCTGGAACACCACAACATAATGGTGTATCTGAATGTCATATTCGTACTTTATTAGATATGGTGCATTCTATGATGTCTCTTACTGATTTACCACTATCATTTTGGGGTTATGCATTAGAGACAACTGCATTCACGTTAAATAGGGCACCATCTAAATCCGTTCAGACGACACCGTATGAACTATGGTTTGGCAAGAAACCTAAGATGTCGTTTATTAAAGTTTGGGGTTGTGACACTTATGTCAAAAGGCTTCAGCCTAATAAGCTCAAACCCAAACCAGAGAAGTGCATCTTCATAGGATACCCTAAGGAAACAACTGGATGCACTTTCTAGCACAGATTTGAAGGCAAGCTCTTTGTTGCCAAGAATGGAACCTTTCTAGAGAAGGATTTTCTCTTGAAAGAAGTGAGTGGGAGGAAAGTAGAACTTGATGAGGTAATTGTACCTTCTCTCGAATTGGAAAGTAGCACATCATAGAAAACCGTTCCAATGATGACTACACCAAATAGAGAAAAACAAATGATAATGATCACGAAACTTTAGATCAAGTTTCTATAGAACCTCTTGGGTTAACCAAAGCACGATCCACACCAGAATGGTACGGTAGTCCTGTACTAGAATTCATGTTACTAGACCAAGGCGAACCTACGAACTATGAAGAAGCTATGATGAAACCAGACTCCGATAAATGGCTTGAGGCCAGGAAATCTGAGATAGGATCCATGTATGAGAACAAAGTGTGGACTTTGGTGGGCTTGCCCGATGATTGGCAAGCCATTGAGAATAAATGGATCTTCAAGAAGAAGACAAACACTGATGGTATTGTCACTATCTAGAAAGCTCGACATGTAGCAAAAGGTTTTTGACAAGTTCAAGGGGTTGACTATGATGATACTTTCTCACCTGTAGCGATGCTTAAGTCCGTCCAAATCATGTTAGCAATTGCCGTATTTTATTATTATGAAATCTGGCAAACGGATGTCAAAACTGCATTCCTTAATGGATATTAAAGAAGAGTTGTATATGATGCAACCAGAAGGTTTTGTCGATCCTAAAGTTGCTAACAAAGTGTGCAAGCTCCAGCGATCCATCTATGGACTGGTGCAAGCATCTCAGAGTTGGAATATATGTTTTGATGAGGTGATCAAAGCATATGGTTTTATACAGACTTATGGTGAAGCCTGTATTCACAAAAAGTGAGTGGGAGCTCTATAGCATTTCTGATATTATATGTGGATGACATATTGTTTATTGGAAATGATATATAAATTTCTGGATAGCATAAAAGGATACTTGAATAAGAATTTTTCAATGAAAGACCTCAGTGAAGCTACTTATATATTGGGCATCAAGATCTATAGGGATAAATAGAGACGCTTAATAGGACTTTCACAAAGCACATACCTTGACAAGATTTTGAAGAAGTTCAAAATGGATCAGTCAAAGAAATGGTTCTTGCCTGTATTGCAAGGTATGAAGTTGAGTAAGACTCAAAACCCGACCACGGCAGAAGATAGAGAGAGAATGAAAGTCATTCCCTATGCCTTAGCCATAGGTTCTATAAAGTATGCCATTCTGTGTACCAAACCTGTTGTGTACCTTGCCATGAGTTTGGCAAGGGGGTACAACAGTGATCCAGGAGTAGATGACTGGACATCGGTCAAATTTATCCTTAGTTACCTAAGAGGACAAAGGAGATATTTCTCGATTATGGAGGTAATAAAGAGTTCATCCTAAAAGGTTACGTCTATGCAAGCTTTGACGCTGATTCGGATGACTCTAAGTCTCAATATGGATACGTATTGATAGTGGGAGCAATTAGCTAGAGTAGCTCCATGCAGAGCATTGTAGACATAGAAATTTGCAAAATACGCACGGATCTGTATGTGACACACTCGTTGACTAAACTTCTCTCAAAAGCAAAACATGATCACACCTTAGTACTCTTTGGGTGTTAATCACATGGCGATGTGAACTAGATTATTGACTCTAGTAAACTCTTTGGGTGTTGGTCACATGGCAATGTGAACTATGGGTGTTAATCACATGGCGATGTGAACTATATTATTGACTGTAGTAAACTCTTTGGATGTTGGTCACATGGCGATGTGAACTATGGGTGTTAATCACATGGCGACGTGAACTAGATTATTGACTCTAGTGCAAGTGGGAGTGTCGGTGTCAAAACCGGCGGATCTCGGGTAGGGGGTCCCGAACTGTGCGTCTGAGGCGGATGGTAACATGAGGCGGGGGACACGATGTTTACCCAGGTTCGGGCCCTCTCGATGGAGGTAATACCGTACGTCCTGCTTGATTGATCTTGATGATATGAGTATTACAAGAGTCGATCTACCACGAGATCATAGAGGCTAAACCCTAGAAGCTAGCCTATGGTATGATTGTATGTTGTTCTACGGACTAAACCCTCCGGTTTATATAGACAGCGGAGGGGGCTAGGGTTACATAGAGTCGGTTACAAGGAAGAAGATCTACATATCCGTATTGCCAAGCTTGCCTTCCACGCCAAGGAGAGTCCCATCCGGACACGGGAAAAAGTATTCAATCTTGTATCTTCATAGTCCAACAGTCCGGCCAAAGGATATAGTCCGGCTATCCGGAGACCCCCTAATCCAGGACTCCCTCAGTAGCCCCTGAACTAGGCTTCAATGACGATGAGTCCGGCGCGCAGATTTGTCTTCGGCATTGCAAGGCGGGTTCTTCCTCCTAATACTCCATAGAAGATTTTGAACACGAGGATAGTGTCCGGCTTTGCAAAACAAGTTCCACACACCACCGTAGAGAGATTAATATTTCCACAAATCTAATCTGCTGACACGATTGACAGCATGACATCATGCCATGGCCCGGTTATTATTTGAACTGTTTTTCTCAACCAGCACTGCACATATCGCGAGGCGGTTTTCTTGACATGTCTTGTCGAAGCAGAGATCCTGTCCCCCTTATTACGGGATTCTCATCAATACAGACATGGGTAACCCAATCATGCCCGTTGGTATGACTCCTCAATTTTAGGCAAGTCCCAAACGACCACAAGGAGGACACTTGATATTCACCCTCTTTATAAAGAGGCCAAGGCCTGTCCTTTTTTCCCTCTCGTACTCAATCGAATCCTTCCCCCGCCTCAAGTTCCAACACCCAAGGCTTCGGTCAGGTGCTTCGGACCTTCAACCATGTCCGGATCCAACCTTCAAGGTCGGTGGATGCCTTCCTCTGTCACAGAGGAAGACATCAAGAAGCTAAGAGAGGCCAGGTATTTGACCAGCAAAATCTGGCACAGGCTGCCTGCTCAAGGGCAGGTCATTCCCACTCCCGAACCCGGCGAGAGCGTTGTATTCATCTCTCACTTCCTCCGAGGGCTAGGCCTCGCTCTAGATCCCTTTGTTAGGGGGCTCATGTTCTATTATGGGCTAGATTTCCATGACCTGGCCCCGGATTCCCTCCTTCACATCTCGTCGTTCATCGTCATGTGTGAGGCCTTCCTCTGCATTACCCCACACTTCGGCCTATGGCTCAAGACTTTCAATGTGAAGCCGAAGATGATCGAGGGGCGACACGCAGAGTGCGGAGGTGCCGTAATAAGCAAAAGTGCTAATGTTCCGTGGCCAGAGGGTTCCTTCCTAGAGGTGTCCGATTTATGGTAACGAGGGTGGTTTTATATCATAGCTCCCCGGAGTACCAAGTGGGTAGCCGCCCCTGCCTTTTGCTCGGGCCCCCCACCAGAACTGATGTCATGGATCAACAAGGGGCTGGACTCGGGGCCAGTAAATGATGTGCCGATATTGCAGAGTCGCATCCGAGATCTCCTTGAGAGAGATGTTAGCCTGGTCACGGTAATGCAAGTCATGCTAGTTCGTCGAGTCCCGCCTTGCAAACGTTGACCCCTCTGTATGTGGGAATTCAACCCGGAAGGACCGCGGACTATTCAGCACTTCCTCGGCATGATGCTCGAAGAGATGTACAAATTGTTCTTCGGACCACAAATAAGGTGTCCGGACACCATCAAGGATGTGGGTCTGAGCTCTAATCGCCCGGATACCCAAGTAAGTAATCCCGAGGCCGAACATGCTGTCTTTTTATTTATCATAACATCATTCTGAAAAGTCACTCCTTGAACAGGACTGGGTAACAAAGGCGAAGATGATCAGGTGTTCGGCCCCCCTTCCCGAAGGCTCAGCCGATCCAGTACTAGCCAGAATGATCGAGCCAGTGCCTTATCAGGCGCCCTCAAGGGAAGATAAAGGGGGGAATAAAGAGGCTGAAAGCAGGCCTCACTCATTATTCATCCCAACCAGGGGAATTAGCGCCTCCGCGAAGGAGGATAACCAGGAAGAAGAATATGAAATTCCCTCTCCCCAAGGAAGGAAGAGGACCACCTCTGAAGACCCGGAAACAAAGGTTTCCAAACGGGGGAAGAAATCTTCGCCAGAGGGTCCTGTCTCGGAGGGTACTCTTGCCGCATAGTGCCTGCAAGGGGATCAGCCCTCTACCGAGCTGTAAGTAAACAAAAGGTACTTAATAGTAAAAATATCCTACATTACTTCTGAAGACAATAACGGAAGCATATATCTTGTAGTTCAGATCGTAGCCCTTCTCGACAGAGTTCGTCTTCGGGGGATCTTCTTCCGGAGATGATGGAGAGCGAAACACCTCCCCATGCCACCCCGCCTCATGAGGCGGGTGACCCTAAAGTGTCGTTGCGGAGGGTTTCTTCTGATCCGCCAAGCCAGAGGGTAATCCTTCGGCCACCCAAAGTCCTCAGTATTTGCCTCCTAAAGAGATCAACAGAAAGAGTTCGGAACCGTCCGGTGTGCGATCGAACGCACTGAAGGATCTTCTGGAGCAAGCGGCCATCTCAGAAGCGCATCGTATGCTAATGGGTATGATGATTGAGAGGATTTCATCCGCCGAAAGTGGGTTGCATGAAGCTTTTATGAGTCTGCTGAAAGGCTTTGAGGTATGTGGAATAGTGTATGTTTTTGATAGTACCGCACATGTTAGGTGTGCCCTATGCAGATAGTAGCGCCTGAGACTCTGGTTGCCGTCGAGAACGGCGGCAAACAGAGGACCATAGTCCCAGGTAATAATCAGGCCGCCTTTACGTGCAGATGGTTGAAGGTCCGGTGGCTAGCCGGACTGGTGAGTTTGCCGAGCTGAAGCAGCAACTTGATGCGACAGATGCCGACATCGTGCTTGTCAACAAGCGGCTCGACGAGGCACAGGGTATGTGATTTCTCCAGTGATCAACACATAGTAAGAGGAGCATGATGCTAGTATCTTTAATATGTTGTGACTGTAGATGGAGCCGCCACTGTGGAGACCCTTCGGGCGGACCTTGCCCGAGCCAAGGAACAAGCCAGGAATAGTGATGCGGCCGCTCTAAAGGCGGTCGAAGAGCTGAGGGCCAAACAGGCTGCGCATTGCCAAAGCAAGGAAAGAATAGTCAAGATGGCCGTTGAGTTGAAGGATGCCGCCGACCGTTACCAGCTTCTTGAAAAAGAAAGCCGGGCGAAGGCGGCGGACCTGGAGAAGGCCATGGTAGTAGCCAAGGAAGCCCGCTCTAAAATCAGAGCAGCGAAGGAGGAGCTGCGTCAAGCTGGGGATATTGTGGCTGGGAAGCCATTTTTGTTGCGGACGAAGTTTGGAGATCCGAAGTATGCCCCTCTTGATCAACTATGGAGTTCTGCAGACACATACGTGGATTTGGCAGCCAGTGCTATTGATGCGGCCGAGTACTTCAAAGGTCAAAAAGATCGTGAAGTGGAAAGGCTATTCTGGTCACAGTTCCATGTTCCAGTGCGTCCGTTGCTATTGAATGAGCGAATGACCGAGTGGGCCGAGCTGCATAGGTTGTCCGGGCTTGCCATGAGGTCTGTTGTGGATCATCTGTGGCCGGAAGGGCCAAGGCCGAATAGTTATTTTAGTTTAGTGCAACAGTTCCTTGGTGCTGTGCCGCACATCGATGCTATGAATAGGTCGGCGTGCATAGAGGGTGCGCGTATGGCACTTGCCCGTGTCAAGACATACTGGGCAGAGATGGAGGCCACCGCTATTGCAACCTAGAGTTCGGCCGTAGGCCAGGTACCTGCTGAGCACTACTTTGAAGAAGTCCTTGAAGGCGCTCATTCAATAGAGGCTCAGTGCACGAAGAATATTATGTTCTAGTGACATGTATTCCCATTGTAAAAACAATGTTTTATTGAATTATAAAGGCTGTGTTTATACCTTTGCCTGAAAGTATTATGATGCCTCCTCTGCGGCCATTTATGTATATATGTATATAACCTGAAAGTTTGTAGTCGTCGGCTTGAGCCCCACGCATATAATGCAGGGGTGTTCGCAAAAAACGCGTATTCACACTTGATCCAACGTCTTGGTCCATTAAAGAGGTGGTGGCGTAGCGAACGAGGCAATCGGACTATATTGCTTTAACACTTTCACTTAGCCATAGGAGTTTGACGGTGGGGCTACTATATAGCCCTTGGTACCTCCGCGCTCGTCCGAATATGGTGCGCGTACGTACATGACCAGGAAACGACCCTTCGTTAATGCGGAGGAATCCCGAAGATTCCGCTAAGTCATCGAGTGGTTGACCAGTCTCGCGCTTTATCATGACAGACAGTTTTCGGCTTTCTCTACTGAGGTGCTCATCCGGATGAACCAGGGCACAATCGCAGTAGTTCTCCCGGTGCCGCCTTAGCCGATAGAGCGGAACGTAAGGTAGCAAAACATGGGAGCCAGGCAAACCCAACATTTGACCGAAGACATGATTCGGAGCTGATGCATATAAGGCCAAACTCGCGACGCCGAACACTCCCTAAGGTATTCGGTCTTTATAACATATTCCGGGCTGAACAATGCCCTTAAAAATAAACCCCGAGTGTCCAGGTACGTGCAATATTTTGACATGGCGAAATGCCAATAACGCCAGCATCCTTCTCGGTTGTATTGAGTATCCGGAGGATGTGAACAACAAGAGACAGTAAAAAAGGTTAACGCTGGGTCTTAATCTGAAAAGAAACCTTAGCGGGTCCCTGCTGCACGTCTGCGCCTGTGTCTCCATTGTGCCGTGTCCTGGACGGGTGTAGCACGATTGTCATCTGTAAAAGAGAAGAACTTAGGTGAAAGTTGCCGTGCCAAAAACAATTGGTTGTTCCCGATAACCATTAAAATTTCAAGAATAAGTCAAGTTGAGCCGAACTAGCCCTGATTACACACGGGAAGCCCCTGGTACTGTCTATGAGGGTTTAACCATCAAACCAATCTCAGGTATATCTAGTGATGCGCCGGACTCGTCTAACCGTGTCCACGGTCTTGACGACCTGTCATTTATTCTGGTTGGTGAGGCCGTCTAGTGCTCGGCTGTTAAAGATGCCACACGTTCTTCCGCGCGTAGAGAACGCTCAATATTTCCACTAACTGTGATGGTGCCCCGTGGACCAGGCATCTTAAGCTTAAGAGAAGCGTAATGTGGTACCGCATTAAAGCGAGCGAAAGTGTTCTTCCGATTAGTGGTTGATAGCCGCTTAGGAATGGAGCAATGTCGAAGTTTAATTTCTCACTTCGGTAGTTGTCAGATAAACCTAATACAACCTCTAGTATTAGAGAGCCCTTGGAGCGGGCCTCTGGGCCTGGTATTACTCCCTTGAAGGTAGTATTACAGTGGCTTATTTTTGTCGGGTCTATCCCCATTTTGCGGACTGTGTCTTGATATATCAGATTTAGACCACTGCCTCCGTCCATAAGGACTCGTGTGAGATGGTATCCGTTTATTATTGGGTCTAACACCAAGGTAGCCAATCCTTCATGCCAGATGCTTGTCTGGTGATCCCCGCGATCAAAAGTGATCGGGCAGGCCAACCAGGGGTTGAACTTAGGGGTGACAGGCTCTACGGTGCATATGTCTCGGAGTGCATGTTTGCTTCTCCTCTTCGTCACGTGGATCATGTTTACTGTTTTAACCTCTGGTGGGAACTTTTTCTGTTCTCCAGTGCTTTGCTGGCGAGGTTCGTCCTCGTCTTCGCTTGGTGTCTCCCTCCCCTTGTGTTTGGTGTTTAGCTTACCGGCCTGCTTGAAGACCCATCATTCTTTGTGGGTGTGATTTGCAGGTTTATCAGGGGTGCCATGAATCTGACATAGTTTGTCTAGAATCTTGTTTAGGCTGGACGGTCCACCTCTGCTGCCTTTGAAAGGCTTTTTCCACTGACCTGGTTGAGAGCCCCTGAATCTGGTGTTTACTACCGTATTATCTGGGCTGTCTTCTTTATTTCGACGCTTGCTTTTACTGCGTCATGGTTTTCCATTTCCATCCCTGACTTCAGATGTGCTTGGGTCGCTGGTGCTACTGCGGGCTAACCAGCTATCTTCGCCCGCGCAAAAGCAGGTCATGAGGCTTGTCAGGGCTGCCATTGTTCTCGGTTTTTCTTGGCCGAGGTGTCTGGCGAGCCATTCGTCTTAGACGCCGTGCTTGAAAGCTGCTAAGGCTTCGTCGTCCGAGAAGTAGACGATTTGGTTCTTCTTAGTGAGAAACCTGTTCCAAAGCTTTCGGGCTGACTCTCCGGGCTGTTGAATTATATGACTTAAATCGTCTGCATCCAGAGGTCGGACATAGGTCCCTTGAAAATTAGCCCGAAAAGCATCCTCGAGCTCCTCCCAACTTCCAATTGAGTTTTCAGGGACGCTTTTCAACCAGTGCCGAGCTGGTCCTTTAAGCTTCAGGGGCAAGTACTTCATGGCGTGGAGATCGTCTCCGCGAGCCATATGGATATGGAGGATAAAGTCATCAATCCAGACCCTAGGGTCTGTGGTCCCGTCGTACGCCTCTATGTTCACTGGTTTGAATCCTTCTAGAAATTCGTGGTTCAGCACCTCATTGGTGAAACATAGGGGGTGTGCGGCACCCCTGTATTTGGATGTATCATGGCGTTCGGATGGTTGTATTATTCGGTTTTGATTTTGTGCCGGAGCGCGCTTCCTAGATCCATAGATGGATCTGGTCATACTGGATTTTTGGCGCAAGTCCTCATGTAGGTTGTGTGTTGACTTATGTGTGGCCTTGTTAGCCGCTCTATCGCGGTAACAAGGTGGTTGATCCGGCCGGTTGGCCGTTTTATTTTTCGGCTGTGTGGGCTCTAAGGCCTCATCGTCGAATTCAGGTAATAGCTTGTGCTTTGGATAGCTCTTTGTGTGGTAACTTCCACCATACTTTTCTTCGTTTTCGAGCACTTTGTTCCACCTGCTACTGAGCGTATTTTGTGCGGCCTTAAGCCTTTTCTTCTGCTTCTTCAGACTCCTCGCTATGGCAATAAGCCTTCCGCGGAGGTTCTCTTGTTCCAAGTGCCTTTCCGGGATGGTGTGTGCATCTTCGTCCGGACTATTTTCCTCCCCGGAGGGAGGTTGATGAGCTTTATCGTCGGCATCGCCGTGTTTGGATATCGGATCCATACTATGTTCGCCGTTTGCAGTTTCATCGTGCTCTGCCGCTGGGTCAATATGGTCATCATTTCCTCTGGAGTCAACTGGGGTGTTATTTTCTCTCGCGCTGTTATCGCTGTTTTTGTCGAGGCGGGATTTGGAGCGGCGCCTACGCCGGCGCTTTGGTTGCTTCTCGAGGGAGCTATCCTTCGCTGCATCCTCCCGTTCCTCGTCATCGTTTTATTTGGGTGTATCCACCATGTATATGTCATGTGATGAAGTGGCGGTCCGGTGCCTTGTGGGCGGTGGTTCCTGTTCGTCTCCTGCATCGTCATCCATGCCGTCGATGTCTTCGGAGTCGAAATCGAGCATGTTGGTTAATCCGTTGTTAGAGGCTACTAAGTGGGTGGTGGGTGGGCATCGAATTTCTTCGTCGTCGGCATCCCATCTAGCCGGACATGGTTCGGCCAAGGTTCTCCTGACAAAGAGAGGGACCTTAATGAATTTAGGACATTGCCGAAAGGCAAGTGCTGAAAGATATCCGCGGAGGTAAACTCCATGATCGGTGCCCAATTGGATTCGATGAGCACGGATGCAGGTGGTTTGGAGCTCATGGTCGGGGACATATCCAATGGTTCGGCAACACAGCTCTCGTAAGGGGTGAAGTCAGTATCCGGCTCTATCGCCACTAAGAGTGCGGCCTCCATGGCGGGGTCTATCCACCCGTCCTCGGATGGCGCAATTTGCTCTGGATTGAGGGCCAGAGTAGTTGCAGGTGTGAACTCCCGAACATCGTCCGGCGACAAAGCTAAATCATGCTCGTCGTGATTGTGCGGCGCACCTGACATGGGCTCGAATCCGTCGAAGATCAAGTCTCCGCGGATATCGGCAATGTAATTCAAGTTTCTGAACCTGACCTGGTGGCCAGGGGCGTAGCTCTCGATCTGCTCCAGATGGCCAAGCGAGTTGGCCCGTAGTGCGAAGCCGCCGAATACGAAGATCTGTCCGGGGAGGAAAACCTCACCCTAGACCACATCGTTACAGATGATCGAAGGAGCTATCAAGCCTTACGGTGACGGCACAGTGGAACTCTCAATGAAAGCACCAATGTCGGTGTCAAAACCGGCGGATCTCGGGTAGGGGGTCCTGAACTGTGCGTGTAAGGCGGATGGTAACAGGAGGCGGGGGACACGATGTTTACCCAGGTTCGGGCCCTCTCGATGGAGGTAATACCCTACGTCCTGCTTGATTGATCTTGATGATATGAGTATTACAAGAGTCGATCTACCACGAGATCGTAGAGGCTAAACCCTAGAAGCTAACCAATGGTATGATTGTATGTTGTTCTATGGACCAAAACCTCCGGTTTATATAGACACCGGAGGGGGCTAGGGTTACATAGAGTCGGTTACAAGGAAGAAGATCTACATATCCGTATTGCCAAGCTTGCCTTCCATGCCAAGGAGAGTCCCACCCGGACACGGGACGAAGTCTTCAATCATGTTTCTTCATAGTCCAACAGTCCGGCCAAAGGATATAGTCCGGCTATCCGGAGACCCCCTAATCCAGGACTCCCTCAGGGAGACTGAAGGAAATATGCCCTAGAGGCAATAATAAAGTAGTTATTTTATATTTCCTTATTCATGATAAAGGTTTATTATTCATGCTAGAATTGTATTGATCGGAAAACTAAATACATGTGTGAATACATAAACAAATACCGTGTCCCTAGTAAGCCTCTACTAGACTAGCTCGTTGATCAAAGATGGTTAAGGTTTTCTAACCATAGACATGTGTTGTCATTTGATAACGGGATCGCATCATTATGAGAATGATGTGATGGACAAGACACATCCGTTAGCTTAGCATAATGATCGTTCTGTTTTATTGCTATTGCTTTCTTCATGTCAAATACATATTCCTTCGACTATGAGATTATGCAACTCCCGGATACCAGAGTAATGCCATGTGTGCTATCAAATGTCACAACATAACTGGGTGATTATAAAGATTCTCTACAGGTATCTCCGAAGGTGTTTGTTGATTTGGCATAGATCGAGATTAGGATTTGTCACTCTGAGTATTAGAGAGGTATCTCCGGGCCCTCACGGTAATACACATCATAAGAAGCCTTGCAAGCAAATGAATAATGAGTTAGTTACGAAATGATGTATTACAGAACGATTTAAGAGACTTGCCGGTAATGAAATTGAACTAGGTATGAAGATACCGATGATCGAATCTCGGGCAAGTAAGAATTACGTATGTTGTCATAATGGTTCGACCAATAAAGATCTTCGTAGAATATGTGGGAGCCAATATGGGCATCCAGGTTCCGCTATTGGTTATTGACCGGAGAGGTGTCTCAGTCATGTGTACATAGTTCTCGAACCCGTAAGGTCCGCACGCTTAACGTTCGTTGATGATATAATATTATATGAGTTATGTATGTTGGTGACTGAATGTTGTTCAGAGTCCCGGATGAGATCACGAACATGGCGAGGAGCTCCGGAATGGTCTGGAGGTAAAGATTTATATATAGGATGATACGGTTACGCCAAGGGGTAAATCCCACGGGGCTTTAGGTCCGTGCAAAAGGAGTTTTGCGGAGGCCATGGGGCCAAACGCCGGAGACCCTGGCGTCTAGACCTGGGCCAGATGCCAAGGCCCATGGCGTCTGGGCCAGGCGGCAAGCACCATGGCGTCTGGTCCTAGAAGTCCGATAAGGACTCTTCCTTGCGGGCAAAACCAACTTTGAGGAGGCTTTTAATCCAAGTTTCGACCCCAGGGCTCAACATATAAATAGAGGGGCAGGGCTAGCACCCGAAACACATCAAGATACACCAAGCCGTGTGCCGGCAACCCTGTCCCTCTAGTTTTATCCTTCATCATAGTTTCCATTGTGCTTGGTGAAGCCTTGCGGAGATTGTTCTTCACCAACACCGTCACCACGCCGTCGTGCTGCTGGAACTCATCTACTACTTCGCCTCTCTTGCTGGATCGAGAAGGCGAGGACGTTATCAAGCTGAACGTGTGCTGAACACGGAGGTGTCATGCGTTTGTTACTTGATCGGTTGAAGCACGAAGAAGTTTGACTACATCAACCGCATTGTGAAATGCTTCTGCTTATGGTCTACGAGGGTATGTAGACATACGCCCCCTCGTTGCTATGCATCTCCATGGATAGATCATTGTGTGCGCGTAGAAATTTTTTGTTTTCCATGCAATGATTCCCAACACAGAATACTTGGGTTAAACCTCACGAGCCTAGCATGTACATACATGGTCTCGAAACACTGGAAACTGAAAGGTCAAACGTGAGTCATATAGTAGATATGATCAACATAGAGATGTTCACCATTGATGACTACCCCATCTCACATGATGATCTGACATGGGTTAGTTGATTTGGATCATGTATTACTGAGATGACTTGAGGGATGTTTATTTAAGTGGGAGTTCATTAGTAATTTGATTAAGTGAACTTAAATTTATCATGAACTTAGTCTTAATAGTTTTGCATATCTACGTTGTAGATCAATAGCTTGCGATATAGCTCCCCTGTTTTTGATATGTTCCTAGAGAAAACTAAGTCGAAAGATGATAGTAGCACTAATGTGGACTGGGTTCGTGATCTGAGGATTATCCTCATTGCTGCATAGAAGAATTATGTCCTTGATGCACCGCTGGGTGATAGACCTGTTGTAGGAGATGATGTAGATCTTATGAACGTTTGACAAGGTCGGCGTGATGACTACTAGATAGTTTAGTGCTCCATGCTTTACGGCTTAGAATTAGGGCTTCAAAGACGTTTTGAACGCCATGGAACATATGAGATGTTTGAAGTGCTGAAATTGGTATTTTAGGCTTATGCCCGTGTTGAGAGGTATGAGACCTCCGACAAGTACTTTGCCTACAAGATGGAGGAGAATGGCTCAGCCAGTGAGCATGTGCTCAGAATGTCTGGGTACTACAATCATTTGAATCAAGTGGAATTTAATCTTCCATATAAGATAGTGTTTGATAGAGTTCTCTAGTCACTATCACCAAGCTACTAGAACTTAGTGATGAACTATAATATGCAAGGGATTACGAAAATGATTCCCGGGCTCTTCGTGATGCTAAAACTGGCAAAGGTAGAAATCAAGAAAGTGCATCCAGTGTTGATGGTTAACGAGACCACTAGTTTCAAGAAAAAGGGAAAGGAAAAGAAAAGGAACTTCAAGAAGAATGGCAAGCAAATTTCCACTCCCGTGAAGAAGCCCCAAGCTGGACCTAAGGCTAAAACTAAGTGCTTCTACTGCAAAGGGAATGGTCACTGGAAGTGGAACTACCCCAGATACTTGGTGGATAAGAAGGATGGTAAAGTGAACAAAGGTATATTCGATATACATGTTATTATGTGTACATTACTAGTGTTTGTAGCAACCCCTGGGTATTTGATACCGGTTCAGTAGCTAAGATTAGTATCTCGAAACAGGAGTTGGAGAATAAATAGAGACTAGTTAAGGATGAGGTGACGATGTGTGCTGGAAGTGATTCCAAGGTTGATATGATCACCATCGCACACTCCCTCTACCTTCAGGATTACCGTTGAACCTAAATAAATGTTATTTGGTGTTTGCGTTGAGCATAAATATGACTGGATCATGTTTATTGCAATACAGTTATTCATTTAAGTCAAAGAATAATTGTTGTTCTCTTTACATGAATAAAACCTTCTATGGTCATACACCCATTATGAATGGTTTATTGAATCTTGACCGTAGTCATACACATATTCATAATATTGATGCCAAAAGATGCAAAGTTGATAATGACAGTGCAACATATTGTGGCACTGTCGTTGAGGTCATATTGGTGTAAAGCGCATGAATAAACTCCATGGACTTTTGGAATCACTTGATTATGAATCATTTGATACTTGCGAACTATGCCTCATGGGCAATATGACTAAAACTCCGTTCTCTGGAAGAATAGAGTGAGCTAATGACTTATTGGAAAGAATACATACCGATGTTTGCGGTCCGGTAAGTGTTGAGTCACGCGGCGGGTATCGTTATTTTCTGACCTTCACAGATGATTTGAGTAGGTATGGGTATATCTACTTGATGAAACACAAATCTGAAATATTTGAAAAGTTCAAAGAATTTTAGAGTTAAGAGGAGAATCATCGTAACAAGAAAATAAAGTTTCTATGATTTGATCGCAGAGGCGAATATTTGTGTTACGAGTATGGCCTTCATTTAAAACAATGTGGAGTTGTTTCACGACTCACGCGACCAGGAACACCATAGCGTAATGGTGTGTCCAAACGTCGTTACCATACTTTATTGGATATGGTGCGTTCTATGATGTCTCCTACCAATTTACCACTATCGTATTGGGGTTATGCATTAGAGACAGCTGCATTCACGTTAAATAGGGCATCGTATAAATCCGTTGAGATGACACCATATGAACTGTGGTTTGGCAAGAAACCTAAGATGTCATTTCTTAAAGTTTAGGGTTGTGACACTTATGTCAAAAGGCTTCAGCCTAATAAGCTCGAACCCAAATCAGAGAAGTGCGTCTTCATAGGATACCCTAAGGAAACAATTGGCTACACCTTCTACCACATATCCGAAGGAAAAATCTTTGTTGCCAAGAATGGAACGTTTCTAGAAAAGGAGTTTCTCTTAAAAGAAGTGAGTGGGAGGAAAGTAGAACTTGATGAGGTAATTGTAGCTTCTCTCAATTTGGAAAGTAGTACATCAGAGAAATCCGTTCACGTGATACCCATACCAACTGGAGAGGAAGCTAATGATGATGATCATGAAACTTCAGATCAAGTTACTACTGGACCTCGTAGATCATACAGAGCACGTTTCGCACCAGAGTGGTATAGTAATCCTGTCTTAGAACTCATGTTATTAGACCATGGCGAACCTATGAACTATGAAGAAGCTATGATGAGCCCAGATTCCGATAAATGGCTTGAGGCCAAGAAATCTGAGATAGGATCCATGTATGAGAACAAAGTGTGGACTTTGGTGGACTTGCCCGATGATTGGCAAGCCATTGAGAATAAATGGATCTTCAAGAAGAAGAAAGACGCCGATGGTAATGTCACCATCTAAAAAGCTCGACTTGTCGCAAAAGGTTTCCAAGAAGTTCAAGGAGTTGACTACGATGAGACCTTCTCACCCGTAGCGATGCTTAAGTCAGTCTGAATCTTGTTATCAATTGCCGCATTTTATAATTATGAAATCTAGCAAATGGATGTCAAAACTGCATTCCTTAATGGATTTCTTAAAGAGGAGTTGTATATGATGCAACCAAAAGGTTTTGTCAATCCTAAAGGTGCTAACAAAGTGTGCAAGATCCAGCAATCCATCTATGGACTGGTGCAAGCATCTGAGAGTTGGAATATACGCTTTTATGAGGTGATCAAAGCATATGGTTTTATACAGACTTACGGTGAAGCCTGTATTTAAAAGAAAGTGAGTGGGAGCTCTGTAGCATTTCTGATATTATATGTGGATGACATATTATTGATTGGAAATGATATAGAATTTCTGGATAGCATAAAAGGGTACTTGAATAAGAATTTTTCAATGAAAGACCTTGGTGAAGCTGCTTATATATTGGGCATCAAGATCTATAGGGATAGATCGAGACGCTTAATAGGACTTCCACAAAGTACATACCTTGACAAAATTTTGAAGAAGTTCAAAATGGATCGGTCAAAGAAATGGTTCTTGCATGTGTTACAAGGTGTGAAGTTGAGTAAGACTCAAAGGCCCACCACGACAATAGATAGAGAGAGAATGAAAGTCATTCCCTATGCCTCAGCCATAGGTTCTATAAAGTATGACATGCTGTGTACCAGACCTATTGTGTACCTTGCCATGAGTTTGGCAAGGGGGTGCAATAGTGATCCAGGAGTAGATCACTGGATAGTGGTCAAAATTATCCTTAGAGAACTAAGGAAATATTTTCTTGGTTATGGAGGTGATAAAAAGTTCATCGTAAAGAGTTATGTCGATGCAAGCTTTAACACCGATTCAGATGACTATGAGTATCAATCTGGATACATATTTGATACATCTCCAACGTATCTATAATTTTTGATTGTTCCATGCTATTATATATTCTGTTTTGGATGTTTAATGGGATTATTTATACACTTTTATATTATTTTTGGGACTAACCTATTAACCGGAGGACCAACCCAAATTGCTATTTTTTTTGCCTATTTCAATGTTTCGCAGAAAAAGAATATCAAACGGAGTCCAAACGGAATGAAACCTTCGGGAGCGTGATTTTTGGAACAAACGTGATCCAGAGGACTTGGAGTGGATGTCAAGCAATACGAGGGTGGAGGGCGCGCCCAGGGGGTAGGCGCGCCCCCCTGCCTCGTGGCCTCCTTGTGGCTCCATCGACCTACTTCTTCCTCCTATATATACCTACGTACCCTGAAAACATCAGGGGGCACCACGAATACCTAATTCCACCGCCGCAACCTTCTGTACCCGTGAGATCCCATCTTGGGGCCTTTTCTGGTGCTCCGCCGGAGGGGGCATTGATCATGGAGGGTTTCTACATCAACACCATAGCCTCTCCGATGATGTGTGAGTAGTTTACCTTAGACCTTCGGGTCCATAGTTATTAGCTAGATGGCTTCTCTCTCTTTGGATCTCAATACAAAGTTCTCCTCGATCTTCTTGGAGATCTATTCGATTTAATCTTCTTTTGCGGTGTGTTTGTCGAGATCCGATGAATTGTGGGTTTATGATCAAGATTATGTATGAACAATATTTGAATCTTTTTTGAATTCTTTTATGTATGATTGGTTATATTTGCAAGTCTTAGAATTATCAGTTTGGTTTGGCCTACTAGATTGATCTTTCTTGCAATGAGAGAAGTGCTTAGCTTTGGGTTCAATCTTGTGGTGCTTGATCCCAGTGACAGTAGGGGAAACGACACATATTGTATTGTTGCCATCGAGGATAAAAAGATGGGGTTTATATCATATTGCATGAGTTTATCCCTCTACATCATGTCATCTTGCTTAAAGCGTTACTCCGTTCTTATGAACTTAATACTCTAGATGCATGCTGGATAGCGGTCGATGTGTGGAGTAATAGTAGTAGATGCAGGCAGGAGTCGGTCTACTTGTCACGGACGTGATGCCTATATACATGATCATACCTAGATATTCTCATAACTATGCTCAATTCTATCAATTTCTCGACAGTAATTTGTTCACTCGCCGTAATACTTATGCTATCTTGAGAGAAGCGACTAGTGAAACCTATGGCCCTGGGGGCTATTTTCCATCATACAAGTTTCCAATCTATTTTATTTTGCAATCTTTACTTTCAATTTATATCATAAAAATACCAAAAATATCTATCTTATTATTATTATCTCTATCAGATCTCACTCTTGCAAGTGGTCGCGAAGGTATTGACAACCCCTTTATCGCGTTGGTTGTGAGGTTCTTATTTGTTTGTGTAGGTATGAGGTGACTCGCGCGTGGTCTCCTACTGGATTGATACCTTGGTTCTGAAAAACTGAGGGAAATACTTACGCTACTTTGCTGCATCACCCTTTCCTCTTCAAGGGAAAACCAACGCATGCTCAAGAGGTAGCAATATTGAAAGTGGGAGCAATTAGCTAGAGTAGCTCCATGCAGAGCATTGTAGACATAGAAATTTGCAAAATACATACGAATCTCAATGTGACAGACCCGTTGACTAAACTTCTCTCACAACCAAAACATGATCACACCTTAGTACTCTTTGGGTGTTAATCACGTGGCGCTGTGAACTAGATTATTGACTCTAGTAAACTCTTTGGGTGTTGGTCACATGGCAATGTGAACTATGGGTGTTAATCAAATGGCAGTGTGAACTAGATTATTGACTCCAGTGCAAGTGGGAGACTGATGGAAATATGCCCTAGAGGCGATAATAAAATGGCTATTATTATATTTCCTAAATCATGATTAAGGTTTATTATTCATGCTAGAATTGTATTGATCGGAAACTTAAATACATGTGTGAATACATAAACAAATATCGTGTCCCTAGTAAGCCTCTACTAGACTAGGTCATTGGTCACAGATGGTTAAGGTTTCCTAACCATAGACATGTGTTGTCATTTGATAATGGGATCACATCATTAGGAGAATGATGTGATGGACAAGACCCATGCGTTAGCTTAGCATATTGATCGTTCCAGTTTATTGCTATTTCTTTCTTAATGTCAAATACATATTCCTTCGACTACGAGATTATGCAACTTCCGGATATCGGATGAATACCTTGTGTGCTATGAATCATCACAACGTAACTAGGTGATCATTAATATGCTCTAACGGTATCTCCAAAGGTGTTTGTTGAGTTGACATAGATCGAGATTAGGATTTTTCACTCCGAGTATCAGAGAGAAATCTCTGGCCCCTCTCGGTAATACACATCATAAGAAGCCCTGCAAGCGAAGTGACTAAAGAGTTAGTTGCAAGATGATGTATTACAAAACGAGTAAAGAGACTTTCCGGTAACAAGATTGAACTAGGTATGAAGATACCGACGATCGAATCTCGGGCAAGTAACATACCGATGGACAAAGGGAATTACGTATGTTGTCATAAGGTTCGACCAATAAAGATCTTCGTGGAATATGTAGGAGACAATATGGGCATCTAGGTTCCAATATTTGTTATTGACCGGAGAGGTGTCTTGGTCATGTCTACATAGTTCTCGAACCCGTAGGGTCCGCACAGTTAACGTTCGTTGACGACATAATGTTATATGAGTTATATGATTTGGTGACCGAATGTTTTTTGGAGTCCCGGATAAGATCACAGACATTACGAGGAGTCTCAAAATGGTCAAGAGGTAAATATTTATATATAGGACGATGGTATTCTGACACCGAAAGAGCTTTGGATGCACCGGGTAGTCATCGGGTCACCAGAAGGGGTTCTGGGCACCCCCGGTAGGTATATGTGCCTAATGGGCAAGGGGGGACAGACTAGCCCACAGGGGCTGGTGCACCCTCTCCCTGGCCGGCCAGCCCTAGGGAAGGAAAGGGGGAGGGTTAGCCCCTCCCGCCTCCCCCTTCTCATGGGAGAAAGGAAATGGGGGGGGGGGAGTCGCCTCCCTCCCCTACCTTTCCCCTGCACGTATATATGGAAGGGGGCGCGGCTAGGGGAGGACCCCAAGTAGGATTCGGCCTCCTTGTCTACTCCTCCCTATATATATATATGGGGGGGCCTAGCACAACGGCGGCAATTTCTTAGCCGTGTGCGGCGCCCCCTTCTCCGTTTACACCTGAGTCATATTTTTGTAGTGCCTAGGAGAAGCCCTGCAGAGATAGATTCACCATCACCACGCCGTTGTGCTGCCAAAACTCATCTACTACCTCGCCATCTTGCTAGATCAAGAAGGCGGAGGACGTCACCGAGCTAAACGTGTGCTGAACACGGAGGTGTCGTACGTTTAGTACTTGACCGGTTGGATCGCGAAGAAGTTCGACTACTTCAACCGCGTTATCAAAAGCTTCCGCTTACGGTCTACAAGGATACATAGACACACTCTCCCCTCTCATTGCTATGCATCTCCATGGATAGATCTTGCATGTGCACTGGTACGCGTCGGTGCTATACAAACAATTTTTAACCCCTTTCCGCGATGGCATTTGGAACCGTCACCAAGTGAGTGTGGGCGATAGGGGGGTCGTTCCCACACGACTCAGAAACCGTCAGGGATAGGGAGCCAAGATGCATATACATTACTCCTACTCGTTTGTGCTTGCATTGCCATCGCAGTCGGTATTCTGTGGTGCTATGTTTACGATGCGCGACCCATCACAAATGGTTCACTATTATAGAACGTATATGATAAGCATACAATCACACACAATCACTTTTCCCAAACCATATGCGATAACTAATTAAGAAGATTAGCTAATCGTCGTATGAGTGTCGGATAGGATTAAGAAACTTTGGACCGTCGTAACACCGTCATACACGACAACTATCACACGCTATTCTATGGTGCAACGTTTACGATGCATACTTCATCAGAAACAGTTCATGGTTGCGAATTGTGTACAATAAGGAAACTATCACAAACGTTTAGTTTGCCCGCACCATTTGTGATATTGTCTGACATCGCACACGCTTTGCAAATGGCAACTGTGTGCATGCTTGCACATGTTTCCTCTCTATGAATCATGTCGGATTATGGTGTATATCGCAAATGTTTGTGTTTTACCAAACGTGTGTGCCGTAACGACCTAGAGAGCATAATTTCACCATAATTTGATTTCTGATGTTTCAAATTGTACCGGATTGGAATTTGAATTTGAATGTATGCTATAGCTTTATTCATATCCATCAGGTTCAAACAACCAATGCATTATTCGATTCATATGTACATATGTTCAAGAATTACATAAGAACCAAATAAAGAATGATGAACCACAGTTGTATACTTGTACTATTAAAGATGGTAAAGAAAGAGGCGAAATACATTCTGGTTGCTGAACAAGGTGAAGAGAAATGCCCATATTGTGCCCTCCTCCATGCAGAAGGCACACACGACTCTAGTCCAACCCCTTGTGATGGTCGACCGCCAATCCTTCATGGTCTTCATGAAAACATCTAGATAATCATCGTGTTCTGGTAGAAATACTTTAACCTTTGCATGCCTACCAATCATGTAGTTTGAGAGGTAATCTTGAGTAAACTGCTTTGGGAACCATTGCAAAGGAAAAAGATTCAGACATTGTCATCTAAACAACTCATTATGGGCAGTAAAAAGAAGGCTGCAAAGTTCTTACTTACCATCCTGCAGTTCATTGTTGTCTTGGATAAAGTGTAAACAAATAGTTTAATTGCCATCTTTTGACCCACTTTACTAACAATCTTTATCAGCTTCCTCACTTGATGCTGGTTCATCGATATCTCATTTCCCCATACGCAGAAAGGGTCAAAGCGCGGATCTTTACCAATGACATATGTACCTACAAGCACCAAGTTAATATTAGAAGCTAAACAACAATTGCACAATGATGTAGTACAACACTCTTTTATAATATCTTATAACATCCACTATACTCACATATTAGATGAATTAACATCTTATATTATGGGTCGGAAGGAGTTTATCGCATTCTTACAAATTATTGGCTGATTAACTGTTGTTGTCTTGGGTTAGAGTTAGTTTGAGCTAGTTCAGGCTCAAATAGCCCTAAAGTATATCCAAACATGAGGGATAGTTTGAGCTAGTTGCATCTAACCCACCCAAAAAAACTATCCAACCCAAGAGGTGCTAATTGGAGCTAGCTCTCCTAGTGCATTTATTGTCAATCTAAACCTGTCATCCAAATACCTCTTTGGATGGAGTTAGTTCAAGGTTAATCATGAGCTAGAAACTAACTCTATCCTCTAGCTAAGTTGAGATATCCAAACAGGGTTGTTGTTGTTGTTGTTGTTGTTGTTGTTGTTGTTGCTCTTCTACGTATATCTAGACATCATCAGAACATTAAGGTAACACTCTTGTTGTTATGTAGCCTAGGATTGCATATTTAGACATTAAGTACAGTGCATGTTGCTATGTAGTCTCAGATATATTACATATGTCCCTAGTTAACCTAATGATAAATGGGTTGCAGATATATTCAGTTAAAATTCTGATTCATCGATTAGTCCCCTATCAGCCCCCGGCCTATATGGTACCAGCTACCGATATCCTAAATGGTGAGTATATATAAGCCATGGGATGAAACTAACCTCGATGGAAAACAACAGTCGTTCCCAAAATTGTCTTGTGTAGGTATATCGAGAGGCATGTTAAGCACAACAGGCTAAACATCAACCAAAATTATCCATGGAAGACAAAATAATCTCCAAAAGATAGCTTCAGTGTGCAGGTTTAAGCACGCTAGTAAAGCAAAACAAGTGGAAAGGTGTATTAACTGCAACATGCCTAACATTTAACAACAAGCAAACATAGTCATTCAAACTGGTATTGTGTCGGTCACTGGTTATTGTTAAATAAAAATGGAAAGGCGTGTTAACTACAAGATGCATCAACCAAATGTAGTCATTCATAGTGGTATTGTTGAAACTGGTACTGATGATATTGAACTGCACAGTTCATACTTGCACATATAGAACATCACGTCGTGAATGACTGGAATAAACAAGGCATAGTATGAACAACCAAAGATAGCATTTGAAACTGGACATATGCTAACTAAAAACAACCGAACAATCAAAAAACTTTAAAAGAGGCATATGCTAGCTATAACAGGCTTAACAACAAGCAAATATATGAATTCCTATCGGTATGTTTAAAACTGGATTGATGAAATGTACTGCACAGTAAATAATTGCACATATAGAGCATCACATTGTGAACAACTTAAATAAACAAGGCATACTGCAAACAACCAAATATAGCAATTAAAACTGGACATATTCTCACTACACTACAAAAGGGACTCGACAAAACAAATCATGGGTTTCCCCCCGTGAAGAGGCACGACAAAACAAATCATAGGTTTCCTCACTTGTCACAGATGGGCACGTTCCTATGTGAAGAGCATGGACCCTGGATGCGCTCCATGTTGTCGCAGATGGGCTCCTTCCCCTTGGAAGAGCATGGCTGTAGGGTGCCCTCCCTGATGTCGTAGACGGGTTCTTTCCCCTTGGAAGAGTAGATGGGCTCTATCCCCTTGGAAGACCGGAGAGGGTGCCCTCCTCGTGGTCGCCGTCGATGAGGTCTAAGTTGGAAGCTGTGGATCCCAAGCCAGCGTCGCAGAACGTGTCCTTCAGAAATGACAAAAGGGGCTCGATGGTGATGTAGGATGGCAAATTCTTGACAGTGAGCCGGAGGAGATCAGCGGCAGGGCCATGGATGAGATTGACGGTGGTTGAACCCAAGGGGTTGGGGATGGGCCACTTAACCTGTGACATAGCCCGCCTCAAGCTGTCGCTGTCGACGACCTCGATGCTATAGCCAGCGTCCACGACATACTCGCATACTCTAGCCTGCTGATTGAGTGCCCCCGAACAGTAATGGTCGTTAGCTTCCTCGGCTATGTCGCGAAGAGACCGCGATACACCTCTTTTGGGCCAGTCGCTCCTCGAGATCCACGGGAAGCGTAGCCGGGCTTAGGCTACGATGCCCTGGAGTGGGGGATGGGGATGGGGATCTATGGGAAAGGGGGCGTTTGGCAAGCGTCATCTAAGAAACTCAGGGCGGCCTAGGTATGGACATCGGTGGGTAAGCTGCACGGGCAAAATGGCAGATGTTGACAATGGAGGCCTTGCGGCGGCGGTGGGGACCTCACTAGGGTTTCGAGCGAGGAAGGGGTGTGTGTGTGCGCACGCTCGAGGAGGTTTTGGTGTGTGTGTGTGTGTGTATGGAGGGGGGGTGTGTGTGTTTGAGGAAATGACGCGGGTACTGAAAATTTTACTACGCGATAGTCAAACGCGGGAGTGAAAAGCCGGGGCTATTGAAAATTTTGATGATGGTGCATAGAACACGGTCCGGAGACAACAACAGTGTGTTATGAAACAGAAAAACCCTTGAGGCGGGCAGATATTTTCGAGGGATGCAGGAGGGATTGGGAGCAAGAAACATCGCACACGGTCGAAACATAATAACTGTGTGTTATCAAACAGAAAAAGCTGCAGGCGGGTAGATATTTTTGAGAGGGGAAGCCTCATGGAGCCCAATGTACCGTGCGGATGTGTGCGTGACAGGGGCACCGGCGTGGCACATGGTTAGTTTGAGTGAACCGTATCTGTTGCATCATCCGACTTGTCTAATGTTCATAAATTTGGCGAGAAATGATGCGGGAAAGGGTCAGAACACGAACACGCTTGCATGTGGACCAAATTTACGTATGAAAAGGGTTGTTTGATGTTCAAATACCAAATGCAACTTCAATATGGCACCTATCTAGTAAAGCGCACCATATTGCTTGCCCCCTCGTGTCGGCATGAAGGGAATCCTAAGCTATGAATGCATGCCCCCCAATTGAGGTTCACCTAGCAAAGTGTGAAGTAGCTAGCAGCCCCCCTTGTGTCGGCACAAAGGGAATCCTAAGCTATGAATGCATGCCCCCCTTGTGTCGGCACGAAGGGAATCCTAAGCTATGAATGTATGCCCCGCAAACCGAGGTTCACCTAGCAAAGTGCGAAGTAGCAGCCCCCCACACACACTTTCAGTCAGCGGGCCAGAGAGGCATCTCACCAAGATGGGTCGTAAAATGGACCAAGAATAATCCACCTTGGTCGTACAACCTGGTCAAAGTGATGGCCGTCCATGTGACCCCAAAGATGGGCTAGCTCGCCAATAATCATGCAAGTAGCTGGTCCCTGAAGACAACCACTGCATGCGTGTGGCCCAAACATATGTATGGAGAGGTGTGTTTTTTAATACACAATGGAACAACTTTGATGTGGCACCGTGATTTCGATCTAGAAATCCCCACACTGAGTGAGGGTTAGGTTGACGATGCATATGTATGTTACACCACACTTCAAGCCGACGACGGGGATTCATGCATGCATGCATGCATACTATATGCGCTCAAACTTAATTAGGTCTGAATCTCACCATGACCTATACTACAATAACACGAACCAAAGGAAGAATCCGCCATGGTAACCTATCTTGTTGTCGGTCAAGGTGATCATGGATGTCCACGTAGGCCCACGAATATATAGGCTTGTCGCCGATAACCACACGAGGGAGTGTATTGTTTGAAGACAACCACTACATGCATATGTATAGAGGTGATGCGTACATGCATGTTTGAATACCATTTCACAACATTGATGTGGCGCGTGCGTCGAAAATCATACAGTCCCCACACAGAGCAAGATCGGTTCATGACGTGTCATTGTACTAGCCACTTCGACTCGATGGGAGGGATTCATGTGTACACATGCATGTGTGTGTGTGCTTAAACCGTATCATGTCATCCCAGAGCATGACTTATATATATACCGTATAGCAAAAAAAATCCCCTCCTAAGTCAAATTAACCTGTCTCGTTGTCAGGCAAAAAGTAGTGATGGACCAAGTGTTCCCACAGATGGAAAGCATCGATATCGCTGATAACCGCTTAAGTGGGTGCGAGAGGACAACCACCATCACTTTGCATGTGGGACAAACATATGCTGAATACCCAAAATACACAACTTTGATGTGCCACATGCCTCAAAAACCATAACCCCCCATAGAGCGAGGTTCATGAAGCGTACTACATATGATGGTCCCCTTCCCCCTCTCCGACGCATACTATATGCTTACCGTAATACAACCCAAAAAGAATCCTCCTCGATGGTGAAATTAATTAACCTCTCCTGATGTAGGTCAAAGTGATGCATGCATCGACGATGGCCTCATGGTCCCATAGATGGATGCGTCACACGTGAGTGTCCTAGCTAGGATAACCACCGCCTGCATGCATGTAGCCCAGAGAGGTGTTGTGTGATGTTTGAATAGCCAATTTCACAAATTTGATGTGGCACGTGCCTCGAAAACTGAAAAGTCCTGACACTGAGTGAGGTGTACTTGTTCACGGACGCGTACGTATAGTATATATGCTAGTCCCCTCCCACCTTTCGACGCATACTATATATATACTCCCACCATAACACAAATAAAAAAGATTCTACCTTGCTGGTCAAATTAACCTCACTGCCTGCTGTTCGTCAAAGTGATGGACGATGACCTCGTGGGCCCACAAAAAGCGTCACACATGGGTAGCGAGTGTCGTGTAGGATAGCCATCGACTGCATGTGGCCAAAGCATGTATGTATGAAAGGGTTGTTTAATGTTTTAAATAACGAATTCATGACTCTGATGTGGCACCTGCCTAACAAAACGGCCAACCCACACGGTGGCTCACAACTCATAGTGTACTGCGAGCCACCCACCCCCCAGACGCACACACCGACACACACACCGCGAATCCACCGCAACTACGATGTATGTTAAATTATCCCGCGGTGAACATATGTTACCAAAGGAGGGACATTTTAATTTAAAAAAAATAGAGATCACTAAGATGTTTTAGTACATTGATTGATTTTCTACGGGTATAATGTGCAAAAATCAAATTTGAGCTACACGCACACGTGACAGTGCACCTAAACGGATTGCAAAAGCACATGTGTCTCACTGGGTGCATGTTTCCTCCCCGTGCAAGAAATTTCTAACATTGATAATCTTGATTTTTAAATTCTAGTACATCCAAAACTTATGTGAAGTTCATGAAACTAATCGTGTTGTCATATGGACACCAATACAAAGTGGCATTGTACTTTTTTTGTCAATTTTGAGACCAGTTTTGACGTAATCTTTATCTAATTACAAACGGGAGATTATTAATAATTGGGAACCAATATCCCAAACGGATTATTTATTGAACCGTGAGTGTTAGACCAACCATGGATATGTGCCATGCTTCGGTTAAGCAATAAATCGACATCATTAATCATCCAAATAGAAAAACAATATACATGCCGCCATGAGAGCTGTGTGTCCTGCGAGCAGGCGTGAGTTGACAGGACGTATGCGAGCAGTCCGTCGCGTAGGCAGACCAGGAGGCGTGCGTGCATGTGTGTGAATTGACGGAGGCGTGCTCGCTGCACAATGTCATCGGGAGGCGTGCGAGTAGCTATGTGAAATGACGATAGGCATGCCAGCAGTCCAGTGCGCAGGCTCACCGGGAGGCGAGCCAGCGGTTTGCACGCCGCCCGCCTCTCTCCCACTACTCCATATTAATGGTGCGCCCGAGCGGCCGCACCCCCATCCTCGCCACACACACAATCTTCTCTCACCGCTTGCATCCTCGACGCTGCTCTCAGTGCTCAAAGCCATCAGTGTATGAGGATGTCGTCGAAGCGCCCCATCGGAGGGAGTGGTGACGTCGGGGCTGCCGAAGCACCGGAGCATGGCGTGGAGATGGAGATAGAGGTTGTCGTCATCGCCGACGAATTATTGCTGCACCCTAACGTCGTCGACGGCATCGAGCTTCCACAGCTAGAGGCGGAGTTCCACACCGACTCTGGTGACGAC
The DNA here is from genome assembly GCF_002162155.2 of Triticum dicoccoides. Lineage (NCBI taxonomy): Eukaryota > Viridiplantae > Streptophyta > Magnoliopsida > Poales > Poaceae > Triticum > Triticum dicoccoides. The sequence continues at coordinate 473,054,672 of NC_041392.1, read as the reverse complement.
CTCGGCGATGACTCCGATGATGACGGACAACTGGTTTGTCATCTATACCCATTTGTGTGTCAAATAGATCCTAGGGTTTCTCTGATTACTCCTGCCTCCCCCTTTTTGGAATAGAAATCCTATGGTTATGTTTTCCCAATCCATGAAATCTGAGTAAGTTTCGTTAGATCCGTGTAGTGTATTGATTGTTTGAATGGTACAAGTGATAAGTGATTAGTTGTTTCATCTGTGCAAATGATTTCTACTAGTAATCCGACTAAGGTTAGTGTTCGTGCTAATAATTCCTAGCCAGGACTTGATAATTGATTTTGAATGACCTACATATATGTTTGTGCCATTATCTTCTTCAAGATTGGTCTGTACATAGACGACCGTGCTAAAAAATTGAACCATAATATCTGGATATGTATAAAAAATAGCCATAAATTCCTAATCCTACTTCACGACATGTAAACATTGATTTGATGCCAAATTTGTTTTACTATTTGTATAGGTGCTATCTGATGATATGGACAGTGAGGATGAAGATGCCCAGAGGAGGTACAAGAGGAAATCCTGAGGGAGCTTTATCTGGGAATGCATAACAGACATATTAGGACCTGGAACGGCGGCTATCGATGCCCATTTTGCAACCACAAGCTTCATGACGCGTATCTAAGTGTTCTGGCGCATGCAAGAGGACGGGTCGTTGGCTCCTTCAAGCAGAAGTATTCTCGCTGGGTGGCGCATGGCGCGTACGCCGAGTACTTGGAGAAGCTTCAGGATCGTGCCGACAGATGAGATGAGATGTGGGATCGAATTATGTACGCTTGAGTATGCTTAATGACGATTGAACTATGTGCTTATGGTTGAACTATGCTTGTGTACGCTTATTATCTATGTCTGAGTATGTTTAATCTATGTTTACTTATGTCTAAATATGGGATATGGATGCAATCAGTTCGGTTGATGGAATCTACCTCCCTCCTGGTTTATTGGTCCCTTTTGTAATTTGTGTTAAAATTTTGACCAAAGATTTAACAGACAAAATGTTAGTGCAGGTTAGCAAAACTTATATCGTTGGATGCGTATTTGAACATCAATGATATATTTTTTGTGATATGCATAAAAATTTCTTAGTTAAATATTTGGTCAAAAGTTGGTACAAATTAGAAAGGGGACCAATAAACCAGGACGGAGGTAGTACGTCAATCGCACACGGTTCCCAAAATTGGAACCGTGTGCAATGACTTTCATTTTGCCTGTTGCGTCAACCACACACGGTTGGCTCTAGCAAACTGTTGCCTCCGAAATTCTTTGTGGGACAGAAAACCCTCACCACCCAATTCAAAAAAGAAAAAAGAAAACTCTCACCATCCCCACGTCACAAATACCCTCACCCTGCCCGCCACCCCCTCCGGTCCCCATTCACACCTGCACAAGCTCCTCTGCATATATGCATGGCACTGCCTATCACGGCGGTAACCACTTAGCTCGCCGCCTGCTGCCGCCAGGATGCCGGCAAACCCCACCGCATTTCACCACTTCCGCTTGCCGCTGCCTATCGCCATTGAATTTCTCGATGCTGCTCGCGGTCAACCCAGCTCCGCTTGGTTGGAGAATCTGCTGTACTGAGCGTTCTTTCTCATGGACAACAAGGTAACTAATTTAATGAGATATTAGCTCATCTCTTATCCCAGTTCATTTGCCTCCTTAAATCACCCGGATGAAATCGCCGTGAATTCATTTTTATTCGGGCTGATTTGAGGGTTTTCTTTCATTCATAGTGTGTACAGTGCACGAACACATCAGGACTTTGCGTCCTCCGCCAGACATTCCATCTCACCGTACCAGATGACTTGAGGTTGAGCGCGGTATGTTCAATCTCACCCTAAATCGGTTGGCATGACCTACTTTCCCGAACATATTCTAAATATTGCTACATTTGGATAAAAGGTGCCACATGCACCATATACGTCAAAGGGGATTTCCCCCCTCTTATTTCTATATTAGGCAAATTAATGATGTATTGTTCTTTCGATTACTCTCATATTTCCATGACATCATGTTTACCCTATCTATTTAATTATAGATTTTTGTCCTTCGATTTCAACCACTGTACAGTTCTTTCAATTTGGGCCCATATTTGCATGTTACCATATTTTCTTTAACAATCCTATCATTTTCTGCAGCGCGTCCCTTGCTATGCAACAAAATCTGTAGTGCACAATCTTTCCTTTTACATAAATCAAGACTGCAGGGATGTCATACTGAACACAAACCATGGATTTACAATCGTTGCTACTATAAGACTTGATGAACGTCGTGACTCCTATTTTGGCACTGGCCTTTGGAAAGAAATTTCTAAGTTTTATGTACTGAAAGCTGACACTATAATTGCACTGCACATAAAAGTGCCTGGTCATGAGATATATGCTAACTTCCCCGACGATATCATCCGTCTAGACTTTTTTCGAAGTAAGTTTCTTTTCAAGTATCTGCATGTTGACTTACCCAGCAATATCAAATGAATTGTGTAGTATTTAAGCAACCAATCGTTATTCAATTTTCTTACTATATTCCTACCTAATAACTTCTAGTTATCAATACACTTTTCTATTGCCCTATTTTAACTAAATATTCCCTGTACTCCCACTTCTATCAGAAAACGCCGCTGACAGGGAGACTCCTGAGGTGGAGAACGGGGCTGCCAACAAGAGGAGGCGGGGCGAGCAAGAACCGCAAGCGACTCCAGCAAGCCAAGACTTCATCAGCAACCTCCCCGATGATATGTTGACAGTCATATCTCCCTCCTCCCAATCAAATATGGGGCTCGGACAACTGTCCTTTCCCGATGGTGGCGCCCCTATGGAACTCCACCGCTGTCGACCTCATCGACACCCACGAGCTTTGCCAAGGCTATTGCAAAAGCTTGGATGCATTCTCCGAGATCCTCGACAGTCACCTTGGCCCAACCAGAGGTCTTAGAATGGGCAAGTTCCGTTCCAATGGCAAGGACCAAGCCAAGCTTGATGATTGGTTCCGATCCCCCGCCCTAGATCAGCTTGAGGAGCTCACTTTTGATGATGGCAATATGCGCTCGCTGACAACGTCCGCGCTCCACCTCATGCCCATGCTGCGTGTCGCCAAGTTTAGGAACTGCCATCCCCCTTAATGACGCGTCCGCTCTTATTCTACCACGACTGAAGCACCTCGAGCTCGTCGCCGTCTGCCTCCCAAACGGTGACATGGAGCGGCTGCTCCGTGGTTGTACTGCACTTGAGTACCTTCGTCTTCAGGCGATCAATGGGTTGAGTAGCTTCCACATCACCTCCATGACTCTCCGGACTATTTATGTGTGTTGCTGGTGCGGCAGGAAGACAACACAAGATGTGTACCACGGTATGGTCGCTGAGGACACACCTGCACTTGAGAGATTACTTGTAGTTGATCAAGAAGGTCCAACAAGAATCAATGTCATTTCTGCGCCAAAATTGACAGTGGTGGGCTACTCGTCTGACAAATACTCCGAACTTGTTATTGTATCCACACCCGCTCAGGTACAACAGCCACCTTCTAACTCTCCCTCTACAAATTAACATTATTTGTAATTTTGAAGATGTTTGTTCGTCTGTCATCTAGAAAATGATTCTGACAAGCTTGACCCTGAAACTGCGCACAGTGAAGGACTTGACACTAGAATCTATCGGCCCCAACCTGGAGCAAGTTGTCAGTTTCCCGAGATGCTTTTTGTGCCTGGAGAAGCTATATATCGAGGTGATGTTCCTTTCCTGTTAAATGTTTACCATAAGGGAGTTCAATTTTGACACCTTTTTCCAAGTTTACAATGACAATGTACTATGATTTCTGAAGGATTCTTTTGGAGGATTTCAGTACATACATGCCCCCCATATTGGTTGCTTGATCCATATGGTTACAATCCATAAGCATTTCTCCTTTGGATTCATTTGTACTAGTTTTCTTAGGGAACTTTTCATCCACCACTGGTATGCGTCGGTCCTAAACAAATGGTTTTTAACCCCTTTCCGCGACCGCATTCAGAATCGTCGCCAAGTGAGTGTGGGCGATAGGGGGGTCCTTCCCACACGACCCAGAAACCGTTGGGGATATGCCCTCCTGGCACACACGCTCGGCAAAATGAGGTCGTGTGCGACCGATGAGCACTCAAATACAGAAATACGTACAGTAGTGCTAAAAAATCCCTATCGCCCACATAGCCAGTCACCACTAAACGTTTTCGTTCGTATATACATCCCACACAGTCACTACAAGGAAAACGTTTGCGCAAGGTGGCGTAACGCAAACAGTTTTGAAGAGAATGTCGTGTGTGATTGTTCATTGATCCAACATGGTTTATTCCTAGAAACTGTGTGCGTTGCCTGAGGTCACCGCCCATGGTGTTTTCTCATTAACCATTTGCAATAGGAAAACCCAATTAGCAAGCTAATTGGCCAATTAGTGGGCTAATTGCCCTATTATTAATAATCCATTTACTAATCTAATTGACATTCATATTAAGCACATAATATATTCCATTTACATATTAAGGAAGCAGGATTTCATAATTGAAATACATCAGAGTACAACATGATATAGCTTCAGCACTCAGCTACCCCATTACACAACTGCACCAGTAGCAAGTTTCACATGCAACATCTAGAACCTTCCAAAATTAGCATCATAGACGGTACATAGAGAGATGCACCTCATTTGGAAAAATGCTGAAGCGGAAGGCGAACATGGAGCCTTCATTCATGTTGAAGGTCTTTGCAACTTTAGGCCAGTGCCTGTGGATGATTGACCATCCATCCTTCGACCTTTTCAGGAACACTTCAATATTGAACCATGGGTGTTGTATGAAAACTTTCCTCACCTCCTGACCACAAAGGTGGTTTGAGAGGTAATCATCAATGAACCCTGAAAACAAGGATGTGCATAAATATCTTCTCTATATTGGAAACGGGGCAAAGGAATAAAAAAGGCAAGGTATAATAGTTATTACCATCTTGTAAACCTCAGTGTTTCCCATTGTTTCCCTGCAACACATATAAGGTAGTTAGTCATCAGGTTAAGTAAGGGTTCACATGCTATCAGTAAAATATGTTGATGAAAAATAAGCACATTGCAGATTCATCATATTAATTCAAGCCACATGGAAAACCCATTTATCCAAACCAAGCATGATTAAGAACTAGGAAATATAGCGCTTGTATATGTTTCTCATGTATTAAGTGTAGCCAAATTCGATTTATTCCTCAGATGGCATACACTAACAAAATGCAGCCACAACAATTGAACATCGCATTGCAAAATTGAACCAAGCAGTTAACTAAACAGCACAACAAATGAACCAAACGTTAACTGAGCACCACATTGGACAATATAACATACTCCTAATAGAAGATCAGATAGTTAACCAAGCCAAGCATGCTTAACAACTTGGAAATATAGAAATTGTATTTGTTTCTAATGTATTTAGTACAGCCAAATTCGATTTATTTCTCACATGGTATACAATAACAGAATGCAGCCACAACAATTGACCATCGCATTGCAGAACTGAACCAAGCAGTTAACTAAACACCACAACAAATGAACCATACATTAACTGAGCACCACATTGCACAATATAACATACTCCAAATAGAAGATCAAACAGTTAACCAAACCAAGCATGCTTAACAACTTGGAAATATAGCAATTGTATTTGTTTCTCATGTATTTAGTACAACCAAATTTGATTTATTCCTCACATGGTATACAATAACAGAATGCTGCCACAACAATTGAACATCGCATTGCAGAATTGAACCAATCAGTTAACTAAACACCACAACAAGTGAGCCAAGCCACAACAAATGAACGAAGCAGTTAACTAAACACCAATTAAACAATATAACATACTCCTAATAGAGGATCAGACAATTAACCAAACCAAGCATGCTTAACAACTTGGAAATATTGCACCCTGAAGAATTGAACATCACATTTACAGAATTGAACCAAGCAGTTAATTGAACACCACATTGCACGACATATAGAACATATACACTATAGCAGAATATTGGATGGTAAAAGTAGATAGCACAATTCACTAGAATTTGTTAAGGAAAGGCAGTAGCTAGCAAACTGAAGATGGGTCCTTATAGTGAGATAATAAGACAAGCTACTCCTCATTGTCAAAGATATCGATGACGATTGGCTCCTTGGACATGGCAGAGGGCGAGGCCTCCGCATCGTGGGTTCCCTCGTTGTAGTGGTGAGTTGCCTGAGCCGCTTCGGGCACCAACCTGCTGGCTCTCGAGATGAGGTAAGCACGTGCATGCTGAGAAAACACCTCGTAGTCTTCGTCGAAGGCACTGATGGTGGCCTCAAGAAAAACGCCACAAACTGTCATTTAAAGCAGCCAACCGCATCGCGGCTGCTACCTCTTGAGCATGCATTGGTTTTCCCTTGAAGAGGAAAGGGTGATGCAGCAAAGCAGCGTAAGTATTTCCCTCAATTTTTGAGAACCAAGGTATCAATCCAGTAGGAGACCACGCGCGAGTCACCTCGTACCTACACAAACAAATAAGAACCTCGCAACCAATGCGATAAAGGGTTTGTCAGTCCCTTTATGGCCACTTGCAAGAGTGAGATCTGATAGAGATGATAATAATAAGATAAATATTTTTGGTATTTTTATGATATAGATTGAAAGTAAAGATTGCAAAATTAAATAGATTGGAAACTTTTATGATGGTAAATAGACCCGGGGGCCATAGGTTTCACTAGTGGCTTCTCTCAAGATAGCATAAGTATTACGATGGGTGAACAAATTACTACCGAGCAATTGATAGAAAAGCGAATAATTATGAGAATATCTAGGCATGATCATGTATATAGGCATCACGTCCGTGACAAGTAGACCGACTCCTGCCTGCATCTACTACTATTACTCCACACATCGACCGCTATCCAGCATGCATCTAGAGTATTAAGTTCATAAGAACGGAGTAACGCTTTAAGCAAGATGACATGATGTAGAGGGATAAACTCATGCAATATGATATAAACCCCATCTTTTTATCCTCGATGGCAACAATACAATACGTGTCGTTTCCCCTACTGTCACTGGGATCGAGCACCGCAAGATTGAACCCAAAGCTAAGCACTTCTCCCATTGCAAGAAAGATCAATCTAGTAGGCCAAACCAAACTGATAATTCTAAGACTTGCAAAGATAATCAATCATACATAAAAGAATTCAGAGAAGATTCAAATATTGTTCATAGATAATCTTGATCATACACCTACAATTCAGCGGATCTCGACAAACACACCCGCAAAAGAAGATTAAATCGAATAGATCTCCAAGAAGATCGAGGAGAACTTTGTATGGAGATCCAAAGAAAGAGAAGAAGCCATCTAGCTAATAACTATGGACCCAAAGGTCTGAGGTAAACTACTCACACATCATCGGAGAGGCTATGGTGTTGATGTAGAAGCCCTCCGTGATTAATGCCCCCTTCAGCGGAGCGCCGGAAAAGGCCCCAAGATGGGATCTCATGGGCACAGAAGGTTGCGGCGGTGGAATTAGGTTTTCGTGGTGCTCTCTGATGTTTTCAGGGTATGTAGGTATATATAGGAGGAAGAAGTAGGTCGATGGAGCCACGAGGGGCCCACAAGGGTGGAGGGCGCGCCCAGGGGGTAGGCGCGCCCCCTGCCTAGTGGCTTCCTCGTTGGTTGCTTGACGTCCACTCCAAGTCCCCTGGATCATGTTTGTTCCAAAAATCATGCTCCCGAAGGTTTCATTCCATTTGGAGTCCGTTTGATATTCTCTTTCTGCGAAACACTGAAATAGGCAAAAAAACAGCAATTTAGGCTGAGCCTCCGGTTAATAGGTTAGTAATATAAAAGTGTATAAATAAGCCCATTAAACATCCAAAACAGAATATATAATAGCATGGCACAATAAAAAAATTATAGATACGTTGGAGACGTATCAAGCATCCCCAAGCTTAATTCCCGCTCCTCCTCGAGTAGGTAAATGATAAAAACAGAATTTTTGATGTGGAATTCTTCCTAACATATTTCTCAATGTAATTTTCTTTGTTATGGCATGAATGTTCAGATCCTAAAGATTCAAGATAAAAGTTTAATATTGACATAAAAGTAATAATACTTCAAGCATACTAACTAAGCAATCATGTCTTCTCAAAATAACATGGCCAAAGAAAGTTATCCCTACAAAATCATATAGTCTGGCTATGCTCTATCTTCATCACACAAAGTATTAAATCATGCACAACCCCGATGACAAGCCAAGCAATTGTTTCATACTTTTGATGTTCTCAAACTTTTTCAACTTTCACGCAATAATGAGCGTGAGCCATGGACATAACACTATAGGTGGAATAGAATGGTGGTTGTGGAGAAGACAAAAAGGAGAAGATAGTCTCACATCAACTAGGCAAATCAACGGCCTATGGAGATGCCCATCAATAGATATCAATGTGAGTGAGTAGGGATTGCCATGCAACGGATGCACTAGAGCTATAAGTGTATGAAAGCTCAACAAAAGAAACTAAGTGGGTGTGCATCCAACTTGCTTGCTCACGAAGACCTAGGGCAATTTGAGGAAGCCTGTAACGCCCGGATAATCATGCTACAGTAAACTCACGTTGATGGTGCCACGTCACCTTTGTCACTGTAGTTAATCTCGGGTTAATTCAAAACTGTTTCGAAATTCAAATTCAAATCTATGACAGCAATAAAAGTTTTCAAAAATTCTAAATAAAATGTTCGGGGAAATATTACATAGTTAATTATGGTCAAATAAACACATTTTTATAAAATGCCTAAATATGTTTAAATAAATTAAAACAGAAAAGAAAATAAATAAAAGAAAGAAAATACAAAAGAGAAACAGAAACAAAAGAAGAAGAAAAGGGGAAGCCCCCCTGGACCAGGCGGCCCAGCTCAACCCGGCCGCAGCCCCTGCCTCCCTGGACCGCCACCAGCCTGGTCGGCCCAGCCGGCCCATCTCCCCACACCCCACCCTCTCCCTGTTCCTTGGTTCCGCGCCGCTACAGGGCACGGTCGCCACCGGACCCCCCTCGCCGGCGCCGCGGGAGGATAAGATCGCCAGCGCCCCCCCGCCTCCTCGATTCCGCCTCCCGCTCGCCCCCACGCTCGCTCCCGCCCCCTGCCAGATCTCCCCTCTCCTCATGCTTGATCCCGACCTCGGTCGCTCGAGCTTGTCGCTGCTGCTCGCCGTCGACGCGGCCACCGACCCTCCCTCACCTCGTCGACGTGCTCAACAGCCCCGCCGTCGTCCTCTACGCCTCCTGCCACCTCGTGCTAGAACTCGAAGCCCCTGCAGCGACCGCGGCGACCTCGTCTCCCTCCTCTGCTCCGTTGTCGCCATCGTCGGAATCCGCGCCGCCCCGAGCACATCGAGCCTTCCCCGGGCCCTCTCTGCAACGGCCGTGAGCCCCCTGAACCTCCCCCTCCTCCCCTCCTAGCTCACCGCATCCCGTAGCTCGCTCCCCCATCATGCTCACTCTCCTGCTCCCGTGGTCGAGCTCTCCGTCGCGGCCACCGCAAGCGTGGCTCGCGTCCGACCGCGTCGTCGTTCTCAGCACGTCTCCAGGGCCCCAACGCACCTATCCCTGTCCCCGGCTGTGCCTCTCCTCGCCGTAGCCGCCCACGCCCGAGCTCCGGCATCCGCCTCGGTGCTCGCCGCCGTCAGCTTCGAAGGACTCCGGCGACGCCACCGGTCCTAGTAGACGCGGCATCGACTCCCCGTTCGAACGCAACCCCCCGCGTCGATTTTGGTGGCCTGTAGCCAAATCCCGCAGCCTCCCGTGTGCCGCCGCCGCGTTTTGCCTCACCGGAGTCGCTCCGGCGCCGACGCCGACGTGGCGCAGTGGCCCCCGCCTCTGTGTCGCTGACCAGTGGGTCCTGAGGGCCCTGTTGACTGGGTTGACCCAGTCAACGTGCTGACGTGGCAGCTACTGCCACTGACATGCGGGCCCCATGCCATAAAACAAATAAACAAATATATAAACTGCTAATTAATTTAGTTAATTAACTAAAACTTAATTAGACACTGACAGGTGGGCCCAGTAGGTTTACTAACTAATTTTAGATTAGTTTAAACTCTGTTTAACCCACTGTCTATGACAGGTGGGTCCCCCATGTCAGTTTTGACTGGTCAACCGACCAGTTGACCTGCTGACATCACTCTGATGTCATGCCTACGTCATCACACACTGTTTTGGATAAGGTTGGAATTAAATATATAATTAAAATCAGAAAATGTTTTAAAATCTTTAGAAAATCATATCTTTTAATCCGTAACTCGGATGAAAATACTTTCTACATGAAAGTTGCTCAGAACGACGTGGCGAATCCGGATACGCAGTCCGTTCGTCCGCCACACACCCGTAACCTATCGAACTCGCAACTTTCCCCCTCTGGCTCCTCTGCCCGGAAACACGAAACACCAGGGATATTTTCGCGGATGTTTCCCCCCTTAACCGGTATCACCTACTACCGCGTTAGGGCACACCGAACACCGCGTATTGCCTTGTTATATTTTGTGATGCTTTGTTTGCTCTGTATTCATTATTTCTTCCCCCTCTTCTCTACGGTAGACTACGAAACCGACGCTGGTGCTGACCAGTTCGGCTACGGAGTTGACGACCCCTCTCTCTTGCCAGAGCAATCAGGCAAGCCCCCCCTTTGATCACCAGATATCGCCTACTCTCCTCTATACTGCTTGCATTAGAGTAGTGTAGCATGTTACTGCTTTCAGTTAATCCTATACTGCTGCATAGCCTGTCCTTGCTACTACTGTTGTTAACTTTACCTGCTATCCTACTGCTTAGTATAGGATGCTAGTGTTCCATCAGTGGCCCTACACTCTTGTCCGTCTGCCATGCTATACTACTGGGCCGTGATCACTTCGGGAGGTGATCACGGGCATATACGATATACTTTACACAGTTACATTACCTGTGATACTGTTCGGAGATGGGGGCTGAAGGGGCAGGTGGCTCCATCCCGGTAGAGGTGGGCCTGGGTTCCCGACGGCCCCCGACTGTTACTGTGGCGGAGCGGCAGGGCAGGTTGAGACCGCCTAGGAGAGAGGTGGGCCTGGCCCTGTTCGGCGTTCGCGGATACTTAACACGCTTAACGAGATCTTGGTATTTGATCTGAGTTGGCTACGAGCTTATACACACTAACCATCTATGTGGGAGTAGTTATGGGTATCCCGGCGTCGTGGTATCAGCCGAAGCACTTCAGACGTCAGCGACGGAGTGGCGCGCGCCGGATTGGACTGGAACGCCTGCTAGGCTAGGTCTGCTTCCGGCCGCCCTCGCAACGTGCAGGTGTGCTATGGGCGATGGGCCCAGACCCCTGTGCGCTTAGGTTTAGACCGGCGTGCTGGCCTCTCTGTTTTGCCTAGGTGGGGCTGCGACGTGTTGATCTTCCGAGGCCGGGCATGACCCAGGAAAGTGTGTCCGGCCAAATGAGATCAAGCGTGTTGGGTAAGATGGTGCACCCCTGCAGGGAAGTTAATCTATTCGAATAGCCGTGATCTTCGGTAACAGGACGACTTGGAGTTGTACCTTGACCTTATGACAACTAGAACCGGATACTTAATAAAACACACCCTTCCAAGTTCCACAGACAACCCGGTGATCGCTTTTCCACAGGGCGACGAGGGGAGGATCGCCGGGTAGGTTTATGCTATGCGATGCTACTGGAGATGCTACCTGGAGATGCTACTTGGAGGACTTCAATCTACTCTCTTCTACATGCTGTAAGACGGAGGCTGCCAGAAGCGTAGTCTTCGACAGGATTAGCTATCCCCCTCTTATTCTGGCATTCTGCAGTTCAGTCCACCGATATGGCCCTTTACACATATACCCATGCATATGTAGTGTAGCTCCTTGCTTGCGAGTACTTTGGATGAGTACTCACGGTTGCTTTTCTCCCTCTTTTTCCCCTTTCCCTTCTACCTGGTTGTCGCAACCAGATGCTGGAGCCCTGGAGCCAGACGCCACTGTCGACGACGACCCCTACTACACCGGAGGTGCCTACTGCTACGTGCAGCCCGCTGACGACGTCCAGGAGTAGTTAGGAGGATCCCAGGCAGGAGGCCTGCGCCTCTTTCGATCTGTATCCCAGTTTGTGCTAGCCTTCTTAAGGCAACTTGTTTAACTTATGTCTGTACTCAGATATTGTTGCTTCCGCTGACTCGTCTATGATCGAGCACTTGTATTCGAGCCCTCGAGGCCCCTGGCTTGTATTATGATGCTTGTATGACTTATTTATGTTTTAGAGTTGTGTTGTGATATCTTCCCGTGAGTCCCTAATCTTGATCGTACACGTTTGCGTGCATGATTAGTGTATGATTGAATCGGGGGCGTCACAAGTTGGTATCAGAGCCAACTGCCTATAGGAATCCCCCTTTCCAACTCCTTGGTCAAATTGAGTCTAGTCGATGAAAATTGTTTTACTAACTTGGCTGTGCGGCCCATGGGCCCACGTCGCCAATTGGGTGGTATTAGGATCCTTTACTCCTCGACCTTTACTCTGGGATTCTGAACTCTCTTCTATTTGGGTTAAACGATTTTTACTAAAATCTAACTTTAGGTTCTCGAAAATACTTCCTCCCGGAGAGGCCCTTCAGTCCAGATGATCGCCGACTGCACCAGAAGATTTCGAAGATACTCTCCGATTTTCTCTCGAGACTTTGTGCCCATCACTTTTGCTATTCCTGACCACCGATAAATCCGTATGGATAACTACTTACACTTGCCATTCATACGATCATCCCCCATTGATCTTGTTATTACAAGATACCCCGAAGTTTTCTTTACTGTTCCAAAAATACTTTGTGCCTACTGCCTAGCAGTTCTTTGCCACATGAATACCCCTTCAAATAAATCCTCACACTTGTCGAGTATCCGCTCATCCCCAGTTGTTCATGTGTTTCACAAAAGTCTTCAAAATACTATTCGTTCTTCTGAAAATCCTCTGAAGCCTTTGGCTCTTGAAATTCTTGCTTGCTTGCATTATGGTTAAACCCATAAGTCTCGTAGTCTTATTGACATTCCTTGTCATTATCATTTTGAGTCTGTTGACTCAGTATGTTTGTGAATACCCGCAATCATCATTGATCCTTATAAATTACCTTTCCGGCTGAGCTTCCATTCTTTTAACTGGAATTGGTTCTCGACCAATCCAATTGTCGTTGATTGTACCCTAAGGCTATTCAACTTATCCATCCCTAATCAGAGCATTGCTTTTGATCCCTTGATTTGGAAATCATAATTCCTTTGCATTTGACAATTGAGTCAGTCAGTTGTTTCTATAATCTGATCTCCTTGCATTCTTCTTCCTCTAGTTGAGTACCGATACTCGTATCAGATCCTTTGTGGACCACCAAGTCCTTTGTTGGATTGTTATCCGACAGTGTCCTTCACATTTGATCACCTTGTGAGTTCTTCCCCTGATACATAATGCCTTTGTTAAGTTGTATCCTCTGCTTGGCCAACCATGCTCTGCTTTTGGGCTTGTGTTATTTACTCTTGAAACTTGTGGTATATGTTTCTAAGAAGCCCCTATGGGTTGAACATATGCCTTCTCTAAACCGTGTGAACCCGAAAGTTTTCACGAGTCATACTCTTCTGGTGCTTCACCAGATAAAATTTCAACACTGCAACTTCATCGAACGTGAGAAGTGAATGAAAGGTTATGCATTGGAGAAGTGGGAGTCGACCTTGAACTTGTGTTCATGCCCATGGACACGATGTAGATCTTATCATTAGAGCTTCTCTTAAATAAATTATTCCTTTGGTATAAGTTCATCTTATATCTAGGATCTGGCCTTTTGCAACCGTGGTTCCGACCATGATTGTTCTTCTTTGATCTCATTTCTCGGACAAGTTAAAACAATTGTCTTCTATGGATCAATACACTAGTCCAACCTTTACTTTGATCTTGTGTCGAGTATTACCCCCCTGGTATCTCGAGATTATCATGGAACTGCATAACTTTTTATGAGTTCTTCATCAAGTGCTACCTTCCCACTGATTCCAATTTTTCGCGGGCTCTGAGTTATTGAACACTCAAAGACACCGATAACTGAACCGAGTCCGCTCTTCGGTTCAACAACTCTTCAGTAAGCTTCTATAAGTACGAGTTTGTACCCGATCACGCCATTCCTAGCCTGTTTGGCTATATCATTGTCGTGACGATTCTAACTGTGCTACCTGGTCCTTATTCTCGGAGCACCAATTTTCGACGATGAACTAACCTTACGTTGATCCTCATCGTCATATCATTTCGCCTTGAACAACAAGCTTGGTTTCGAGTTTGTGTCGTACCCTTGGTTCCAATAACCTTTCACTTCATCATTACTTGACTTGATGTCGTTACCGATCGATTACATCTTCATGAACTCTCGCGACAAAGGTGTCGTGATCATCAACATTCTGAGCTCATCCAGGGTATCAATTGAATTCATGATGAGAAATACCATCCTTGCCCTCGATGAATTGTATTATCGTCGACCACTTTATTGCCCTCCCACCAACACAAGCTTGTTCATGTTTGGTGTTATACCTTGAGTTCCTTGCTATCTAGCAATTGTTCTTCTTTACCTTGGAGTATTACCATCCTTTATGTCAAGAATGTTCTGAGATTTGTTCCACCTCTTGAGAATTCTTGACATAGAAATACTTCTCACCATCACCATTCTTTCTTGGTCCCCGTGTTAATTCCAACAAGTGAACGGTGTTGTTTGGATTCTTTCCTTCTAGCAACCCTATTTTTTTGAAGTTAATGGTTGAAAGTTCATTCTTAGGCTATTGACTATTGAATCACCATTCTGACATTGGTCGTGCAACCCAACCCATATTTCGGGTGCACCTTTCAACCAATGTTTAATTGTGTATGTTTTCCTCGAGCATACATCATTATACCATTTGATCTGACAAATGTCATCTTCTTGTTCACATTATTGTGGAAATCCATCTTTTGAAAATCTCAATGAATTGTCGCTGAGTCAATCAGCCACCTCCTCACCTCTCCTTGGTTTAATGATGAACTATTGTTTCAGGAACCCGCTCCCATAGTTCATTTCCCGAGAATCTTGCAATGCCATTTCAACGATTTGTGTTGCGCCTTTTCTTCTCGGACATCCTGAGTCTGAGGCATCATGACACCAATTGGATCTGAATCTCGGTCAAATATGATGGTTGGGACAACTTTCCAGGAGTTATGTTGTTTGTCCTTTGATGACCCGGTAACATGATGTCATGCCTAGCACCCCCCCCCTGGCTGGAGGACCTATCATTATAGATTACTTTTTAGCAAGGTTATCCATTCATCCATGAGGAAATTGTAAGACTTATTCTACAAGTTATTCCTGATGGATCTTCATGTTTCCAAAGTCTGATCTTCACCTGAAGACCATGTCAATGCTATCTCGAAGCATGTCAACGGTACTCTGATTTGCAACAGGAACATTTGAAGCACGATGCTAGATTTTATTTATCATTTATCCTAACACCGTTGTATGGGTAATATCATGAGATTCCCCCCCCCCCTTAACTAAATGGTTTTCTACTTTATATCCTGTCATGGATATCTTGCTCTGCTTGTCCTTGGGAAGGATATACCCTTGAAATATGTGTTTAAACATATTTTCCTTTCCATTGTTCTGTTTAATCTGATGATCATATTTTCCTTCCATTGGTTTGTTTAAACCTTTTCTATGATCTATATGATATAAGCAGTAATAATCCACTGCTTGTGCAAACACCTCGATGTACAACTTTGTCAGTAAGACCCTGTTTCTAGTGTTGATGACATTTCGGTAGCCATCGACGGACGGGAACTTTGCCTATTGGTCCGCCTCGTTCAACGAGCAGGAAAGTGGTTCTTTTCGTCCCTCGCCCTTGGTACCAACGTTGATGCCGACATAACTGACTTGGTACTCTCTGACATGCCTTGCTATCATGACCGTGAAAGATGTCACTGCTCCTATTAAAAAAATAAAAAGAAAAAAAAACCACATGATGGGCCCATAACCCACAGTTCCACAGGATCGAAACCTGACTGTCCTGTACACCCCCTAATCCCAAAGTTATTCCTCGCGCGTGGACTCGTATGTAATTCACAGGCCACTGTCCTAGTGATCTATTCTGGTATCAGACGCAATACTTACTCTCGCTACTCTGAACCCCTTTCTCACTCTGGTTCAGGCTTCGAGCAACTATCTATCCGCTTGGAGCCTCTTATGGTACCTTCATACCTTACTCTCGAGGTATTTCATATGTTAAACTCATGAGATAATCTTATACTAATTCATGGGTTAACCCCAGATTGTTTCCCTCAAAAGCATTATGTCGTAGTGAGCGGCCCCTTATCCTTTCGTAAGTACGATGGAGTTCCCGAAGAAACGATGACAAGTTTATCATGATGCATCGGAATAAAGAATTGAAGACATCAACGAAAGGGATTAACTTCTTCGAGAAGATCCGTTAGAATATCGTAACCTAGTCTTTCCCCTTACTCCCCTCTTAAATCTCGGGACGAGATTTCTTGTAGTGGAGGAGATTTGTAACGCCCAGATAATCATGCTACAGTAAACTCACGTTGATGGTGCCACGTCACCTCTGTCACTGTAGTTAATCTCGGGTTAATTCAAAACTGTTTCGAAATTCAAATTCAAATCTATGACAGCAATAAAAGTTTTCAAAAATTCTAAATAAAATGTTCGGGGGTTGTCAAATATTACATAGTTAATTATGGTCAAATAAACACATTTTTATAAAATGCCTAAATATGTTTAAATAAATTAAAACAGAAAAGAAAATAAATAAAAGAAAGAAAATACAAAAGAGAAACATAAACAAAAGAAGAAGAAAAGGGGAAGCCCCCCTGGACCAGGCGGCCCAGCTCAACCCGGCCGCAGCCCCTGCCTCCCTGGACCGCCACCAGCCTGGTCGGCCCAGCCGGCCCATCTCCCCACACCGCACCCTCTCCCTGTTCCTTGGTTCCGCGCCGCTACAGGGCACGGTCGCCACCGGACCCCCCTCGCCGGCGCCGCGGGGGGATAAGATCGCCAGCGCCCCCCGCCTCCTCGATTCCGCCTCCCACTCGCCCCCACGCTCGCTCCCGCCCCCTGCCAGATCTCCCCTCTCCTCATGCTCGATCCCGACCTCGGTCGCTCGAGCTCGTCGCTGCTGCTCGCCGTCGACACGGCCACCGACCCTCCCTCACCTCGTCGACGTGCTCAACAGCCCCGCCGTCGTCCTCTACGCCTCCTGCCACCTCGTGCTGGAACTCGAAGCCCCTGCAGCGACCGCGGCGACCTCGTCTCCCTCCTCTGCTCCGTCGTCGCCATCGTCGGAATCCGCGCCGCCCCGAGCACATCGAGCCTTCCCCGGGCCCTCTCTGCAACGGCCGTGAGCCCCCTGAACCTCCCCCTCCTCCCCTCCTAGCTCACCGCATCCCGTAGCTCGCTCCCCCATCGCGCTCACTCTCCCGCCGCCGCGGTCGAGCTCTCCGTCGCGGCCACCGCAAGCGTGGCTCGCGTCCGACCGCGTCGTCGTTCTCAGCACGTCTCCAGGTCCCCAACGCACCTATCCCTGTCCCCGGCTGTGCCTCTCCTCGCCGTAGCCGCCCACGCCCGAGCTCCGGCATCCGCCTCGGTGCTCGCCGCCGTCAGCTTTGAAGGACTCCGGCGACGCCACCGGTCCTAGTAGACGCGGCATCGACTCCCCGTTCGAACGCAACCCCCCGCGTCGATTTTGGTGGCCTGTAGCCAACTCCCGCAGCCTCCCGTGCGCCGCCGCCGCGTTTTGCCTCGCCGGAGTCGCTCCGGCGCCGACGCCGACGTGGCGCAGTGGCCCCCGCCTCTGTGTCGCTGACCAGTGGGTCCTGAGGGCCCTGTTGACTGGGTTGACCCAGTCAACGTGCTGACGTGGCAGCTACTGCCACTGACATGCGGGCCCCATGCCATAAAACAAATAAAACAAATATATAAACTGCTAATTAATTTAGTTAATTAACTAAAACTTAATTAAACACTGACAGGTGGGCCCAGTAGGTTTACTAACTAATTTTAGATTAGTTTAAACTCTGTTTAACCCACTATCTATGACATGTGGGTCCCCCATGTCAGTTTTGACTGGTCAACCGACCAGTTGACCTGCTGACATCACTCTGATGTCATGCCTACGTCATCACACACTGTTTTGGATAAGGTTGGAATTAAATATATAATTAAAATCAGAAAATGTTTTAAAATCTTTAGAAAATCATATCTTTTAATCCGTAACTCGGATGAAAATACTTTCTACATGAAAGTTGCTCAGAACGACGTGACGAATCCGGATACGCAGTCCGTTCGTCCGCCACACACCCCTAACCTATCAAACTCGCAACTTTCCCCCTCCGGCTCCTCTACCCGGAAACACGAAACATCGGGGATATTTTCCCGGATGTTTCCCCCCTTAACCGGTATCACCTACTACCGCGTTAGGGCACACCGAACACTGCGTATTGCCTTGTTATATTTTGTGATGCTTTGTTTGCTCTGTATTCATTATTTCTTCCCCCTCTTCTCTACGGTAGACTACGAAACTGACGCTGCTGCTGACCAGTTCAGCTACGGAGTTGACGACCCCTCTCTCTTGCCAGAGCAACCAGGCAAGCCCCCCCTTTGATCACCAGATATCGCCTACTCTCCTCTATACTGCTTGCATTAGAGTAGTGTAGCATGTTACTGCTTTCAGTTAATCCTATACTGCTGCATAGCCTGTCCTTGCTACTACTGTTGTTAACTTTACCTGCTATCCTACTACTTAGTATAGGATGCTAGTGTTCCATCAGTGGCCCTACACTCTTGTCCGTCTGCCATGCTATACTACTGGGCCGTGATCACTTCGGGAGGTGATCACGGGCATATACGATATACTTTACACAGTTACATTACCTGTGATACTGTTCGGAGATGGGGGCTGAACGGGCAGGTGGCTCCATCCCGGTAGAGGTGGGCCTGGGTTCCCGACGGCCCCCGACTGTTACTGTGGCGGAGCGGCAGGGCAGGTTGAGACCGCCTAGGAGAGAGGTGGGCCTGGCCCTGTTCGGCGTTCGCGGATACTTAACACGCTTAACGAGATCTTGGTATTTGATCTGAGTTGGCTACGAGCTTATACGCACTAACCATCTACGTGGGAGTAGTTATGGGTATCCCGGCGTCGTGGTATCAGCCGAAGCACTTCAGACGTCAGCGACGGAGCGGCGCACGCCGGATTGGACTGGAACGCCTGCTAGGCTAAGTCTGCTTCCGGCCGCCCTCGCAACATGCAGGTGTGCTATGGGCGATGGGCCCAGACCCCTGTGCGCTTAGGTTTAGACCGGCGTGCCGGCCTCTTTGTTTTGCCTAGGTGGGGCTGCGACGTGTTGATCTTCCGAGGCCGGGCATGACCCAGGAAAGTGTGTCCGGCCAAATGGGATCAAGCGTGTTGGGTAAGATGGTGCACCCCTGCAGGGAAGTTAATCTATTCGAATAGCCGTGATCTTCGGTAACAGGACGACTTGGAGTTGTACCTTGACCTTATGACAACTAGAACCGGATACTTAATAAAACACACCCTTCCAAGTTCCACAGACAACCCGGTGATCGCTTTTCCACAGGGCGACGAGGGGAGGATCGCCGGGTAGGTTTATGCTATGCGATGCTACTGGAGATGCTACCTGGAGATGCTACTTGGAGGACTTCAATCTACTCTCTTCTACATGCTGCAAGACGGAGGCTGCCAGAAGCGTAGTCTTCGACGGGATTAGCTATCTCCCTCTTATTCTGGCATTCTGCAGTTCAGTCCACCGGTATGGCCCTTTACACATATACCCATGCATATGTAGTGTAGCTCCTTGCTTGCGAGTACTTTGGATGAGTACTCACGGTTGCTTTTCTCCCTCTTTTTCCCCTTTCCCTTCTACCTGGTTGTCGCAACCAGATGCTGGAGCCCTGGAGCCAGACGCCACCGTCGACGACGACCCCTACTACACCGGAGTGCCTACTGCTACGTGCAGCCTGCTGACGACGTCCAGGAGTAGTTAGGAGGATCCCAGGCAGGAGGCCTGCGCCTCTTTCGATCTGTATCCCAGTTTGTGCTAGCCTTCTTAAGGCAACTTGTTTAACTTATGTCTGTACTCAGATATTGTTGCTTCCGCTGACTCGTCTATGATCGAGCACTTGTATTTGAGCCCTCGAGGCCCCTGGCTTGTATTATGATGCTTGTATGACTTATTTATGTTTTAGAGTTGTGTTGTGATATCTTCCCGTGAGTCCCTGATCTTGATCGTACACGTTTGCGTGCATGATTAGTGTATGATTGAATCGGGGGCGTCACAAAGCCCATCATTGGAATATACAAGCCACGTTCTATAATGTAAAATTCCCACTAGTTTAGGAAAGTGACAACATATGAGACTATCTATCATGAAGATCATGGTGCTACTTTGATGCACAAGTGTGGAAAAAGGATAGTAACATTGTCCCTTCTCTCTTTTTCTCTCATTTTTTTATTTGGGCCTTCTTTCTTTTTTTCTTTTGGCCTCTTTTCTCCTTTTTTTTTATTTTTCGTCCGGAGTCTTATCCCCACTTGTGGGGGAATCATAGTCTCCATCATCCTTTCCTCACTAGGACAGTGCTCTAATAATGATGATCATCACACTTCTTTTTACTTACAACTCAAGAATTACAACTCAATACTTAGAACAAAATATGACTCTATGTGAATGCCTCCGGCGGTGTACCCGGATATGCAATGAATCAAGAGTAACATGTATGAAAAAAATTATGAATGGTGGCTTTGGCACAAATACGATGTCAACTACATGATCATGCATGGCAATATGACAATGATGAAGCGTGTCATAACAAACGGAACGGTGGAAAGTTGCATGGCAATATATCTCGGAATGGCTATGGAAATGCCATAATAGGTAGGTATGGTGGCTGTTTTGAGGAAGGTATATGGTGGGTGTATGATACCGGCGAAAAGTGAGTGTAATAGAGAGGCTAGCAAATGTGGAAGGGTGAGGGTGTGTATAATCCATGGACTCAACATTAGTCATAAAGAAATCACATACTTATTGCAAAAATCTATTAGTTATCGAAACAAAGTACTACGCGCATTCGCCTAGGGGGATAGATTGGTAGGAAAAGACCATCGCTCGTCCCCGACCGCCACTCATAAGGAAGACAATCAATAAATAAATCATGCTCCGACTTCATCACATAACGGTTCACCATACGTGCATGCTACGGGGAATCACAAACTTCAACACAAGTATTTCTCAAATTCACAACTACTCAAATAGCATGACTCTAATATCACCATCTCCATATCTCAAAACAATTACCAAGTATCAAACTTCTCATAGTATTCAATGCACTTATATGAAAGCTTTTATTATTCCTAAAAGCAAATTACCATGCTGTTCTAAAGGACTCTCAAAATAATATAAGTGAAGCATGAGAGATCAATTATTTCTATAAAATAAAACCACCATCGTGCTCTAAAAGATATAAGTGAAGCACTAGAGCAAAAACTATATAGCTCAAAAGATATAAGTGAAGCACATAGAGTATTCTAATAAATTCCGATTCATGTGTGTCTCTCTCAAAAGGTGTGTACAGCAAGGATGATTGTGGTAAACTAAAAAGCAAAGACTCAAATCCTACAAGACGCTCCAAGCAAAACACATATCATGTGGTGAATAAAAATATAGCTCCAAGTAAAGTTACCGATGAACGAAGACAAAAGAGGGGATGCCTTCCGGGGCCTCCCCAAGCTTAGGATTTTTGGTGTCCTTGGATTTTACGTTGGGGTGCCTTGGGCATCCCCAAGCTTAGGCTCTTGCCACTCCTTGTTCCATAATCCATCAAATCTTTACCCAAAACCTGAAAACTTCACAACAAAAAACTTAACAGAAAATCTCGTGAGCTCCGTTAGCGAAAGAAAACAAAACACCAATTCAAGGTACTGTAATGAACTCATTCTTTATTTATATTGGTGTTAAACCAACTGTATTGCAACTTTTCTATGGTTTATAAACTCCATTACTAGCCATAGATTCATCAAAATTATCAAACAATACACGAAAAACAGAATCTGTCAAAAACAGAACAGTATGTAGTAATATGTATCAAACGCATACTTTTGGAACCCCTAAATTCTAAAATAAATTTCTGGATGTGAGGAATTTATCTATTAATCATCTGCAAAAATAATTAACTAAATATCACTCTTCAATAAAAAATGTCAGCAATTCTCGCAAGCGCTAAAGTTTCTGTTTTTTACAGCAAGATCGCAAAGACTTTCCCCAAGTCTTCCCAACGGTTCTACTTGGCACAAACACTAATTAAATGCAAAAAACACAACCAAAACATAGGTTAGATAAGTTATTTATTACGAAACAGGAACAAAAATAAATGAATAAAAATAAAGTTGGGTTGCCTCCCAACAAGCGCTATCGTTTAACGCCCCTAGCTAGGCATAAAAGCGAGGATAGATCTAGGTATTGCCATGATAATGATAAGGTAAATCGCGAAAATTCATCTCATACTCCCAACTCTCAGCAACAAGTTTTCTTTGTGGCAAGCAAAAGTAATCAACATGGCTAAGTTTAATGGGACAAAAGTCCCCAAGATCAAGCTCGAGAGGTATTGGTTCCTCCTTTGGCCCCTCATATTGCACAACCAATTCATCATTATAAGCATTCTTTTGGCAAAAAGTCATGAGTCTTTGTTCAAGGGAAAAACCCAACCCATTATTCTGGATAGCAAAATTATCATTAAATTCAGAGATCCTATCAACAAGGACATCGGTAGGAACCTTTTTTCTAAGGTTTTCATTAAAAGCAACATGATCTAAGCATCGTAAACGCATAATGTCTTCTTGATAAAAAAAGATTGCTTCTATGGGAGGACGACCGGCATCCACCCTATAATGCGCAAAAATTTCATTGGCCTCTTTTATTATAAATCTGAACTCATGAGCTAAAAAGATGGTCGCTGCTCGCTTAACAGAAGAATGTTCAATATTAGAAAATTCTAGGAAAATCCTTTGTATGGAAGGATGCATATGTAAAAATTGTCTTTCAAGTTCAACTATGAGCAAAGATATAGCATCCGCGAGACTACTAGTTTTATGAAGAATAGACCCGCTCATGGTGGGAAAAGCACCGGAACAAGTAAAGAAATCTTGAATAACTCCCTTCCCAATAATATTACCGCTACCAATCCGAAACCTTTTAGTGTGTAAAATAGTAGGATTTTCAAGAGGATCATCAATAGCATCAAAGTTTTCCATATTATTATCCTTATCAATGATAACCTCCCCAGTTTCAGACATGAAGGCAACAAATTGCAAAAAAAAAAAATAACGAGCACACAGAAGGCAGGAAGGAAAAAGAGGCGAATGGAAAAGAGGGCGAATAAAACGACAAGGGTGAAGTGGGGGAGAGGAAAACAAAAGGAAAATGGCAAATAATGTAATGCGAAGGGTAAGAGTTGTGATGGGTACTTGGTATGTCTTGACTTGGCGTAGATCTCCCCGGCAACAGCGCCAGAAATCCTTCTTGCTACCTCTTGAGCATGCGTTGGTTTTCCCTTGAAGAGGAAAGGGTGATGCAGCAAAGCAACATAAGTATTTCCCTCGGTTTTTGAGAACCAAGGTATCAATCCAGTAGGAGAACATGCGCGAGTCACCTTGTACCTACACAAACAAATAAGAACCTCGCAACCAACGCGATAAAGGGGTTGTTAATCCCTTCACAGCCACTTGCAAGATTAAGATCTGATAGAGATGATAATAATAAGATAAATATTTTTGGTATTTTTATGATATAGATTGAAAGTAAAGATTGCAAAATAAAATAGATTGGAAACTTGTATGATGGTAAATAGACCCGGGGGCCATAGGTTTCACTAGTGGCTTCTCTCAAGATAGCATAAGTATTACGGTGGGTGAACAAATTATTGCCGAGAAATTGATAGAAAAGCGAATAATTATGAGAATGTCTAGGCATGATCATGTATATAGGCATCACATCCGTGACAAGCAGACCGACTCCTGCCTGCATCTACTACTATTACTCCACACATCGACCGCTATCCAGCATGCATCTAGAGTATTAAGTTCATAAGAACGGAGTAACGCTTTAAGCAAGATGACATGCTGTAGAGGGATAAACTCATGCAATATGATATAAACCCCATCTTTTTATCCTCGATGGAAACAATACAATACGTGTCGTTTCCCTTTCTGTCACTGGGATCAAGCACCGCAAGATTTAACCCAAAGCTAAGCACTTCTCCCATTACAAAAAAGATCAATCTTGTAGGCCAAACCAAAGTGAAAATTCGAAGAGACTTAAAAAGATAACCAATCATACATAAAATAATTCAGAGAAGATTCAAATATTGTTCATAGATAATCTTGATCACAAACCCACAATTCATTGGATCTCGACAAACACACCGCAAAAGAAGATTACATCGAATAGATCTCCAAGAAAATCGAGGAGAACTTTGTATTAAGATCCAAAGAGAGAGAAGAAGCCATCTAGCTAATAACTATGGACCCGAAGGTCTGAGGTAAACTACTCACACATCATCAGAGAGTCTATGGTGTTGATGTAGAAGCCCTCCGTGATCAATGCCCCCTCCGGCGGAGCGCCGGGTACAGAAGGTTGCGGCGGTGGAATTAGGTTTTCATGGTTCTCTCTGATGTTTTCAGGGTACGTAAGTATATATAGGAGGAAGAAGTAGGTCAGTGGAGCCACGAGGGGCCCACGAGGGTGGAGGGCGCGCCCAGGGGGGTAGGCGCGCCCCCTGCCTCGTGGCTTCCTCATTGGTTGCTTGACTTCCACTCCAAGTCCTCTGGATCATGTTTGTTCCAAAAATCACGCTCCCGAAGGTTTCATTCCGTTTGGAAACGTTTGATATTCTCTTTCTGCGAAACACTGAAATAGGCAAAAAACAGCAATTTGGGCTGGGCCTCCGGTTAATAGGTTAGTGCCAAAAATAATATAAAAGTGTATAAATAAGCCCATTAAACATCCAAAACAGAATATATAATAACATGGAACAATAAAAAATTATAGATACGTTGGAGATGTAGCAGCGGCGTCGGCGCGCGAGGCGTCAACGGTGGCCTCGACGGCGAGGTGCTCCTCCAAGATCTGGGGGTCGGCATGAATGACAGCCATCGCGACCTCATCCGCGCGTGCGGCCGTGATTTTCTTCTCCGCTGCCAAATGCTCCTTGAGGTCCTGGCTATATTGCGTGCACCATGGTTTAGGCTGGCGCTTATTTGGTGGAGGGGTCGGGGATTTTGGTGGAAGGTGTCGTGGTCGCGCCGGCAGTTGGGGCATGTGGGATGTGGAAGGAGGAGGAGGATGGGGGTCGGGTGTGGATTACCTGTCTGGACAGGTGAGGCCGAGCAGCGTGAAGGAGGGTTGCCGGCGAGGAGGCAGCGGTGCTGCAAGCAAGGAGTGAAGGTTTCAACTTGTAAAGGAAGGCGGAAATAGGGGAAATGTGGATTTTGGTAAGGGGGAGGGGCGGGGAGGTAGATATTTCCACGGAAGCCGAAAATTTGGAATCACTTCGGCCAAAAAACTGGCGCACAAAGTGTCATCAGACACGGTCCCTTATTCATACACGGTCCAAAGATATTTTGTGCTGCATCTCACACGGTTGGTTATAATAAACTGTGTGGGATCTACTTGTTTTTTTCGTCTTGATTTGAATTACATAATAGGGTCACAGCAGCCATGGACGGTGTTTGAATTGCTAGACCTTTTATCTGCAGTGATCATGCAACTATATATGTGTCATAAAAGAATTGGAATTATTCAAGGTTCGGTTGGACATTTTTATGCACTAAGTGAGTTTTCAATGCATTTATGTGCATAATTCAAATTTGAACTACATGCACATGCTCCAGTGCATATAAATTGGTTGAAAAATCAAATCTTTGTCCTTCGGTGCATCCTTATGTCCCATGCAAGAAATGGGAATGAATTTCAAACACCGGGGCACCGTTGATTGCCCGCAAAACATTGAGATGCCTGGTTTTTAAATTCTAGTAAATCCAAAACTCGTTTGAAATTCATAGAACTTGGCATGCTATCATGGAGTGACATCAACATGGCATGGTAAATCTTTTGTCCCATTCGGGGTAGGTTTGGGTATATGCTTCTCACAAACCAGAGCTTCTCGCAACAAGCATGATGGTTTTCGGTAGGGAACGTCCCACCTTTGGGGACGAAATGATATCCATTGCCTCTTATTGCTTTCAAATGTTTTTCTCGTGTTAACATGGACAACATGAGTGTTGGATTATTTTTTGTGATTTTCGGGGTTCGTTTGGACATTTTTTTGCATTAACTGAGTTTTCAATGCATTTATGTGCATAATTCAAATTTGAACTACATGCACATGCTCCAGTTTATATAAATTGGTTGAAAAATCAAATTTGTGTCCTTGGGTGCATGCTTAGGTCCCATGCAAGAAATGGGAATGAATTTCAAACACCAGGGCACCGTTGATTGCCGACAAAACATTGAGATGCCTGGTTTTTAGATTCTAGTAAATCCAAAACTCATCTGAAATTCATGAAAGTTGGCATGCTATCGTGGAGCGACATCAACATGCCGTGGTAAAATTTTTGTCCCATTTGGGGCAGGTTTGGGTATATGCTTCTCACAAACCGGAGCTTCTCACAACAAGCATGATGGTTTTCGGTAGGGAACGTCCCACCTTTGGGGACGAAATGATATCCATTGCCTCTTATTGCTTTCAAATTTTTTTCTCGTGTTAACATGGACAACAGGAGTCTTTTGTGAATTTTTGTGATTTTTCGGGGTTCGTTTGGACATTTTTATGCATTATCTGAGTCTTTAATCCATTTATGTGCGCAATTCAAATTTTGTGACGCCCCCGATTCAGTCGTACACTAATCATACACACAAATGTGTACGATCAAGATCAGGGACTCACGGGAAGATATCACAACACAACTCTACAAATAAAATAAGTCATACAAGCATCATATTACAAGCCAGGGGCCTCGAAGGCTTGAATACAAGAGCTCGATCATAGACGAGTCAGCGGAAGCAACAATATCTGAGTACAGACATAAGTTAAACAAGGTTGCCTTAAGAAGGCTAACACAAACTGGGATACAGATCGAAAGAGGCGCAGGCCTCCTGCCTGGGATCCTACTAAACTACTCTTGGTCGTCGACAGCGGGCTGCACGTAGTAGTAGGCACCTCCCGAGTAGTAGTAGTCGTCATCAATGGTGGCGTCTGGCTCCTGGAATCCAGCATCTGGTTGCGACAACCAGAAAGAAAGGAAAGGGGAAAAAAGGGGGAGAAAGCAACCGTGAGTACTCATCCAAAGTACTCGCAAGCAAGGAGCTACACTACATATGCATGGGTATCAAATGGAATAAGGGTATCATATGTGGACTGAACTGCAGAATGCCAGAATAAGAGGGGGATAACTAATCCTGTCGAAGACTACGCTTCTGGCCACCTCCATCTTGCAGCATGTAGGAGAGAGTAGATGGTAAGTTCACCAAGTAACATCAAGTGGCATCGTATAGCATAATCCTAACCGATGATCCTCCCCTCGTCGCCCTATGAGAGAGCGATCACCGGTTGTAACTGGCACTTGGAAGGGTGTGTTTTATTAAGTATCCGGTTCTAGTTGTCATAAGGTCAAGGTACAACTCCAAGTCGTCTTGTTACCGAAGATCACGGCTATTCGAATAGATTAACTTCCCTGCAGGGGTGCACCACATAACCCAACACGCTCGATCCCATTTGGCCGGACACACTTTCCTGGGTCATGCCCGGCCTCGGAAGATCAACACGTCGCAGCCCTACCTAGGCACAATAGAGAGGTCAGCACGCCGGTCTAAATCCTATGGCGCAGGGGTCTGGGCCCATCGCCCATTGGACACCTGCATGTTGCGTACGCGGCCGGAAGTAGAACTAGCCCCCTTAATACAAGAGCAGGCTTACGGTCCAATCCGGCGCACGCCACTCAGTCGCTGACGTCATGAAGGCTTCGGCTGATACCACGACGTCGAGTGCCCATAACTGTCCCCGCGTAGATGGTTAGTGCGTATAGGCCAATAGCCAGACTCAGATCAAATACCAAGATCTCGTTAAACGTGTTAAGTATCCGCGAACACCGACCAGGGCCAGGCCCACCTCTCTCCTAGGTGGTCTCAACCTGCCCTGTCGCTCCGCCACAAAGTAACAGTCGGGGGCCGTCGGGAACCCAGGCCCACCTCTACCGGGATGGAGCCACCTGCCCCTTCAGCCCCAACTCCGAACAGTACCATAGGTAATGTAACTGTGTAAAGTATATAGTATATGCCCGTGATCACCTCCCGAAGTGATCACGGCCCAGTAGTATAGCATGGCAGATGGACAAGAGTGTAGGTCCACTGATGGAACACTAGCATCCTATACTAAGCAGTAGGATAGCAGGTAATGGTAACTACAGTAGTAGCAAGGACAGGCTATGCATCAGGATAGGAATAACGGAAAGCAGTAACATGCTACACTACTCTAATACAAGCAGTATAGAGAAGAGTAGGCGATATCTGGTGATCAAAGGGGGGGCTTTCCTGGTTGCTCTGGCAAGAGAGAGGGGGTCGACAACTCCGTAGTCGTACGGGGTAGCACCGGCGTCGGTCTCGGTGTCTAGCGAGAGAAGAGGGGGAAGAAACAATAAATATTTGAGCAAATAGATGCATAACGATGCATGACAAGACACGTATCGGTGCTAGAGGTTCCCTAAAGCGGTATGAGGTGATACCGGTGAAGGGGGGAAACATCCGGGAAAGTATCCCCGGTGTTTCGCGTTTTCAGGCAAAGGAGCCGGAGGGGGAAAGTTGCGAGTTTGATATGTTAGGGGTGCGTGGCGGACGAACGGGCTGCGTACCCGGATTCGTCTCGCCGTTCTAAGCAACTTTCATGTAGAAAGTATTTTCATCCGAGTTACGGATTAAAAGATATGATTTTCTAAAGATTTTATTAATTTCTGGAATTTAATTAATTAATTAATTAATTCGAAAATGAATTAATGACATCAGCATGATGTCATGCTGACATCAGCAGTCGACAGAGTTGACTTGGTCAACCTGACCAGTGGGTCTAGTGGGACCCACCTGTCATACACTGTCTATGTTAATTAGAGATTAGGCTAAACAAACTACTGTTTAATTAACTAACAGATTAGTTAGATTAATTACTAGGATTAATTAACTTAATTAATTTAGTTAATTAATTAATTATTTAAGTTTATTTAAGTTTATTTATTATTATTCTCTTTTTTTATTGGAAACGTTTTATGGGGTGGGGCCCCTAGTGTCAGTGGCACAGGGGCCATAGTGGGTTACGGGCGCTATGGGCGGGTCGGGCGTTGCGGCGCCCGACTGGGCGTTCGTCCAAATCGCCGGGGCGAGGAGGGCCGGGGCAAGGCCGTGACCATGGGCGTCCGACGGGGCGCGGCGTTGCCCGAACGGGCACGCCGGCGAGCAAAGGCCCGAGGCGACGGCGGGCCACGGGCGTTGGCTTGGCCACGGCCGAAGGCGGAGCAGAGAGGGGGGGAAGCAGGGGCGCCACGGGGCGCGGGCGCATGCGCAAGCACGGCCAAGGCACGACCCCGATACACGTTCGGGCACGGAACGACGCCGGCGACAGTGAAGGGAAGAGGCAAGGCGCAGGGGGGCGCGGCCCGGCACGGTGCGATGTCGCCCGGGAGCGCCGCCGACGAGCAGCGCCACCGAGGGAGAAGGCGAGGCCAAGGCCCGCGGGGAAGCGCGGCCACGAGGCGAGCACGTACGGGGGTGGCGAACAGGGGCACGCCGGGCGGGGCGAGGCCACGATGAGCACGGGCCGTGGCGCGACGAGCGCGGCACCGGAGCGAGGCATGCACCGGCGAGAGGGGACGGGGAGCAGGAGGACCGGGGTCCTCACCGGGGTGCGTAGGGAACGGGCAGCGTGCTCGATGGAGGTCGGGGTGGACCGTGGTGGAGGGGGATGGGGACGGCGTCGACGAGGAGGAGGCAGGCCGGCGGAGAGGAGGAAGCAGGCCGGTGGGGAGGGCTCCTGGCGGCGGGGTCGTCGAGCTCCGGGCGCCGGCGTGTGGCGGGAGCGCACCGGGCGGCTTTGGTCTCCGTTGGATC
>NC_041392.1:472842523-473024087 GCF_002162155.2 Triticum dicoccoides | reverse complement strand
TGGGTGCGGGGATTGGGTTAGGGTTTCCCCCCTGGTGGGGTTATTGAGGGGAGGGGTTGGGCCGGTGGGTGTGGCCGAATGGGCTAGGTGGGTTGTCCCAGTTGGGCCACGGCCCAGGGAGGGGGGCGTTCTCTTTCTTTTTTTGTTTTCTGTTTTCCCTTTTTGTATTTTCTTTCTTTTCTGTTTAAATCATTTTAAACCATTTAGCCATTTTATAAAAATGTGTTTGTTGCACCATAATTACCCTTGTATTAGTTGTCACCGTTTGTACTTTTTTTAGTTTTGACATTTGAAAACTTTACTAGTTTGACTTGAGTTTGAATTTGAATTTTGAATCGGTTTTTGAACTAACCCGAGATTAACTACAGTGACAGAGGTGACGCGACATCGTTAACGAGGGATTACTATAGCCTAATTATCCGGGCGTCACAATTCTCCTCCACTACAAGAAATCTCGTCCCGAGATTTAAGAGGGGAGGCAAGGGGGAAGGGATTGGTGAAAGTGCAACTATCCCTAGGTGGTTTTGGTAATTTATAACAACATATAGCTCATTGAGCTAATGCTATTCCAAGATGATTATTTCAGGAAAGCTCAATGATTGGCATGGCATGGATGGTGAAAGTGGAACCCTCAAAATGCTAAGGACAAAGGATTGGCTCAAGCTCAAAAGCTCAAGACTCTCCATTTTATATTTTAGTGATCCAAGATCACATTGAGTCTTTAGGAAAAGCCAATACTATCAAGGAGGGATGAGGTGTTGCTTAATGAGCCTCTTTCTTCATGTTCTTAGTGATATGATCCAAAACCCTCAACTACTTTCCCATATCCACATATGACCTAAACCCTAAGCCAAACTCAGTCCTACCGATTCTTCCTATCCGGCGCCACCGAGTTTCACTTGTCATAAGCCACTGCCAAACCCTAGCAATTCGGTTCTACCGATAGGGATCTCGGTCTCACCGAGATGGGATTGCAAACTCTCTGTTTCCCTTTCGTAACTTTTCGGTCTCACCGAAAGAGCGAATCGGTCCCACCAAGATTGCAATGTAAATTCAGTGTTTCCATTTTGTAACTTTTCGGTCTCACCGAAAGAGCAAATCGGTCCCACCGAGTTTGCCTGACCAACTCTCTTGTTAGCTAATTACCAAATTCGGTCCCATCGAGTTTGTGTAATCGGTCTCACCGGGATTACATTATGCCCAAACCCTAACCATATCGGTCCTGCCGAGTTGCATGTCAGTCCCACCGAAAATCTCTAACGGTCACTAGGTTTACCTTTTCGGTCCGACCGAGTTTGTTGATTCGGTCCCACCGAGTTTGGAAAACTGTGTGTAACGGTTGGATTTTGTGTGGAGGCTATATATACCCCTCCACCTCCTCTTCATTCGTGGAGAGAGCCACCAGAACACATACACAATTCCAACTCATATGTTCTGAGAGAGAACCACCTACTCATGTGTTGAGATCAAGACATTCCATTCCTACCATATGAATCTTGATCTCTAGCCTTCTCAAGTTGCTTTCCACTCAAATCTTCTTTCCACCAAATCCAAATCCTATGAGAGAGAGTTGAGTGTTGGGGAGACTATCATTTGAAGCACAAGAGCAAGGAGTTCATTACCTACACACCATTTGTTACTTCTTGGAGAGTGGTGTCTCCTAGATTGGCTAGGTGTCACTTGGGAGCCTCCGACAAGATTGTGGAGTTGAACCAAGGAGTTTGTAAGGGCAAGGAGATCGCCTACTTCATGAAGATCTACCGCTAGTGAGGCAAGTCCTGTGTGGGCGATGACCATGGTGGGATAGACAAGGTTGCTTCTTCGTGGACCCTTTGTGGGTGGTTGCTTCTTCGTGGACCCTTCGTGGGTGGAGCCCTTTGTGGACTCGCACAACCGTTACCCTTTGTGGGTGGAGCCCTCCGTGGACTCGCGCAACCGTTACCCTTCGTGGGTTGAAGTCTCCATCAACGTGGATGTAAGATAGCACCACCTATCCGAACCACGGGAAAAACATCCGTGTCTCCAATTGCGTTTGAATTCTCCAAACCCTTCCCTTTACATTCTTTCAAGTTGCATGCTTTACTTTCCGCTGCCAATATACTCTTTGCATGCTTGCTTGAATTGTGTGATGATTGCTTGACTTGTTCTACAATAGCTAAAAACGGCCAAGAACTAAAATTGGGAAAAGGTTGAGTTTTTATTTGGTCAAGTAGTCTAATCACCCCCCTCTAGACATACTTTCGATCCTACAAGTGGTATCAGAGCTTTGGTCTCCATTTGCTTTGATCTCCATAGCTTTTGGTAGTCATAGCCTTGGTTTGACAACCAAGGAGAGTATGGCGTCTAGCGAGGGAAATTATCACCGTAGAGGTCCTTACTTTGATGGTACTAATTTTGCTAGTTGGAAGCATAAAATGAAAATGCATATTCTTGGACATAACCCCGCCGTTTGGGCTATTGTGTGTGTTGGTTTGCAAGGTGACTTCTTTGTTGGGAAAGAACCAAACCGTGAAGCTACCGCGGATGAGCTGAAGATGTTGCAATACAATGCTCAAGCTTGTGATATTCTCTTCAACGGATTGTGCCCCGAAGAATTCAACAAAATCAGCCGTCTTGAGAATGCAAAGGAAATTTGGGACACTTTGATTGATATGCACGAAGGTACCGACTCCGTCAAGGAATCCAAGTTGGATGTGCTTCAAAGTCAACTTGACAAGTTCAAAATGAAGGATGGTGAAGGTGTCGCTGAAATGTACTCTAGGCTTGCTCTCATCACAATTGAGATTGCCGGCTTAGGAAGTGAAGAGATGACCGATAGATTCATCATCAAGAAGATTCTAAGAGCCTTGGATGGAAAATATGATACCGTGTGCACATTGATCCAAATGATGCCCAATTACAAAGATCTCAAGCCAACGGAGGTGATTGGAAGAATTGTTGCTCATGAGATGTCACTTAAGGATAAAGAGGAACATCACAACAAATCAAGTGGTGCCTACAAAGCCTCATGTGAAGCCCCTACATCATCAAGTGAGAAACAAGACTTCAATGAAGAATTGAGCTTAATGGTGAAGAACTTCAACAAGTTCTACAAGAGTAGAAGCAAAGATAGAAGCTTCAAATGAAAGTCCTACAATGACAAAAGATCTTCTAGTCGAGAGCGAAACTACTACAGTTGTGGAAGACCTGGACACTATTCCAATGAGTGTACGGCTCCCTACAAGAGAAGAGAAGATTCTCCAAAAGGAAGAAGCAAAGAATCACCACCAAGAGAGAGAAGGAGTAGAGATGATCTTTATGAACGAAGATACTCACGGAGAAGCAAGGATTCGGAAAGGAAGGAAAAATCATCAAGGAGCTACACAAAACGAAGACATCAAGCTCATGTTGGTGAATGGGTATCCGGCTCCGACTCCGATAGCCACTCCGAGAGAAGTTATCACTTCGACTCCGAAGATACTCAAGATGAAGGTGTTGCCGGTCTAGCACTTGTGTCAACCAACTCCTACGACATATTTGACTCACCAAATGAAGGAATTGGAAGATGCTTCATGGCCAAAGGTCCTAAGGTAACACACCCCGAGTATGTTGATTTCAATAGTGATGAAGATGACTTGTTAGGTGATGATTTGCTTGTTGACAACTCTAGTGATGAATACTATGATGAAACGTCAATTAATCATGCTAATCAAGATAAAATGAATGACAATGATAAGGAGAAGATTGAGGCTCTAACTAAAGAACTAAACACTCTTAAGTTAGCTCATGAAACTATCTTCGAAGATCATCGAGAACTTTTAAGAGCTTATGAGAAATTACGCTTTGAAAAGCTCAATCTTGAGCAAGAGCATGAGTTCTTAAAAGCAATCAATGATGATCTCCGCAAGAAAAGTTCTTCTTACATTGCCAAGCGTTTACTCTTATCCACTTACATGCCTCAAGTCAAGTCTAGTAACAAGAAAGATTCTTTCTCTAGCAGTAACAATGATCATGCTAAATCCAATATTGTTGCTTCTAGTAGTTCTCTTGATTCCACTAATGATTCTCTTAGCCAAGTTACACTTGAGCAAGAAAATAGCTTATTGAAGGGAATTATAGAGAAAGGAGTGTACAAAAGCCTTGCCGGGAGTAAGAAATTCGAGGAAATTGTGCGCAAGCAAGGAATGCACCAGAAGAATCAAGGTGTTGGTTTTGAACGAAAGTTCAATGCCAATGGAGTTGAGTGGGAAGAAGATCAATACCCCAAGACAAAGTTTGTTCCTCAACAAGAGAAGTATGATACTTCCTTCAAGGGGACACAAGCTCAAGATGATCTTCCACCACAAGACTACAAGCAAAAAGGCAAGGACAAGCTTCAAGAGGAAATTGATGCATTTGAAGAAGCTCCTAAGACCTTAGTCAAGTGGATTCCCAAGACTACTTCAAGTTCCACTTCATCAAGTACGACTACAACTCCAAGGATTCCCATCAAGATGGTGTGGATCCAAAAGCAGAAGAACTAGAGAGTTCTTGAGGGTGACTCCGCCAACATACTTCACTCTTATCATTTTGGCAAGAACAAGTGCAATCAACTTCCACATCTTGCACTAGTTCAAGGAGTCACAAACCCTCTTGTTGGTAAGACAAGGGACAAGGTAACCTAAAAGTTTTCATGGACATCATCTTGTGTGTGCATCACTCTATGTCTATGGATATCCTTGTTTGTTCCTTGCGGGACTAACCCATGTAGGTATTGAAAGTGCAATTCACTCAAAGGGATAGCTCCAAGTGATCTACATCAACATTGAGCATCCACATCTTCAACATCTACATGAAGTCATCATCGACAAAACCCGAGGTTAGTTCATCCCTCAAAGGGGGGATATCACATCTAGGGGGAGCTTTACTCTAAGACTTGAGCTAAAGCAACTCTAAAGATGTGAACACAACAATGCTTTATGTAAAAGTGGTAACCCCACTTGAGCTTAAATGATGAGTATGACCTATGATCAAGTGTTCTCACTTGACTCCTAAGTCAATATACTCGTATATAGATAACCTTGTCATCGCAAATTGCTTGGTAGATGCTAGAATTGGTTGTGCATGCCTTGTCACATATTTCATTTGCCATCTTATTGTGTGAGCATGCTGGTTGCATATTTTACTCATTCGAGGAAACCCACTTGTTGTTTTGATTGTTCGGTTTTATTTCCTTTTGCCAAGTGGATGGACAAGAATGCCTAAGAACCTCCTCTAGCTATCTATGCTTTTCTCGTCTCAAACTCTATTCATGCTACATCACAAAATTTGATCAAGTCAGATTCGAACCACTCTGTGTGAGGAGTGCTCGGAGTCCCCGATTCGTCATAGACTTAAACTTCCAAAACCTCTTTATGATTCTCGGTCTGACCGATACCCCACTTTCGGTCCTACCGAGATCATTAAGTTGATCTAGGTTTTCGATCTCGGTGCAACCGATTTGAACTTTTCGGTCAAACCGAGTTTCAGTAACTGCTTGCAGTTATGAATCTCGGTGCCACCGAGTTGTTCCACTCGGTCACACCGACAGGGTCGGGCTATATATAGTCACGGGCAAAAATTTGGAAATTTCTCTGAACCCCTTCGCCCGCACGATAGCCTGCTCTACCAACGTGGTCTCCGGATCATCTTCTCGCCGCCATCCGCCTCTAGTCGCTGGTCTCCGTCGCCGTCAACGGGAATTCTACCCCACCGTTGCCGCCGTAGCGAGTTTCCGCCGAACTAGGGTATGGACTCGATCTTTGTGCTATTCTCCAATCTGATTCCTAGTACATTGTGATCATCATGATTTTTGCCACGATTGAAACACTCCTATCCAGTCAATGCGCTCGTAGATTAGGTTTGATTTGAAAATTTTAGGGTTAGGTTTCCGCCGAAACCATCTCGGACCCACCGAGTTGAAAAACACGGTCCCACCGATTTGGCCTATGCCATTGCACAAGTGAGACTCGGTCTGACCGAGAATTACTTATCGGTGTGACCGATTTTGGAACTCTGTGAAACCCTAGCAGTCTCGGTGCCACCAAACTGTGACTCGGTCTGACCGAGTTCACTAGTTTAGGTTCCAAAACTGCTTCGGTATCACCGAGTTTAAAAATCGGTAGATCCGAGATGATTTCAGTGGGAAACTAAAACTAAGTTTTTGGATCATTCTTTTGCAAAAATCTCTATATTTTGTGATGCTCATCTATTCTACCTCATCTATAAACTATTCACAGGGTCAGCAGTCAGAGTTTGCAACAGGTCTGATCAGAGTGACAGCCAGAACTTGTCAGAGCAGCAAGTGCAGATGAGTGAGGGCACTAGTCCCTCCAGCTCTTCAGATGATGGCAGGAGAAGTACCCCAAGCAATCTGCCAAAAGCTGCCACTAGACAGAGGAAGAAGAGAACTTCAGATTCTGAAGATGAAGATTATGTGGCAGAGGAAGAGGCCACATCAAAGAGAGTTGAGCCAGCACAGGGCACAAAGCCAGGCTTAAATATCAAAAGGCCAGCAGGCAGGCAGCCTATGTCAAAGGCTAGAGCTTCAACTGAAAAGCCTGCACCCAAAGAGCCAGTTGCTGCTGAAGGCAAGAAGAGGAAGGAAAGGGTCAAGAAGACCGTAGCCAAAGTGCTTGGAAAGGCTTCCATTATGGAAGAGGAAGAGGAAGAAGAGGTTGCTGCACCAGCACCTAAGGCACCCAAGCTAATGGGTGATGCTATCAAATCAGGGGCTACTGCATCTAAGCCCAAGGCTGCATCAAAGGTCAAGACAACACCAAAGAGAAATACAAGGAGCATACCTGCTGCTGAGAAGAACAAGGCCCCAGTGCCTGAAGCTGCTGACGAAGAGGATGAAGAGCAAGTTCTCAGAAAACTCAAGCCCAAGATCCCAGACCACAATGATGCTCATCCTGTGGCTGAGGATATGAAGCTCAGGAGAGACTCAGGGCTCAGGAAGTGGAGAGAAGCAGATCCGTATGCTTCAAGGAGAAGGACTGTTGTGGACTACAGATTTCATACCAAGGAACAGCAAGATTTCTATGAGACAGTGCTGCTTGATAAGAAGCCAATTGTTTGTGACATGAGATGGGCCGACTGGACCTGCATGAAGGAAAATGAGGAACACTACCCTGGAGTGTATGACAGCTTTAGTGCTTGTGGAGTTGCTGACTTTGTTGGGCAGAAGCTCACAAAGTGGAATGAGGAGCTTATAATGCAGTTCTACTCCACAGCACATTTTTATCCAGATGGGAGGATCACATGGATGTCTGAAGGTACGAGGTACCAATCTACAGTTGCTGAGTGGGCACAACTCATTAATGCCCCAGAGGAGCATGAGGATGACTTGGACATTTATGCCAAGAAGAAGATGGACCACAACTCTATGTCCAATATGTACAAGGAAATTCCAAATGAAGCACTTGACACATTCAAATTTGGCTCAGTGCACTATCTTCTGTCAGGGCTGCCAACCATCAATTGGATATTGAGGCACACTCTCTTGCCTAAGTCTGGAGATCAAAAGATGATCAGAGGCCATGCAATAAATTTGCTTCATGTATTTGATGTGCCACAGAAGTTCAAGGTGATGAGCCTCATAGTAGAAACAATCAAGAGGACTGCAGCAGATCAGAAGAGGAGCTATGGGTATGCCCCACAAATTCAGGAGCACATTAACTCCAAGATGGGCACGGGCATATACTTATTGGACAAGGAACACTTGCCCATCCTTCTAGATTTTGAGGACAATCAAGTTGTGATGACTGAAAATGAACCATCGTCTGCCCAAGCACAAGCAAGGAAGGAGAAGGCAAGGAAGGAGAAAGCTGCCAAGATGCCAACTCAAGAGGAGGCATCTGAATATTTCCTGAAAACCAAACAAGAGCAGCTTGGTCACCTAATTGCATCCACCCTGCGGATTGAGAAAGGACTAGCCACCCTAATTCAAAACCAGGGAAGCCTAGAGAGAATCATGGAACAAAAGTTCTATGACTTGGATGTCAAGGTGACAGAGATTCAGACTGCAGTGGAGCAGCTCCAAGATGATATGCAGGAGAGGAAAGGGAAGACAACCACTGATGCCTTTGCCAGAGTGCCACGAGGTCCGAGGTCGTCTGCAGTGCCAGTTCCTGACACAAGAGCAACTGCCTCAGCTCCAGCCGTAGCACCAGCCCAACCAGCTCCAGCATCTACTTCAGCTCCAACTCCAGCGTCTACTTCAGCGTCTATAGAAGCCTTCATCCTTGGAGTGATCCGGACTCCACCACCACCTGAAGATCAAGCCTGAGTGTCGATCTAGCACTATGCATTTTCTAGGAACTTTTTGGTAACTTGATGCCAAAGGGGGAGAAAAATGTATAGATCATAGGCTTCGAGAGAGAGAGAGTGTTGCTTTTTTCTCTCTTGCTTTATTTGGTGGTTTTTCGAACTTTGTTTGCTTTTGAGTGCTTGAGATACTATGTCATTGCTTGTGAGACATTGATGATCATGTGTTTGATCATAAGCTACACTTAATGCTTGCTTAATGCTATTATCTTATCTATCTTAGGTGATCATTCACTATTCTTGGTGATGAGTGCATGTATTTCATTCTTATCATTTTAAGCGCTCCACCAAGATGTATGTGACATGGAAGAGTAACCCATGACTCTAACTCTTTGTGCATTTGCAGTCCAAAGCAAATTTTAAATATGCACAAATTTAGGGGGAGCTCTTACTTGTCACATACTTCTCAAAGCGATGATATATTTCATGCTTATTATCATTTGTCGAAGCTTTGATCTATATGTTGTCATCAATTACCAAAAAGGGGGAGATTGAAAGTGCAACTATCCCTAGGTGGTTTTGGTAATTCATAACAACATATAGCTCATTAAGCTAATGCTATTCCAAGATGATTATTTCAGGAAAGCTCAATGATTGGCATGGCATGGATGGTGAAAGTGGAACCCTCAAAATGCTAAGGACAAAGGATTGGCTCAAGCTCAAAAGCTCAAGACTCTTCATTTTTTATTTTAGTGATCCAAGATCACATTGAGTATTTAGGAAAAGCCAATACTATCAAGGAGGGATGAGGTGTTGCTTAATGAGCCTCTTGCTTCATGTGCTTAGTGATATGCTCCAAAACCCTCAACTACTTTCCCATATCCACATATGACCTAAACCCTAAGCCAAACTCGGTCCTACCGATTCTTCCTATCCGGCGCCACCGAGTTTCACTTGTCATAAGCCACTGCCAAACCCTAGCAATTCGGTTCTACCGATAGGGATCTCGGTCTCACCGAGATGGGATTGCAAACTCTCTGTTTCCCTTTCGTAACTTTTCGGTCTCACCGAAAGAGCGAATCGGTCCCACCGAGATTGCAACGTAAATTCAGTGTTTCCATTTTGTAACTTTTCGGTCTCACCAAAAGAGCAAATCGGTCCCACCGAGTTTGCCTGACCAACCCTCTGGTTAGCTAATTACCAAATTCGGTCCCACCGAGTTTGTGTAATCGGTCTCACCGAGATTACGTTATGCCCAAACCCTAACCATATCGGTCCTACCGAGTTGCATGTCAGTCCCACCGAAAATCTCCAACGGTCACTAGGTTTACCTTTTCGGTCCGACCAAGTTTGTTGATTCGGTCCCACCGAGATTGGAAAACTATGTGTAATGGTTAGATTTTGTGTGGAGGCTATATATACCTCTCCACCTCCTCTTCATTCATGGAGAGAGCCATCAGAACACATACACAATCCCAACTCATATGTTCTGAGAGAGAACCACCTACTCATGTGTTGAGGTCAAGACATTCCGTTCCTACCATATGAATCTTGATCTCTAGCCTTCCCAAGTTGCTTTCCACTCAAATCTTCTTTCCACCAAATCCAAATCCTATGAGAGAGAGTTGAGTGTTGGGGAGACTATCATTTGAAGCACAAGAGCAAGGAGTTCATTACCTACACACCATTTGTTACTTCTTGGAGAGTGGTGTCTCCTAGATTGGCTAGGTGTCACTTGGGAGCCTCCGACAAGATTGTGGAGTTGAACCAAGGAGTTTGTAAGGGCAAGGAGATCGCCTACTTCATGAAGATCTACCGCTAGTGAGGCAAGTCCTGTGTGGGCGATGACCATGGTGGGATAGACAAGGGTGCTTCTTCGTGGACCCTTTGTGGGTGGTTGCTTCTTCGTGGACCCTTCGTGGGTGGAGCCCTTTGTGGACTCGCGCAACTGTTACCCTTTGTGGGTGGAGCCCTCCGTGGACTCGCGCAACCGTTACCCTTCGTGGGTTGAAGTCTCCATCAACGTGGATGTAGGATAGCACCACCTATCCGAACCACGGGAAAACATCCATGTCTCCAATTGCGTTTGAATTCTCCAAACCCTTCCCTTTACATTCTTGCAAGTTGCATGCTTTACTTTCCGCTGCCAATATACTCTTTGCATGCTTGCTTGAATTGTGTGATGATTGCTTGACTTGTCCTACAATAGCTAAAAACTGCCAAAAACTAAAATTGGGAAAAAGTTAAGTTTTTATTTGGTCAAGTAGTATAATCACCCCCCTCTAGACATACTTTCGATCCTACAATTGGGTTATGAAAAATCTAACTGATCTTCTCGGTCTTGGTTGCTCTCCTCGAACAGTTCGATCCATTACATTGACGTCTTCATTCCTCTGCTTCAGGTCATCATGGTGAAGTCGTCCTTTTCTTCGGGATCTCCAACGTACTTACGAATAGGTAAGGGGTAACTACGGAAGAACGGACCTTACAAGGTTGGCTATCTAGCAGATAACTCAGGGAATGTGGTAGAAAGTAACTCTCGAATAGATAATTAAGAAAATATCGAGAGTAAAGTAAGAAGGTACCATGAGAAGTTTCAAATGGATAGGTAATCGTTCGATGTCTGAAACAACATGCGAAAGGGGTCCAGAGCAACAAGATTGAATATTGCGTCTGTTACTAGAATAGATCACTAGGACGGTGGCCCGTGATCTTTCCTATGAAGCCAAGCGTGAGGAATGACTTTAGAAACAGGGGTGTACAGGAGAGTCAGGTTTTGATCCTGTGGAACTGTGGGTTATGGGCCCACCATGTGGTTAAAAGTAGGAAGGTCGGTGATATCTTGCACGATCATGTAAGCAAGGCATGTCAGAGGATAGTCTGTCGGCCATGTTGGCAACAACATAGGTACCAAGGGCGAGGGGCGAAGAGAACCATTTTCCTGCTCGTTGAACGAGGCGGACCAGTAGGCAAAGTTCTCGTCCATCGGTGGTTACCGGAATGTCATCAACAATAGTACATGGTCTTACCGACCGAGTTGTACACCACGGTGTTTACATAAGCCGGGAGATATTTCTGCTTAGGTCATATAGATCACAGAAAGGTTAAACAAAACAATGGAAAGGAAATTATGTCTATCAGATTAAACCAAACAATGGAAGGGAAAATGTGTTTAAACACATATTTCAAGGGTATATCCTTCCCAAGGACAAGCAGAGCAAGATATCCTTGATACGATATAAAGTAGAAAACCCTTTTAGGTAAGGGGAGAGAAATTTCACGACATTACCCATACATCTGTGTTTGGATAATTGAGCAGGAAACATTTAGCATTGGGCTTTAAATTTTCTTGTTGAAAATCGGAGTACCATAGACATGTTTCGAGATAGCATTAACATGGTCTTCAAGCAAAGGTCGGACTTTGGATACACAAAGGATTCATCAGGAAGAACTTATAGAA
Source organism: Triticum dicoccoides (assembly GCF_002162155.2). Taxonomy (NCBI): domain Eukaryota; kingdom Viridiplantae; phylum Streptophyta; class Magnoliopsida; order Poales; family Poaceae; genus Triticum; species Triticum dicoccoides. The sequence goes on along the minus strand of NC_041392.1, from coordinate 473,012,362 downwards.
TAAGTCTTACCATTTCCTCGTGGAAGAATAGATAACCTTGCTAGAAGTAAGCTATAACAATAGGTCCTCCAGCCAAGTGTGCTAGGCATGACAACACCTTACCGGGTCATATAAAGACCATTGTTATAACTCTTGGGAATATGTTCCAGTCATCATATCTGACCAAGATTCAGATCTGATTGGTGTCAGGATAACTCAGACTCAGAATGCTTGAGAAGAAAAGTGCAACACAAACTGTCGAGATGACATTGTAAGATTCTCGGGAAATGAACTATGGGAGTGAGTATCAACACAAGAGTTCATCATTAAACCAAGGAGAGGTGAGGAGGTGGCTGATTGACTCAGCAATAATTCATTGACATTTCCAAAAAGGATGGATTTCCACAATTATGTGAACAAGGAGATAACATTAGCCAGATCAAATGACTTAATGATGTATGCTGGAGGAAAACATACACAATTAAACATGGGTTGAAAGGTGCACCCGAAATATGGGCTGGGTTGCACGATCAATGTTAGAATGGTGACTTGACGAACAAAATAATTAGAATGAAACTCGACCATTCACTTCAAAGCAATAGGGTTGCTAGAAGTTTTGAATTCACACCTCATAGTTCAATTGTCGGTATTCCGGTTAGAAACAACACGGGTACCAAGAAAGAATGGTTATGGTGAGAAGTATCACCATACCAAGAATTCTTAAGAGGTGGTGAAATTCTCACGACCTTCTTGACATAAAAGATGGTAACACTCCGCGGTAGAACATAACATAAGTTGGATAGCAAGGAACTGAAGGTACAAGACAAAACAAGATCAAGTTTGTGTTGAATGGAAGGCAATAATGTTGTCGATGATAACCCAAATCTTCGAGGGCAAAGGATGGTATTTCTCATCATGAATTTGATTGATATTCTGGAAGAGCTTAGAATGTTGATAATGATCATGACACATTTGTCGAGAGATTACTTGAAGATGTAATCGATCAGCGATGACATCAAGTCAAAGGAATGATGAAGAAAGAGGTTATTGGAACCATGGGTACGACACAAACTCGAAAACGAGCTTGTTGTCCAAAGCAAAATGATATGATGAGGAAAGATCGACGTAAGCTTAGCTCATCGTCAAAAATTTGTGCTCTGGGAAGAAGGACCAGGTAGCACAGTTAACAATTTGCACGATAATGATATAGTCGATTAGGCTAGGAATGACTTGAAGGATTATTAAACTCATAAGCAACAAAGATTACTTAGAGTTATCAAACCAGAGTGTGGAATCGGTTTACTTACCGGTGTTCTTGAGCGACTAACAACTCAGAACCCATGAGAAATTGGAATCAGTGAGAAATAATAGCTGATGGAGACTCATAAGATGCAACACAGTTCTTAGATATTCTCGAGATACCAGAGGGTAATACTCGACGGTAGATCAAGGTAGAGGTTAGACTGGTGTATTGACTTGCAAAAGACAAGTGCTTTAACTTGTCCGAGAAATGAGATCAAAGAGAAAATATGGTCGAAACCACGATTGCATAGGATCAGTTCACAGATACCAGATGATATTATATCAACGAAATAGTTATTATTATAAGAAGCTTCTATGGTAGGATCTACGTCGTGTCCATGGGCATGAACACAAAGTTCAAGGTCGACTCCCACTTCTTCAATGTATACCCTTCCATTCACCTCTCACTCTCGAAGAAGTTGTAGTGTTGAGATTTTATCTAGCAAAACACCAGAAGAGTATGACTCGTGAAAACTTTCGAGTTTACACATATTAAGGAAGGCATAGGTCCAACCCGTCAGGGTATCATGGAAACATATACCACAAGTTTCAATAGTAAATACAACAAGCTCGAAAGCAGAGCATGGTTGGTCAATCAGAGGATAGGATTTACCAATGGAGAAAGAACTTCCAAAGGGATTGAATATGAAGGACGCTATCGGATAAAATCCAACAAAGGATCCGGTGGTCCTCAAAGGATCTGATGTGAGCATCGGTACTCAACCAGAGGAAGAAACAATGCAAGGAGATCAGACTATAGAAACAACTGACTAATTCAAAGCTCAAATGCAAAAGAATTGTGATTTCCGACCAAGGGATCAGAAGCAAACCCTCTGATTAACGATGGATAAGTTGCGTATGCTTATGGGTACAATTGATGGCAATCCGATTGGTCGAGAACCACCTCATGTTTAAAAGGATGTCTGGGCCGGAAAGATAATGCAGAAGGGTCGACTGATGATTGTGTGCATTCGCACACATGTTGAATTAGTAGGATCAAAATGACGGTGTCAAAAGATACTAGTGAATATTGCTAGATATATGGGAAGCATCCATAATGCAAGTAGACAAGTATTTGTAGAGCAATAAAGTTGCTAAGGATTTTAGGAGGATTGAATAGTATTTCAAAGACTTTTGTGAAACACCTGAACAACTAGGGATGAGCGGATACTCGGAAAGTGCGAGAAATTATTCTTAGGGGTATTCAGGTGGTAAAGAACTGCAAGGAGGATTCTCGGAACAACGAAGAGCAGTTCGTGGCATCTTGTAATAACAAGATCAATGGGATTGAATGTAGGCAAGTGTATGCAAAAATCCATATGGATATAATAGTGGTAGGGAATTTGCAAAGGCGGTGGGCACAAGCGTCTCGTGAAAACATCGAATAGCATCTTCGGAACCTTCTGGTGAAACAGTCGATCATCTGGAATGAAGAGGCTCTCCGGCAGGAAGTGGTAACGAGAATCTAGAGTTATAATTAGTAAAATCATTTTACCCGAATAGAAGAGATATCAGAATCCCAGAGTATAGACGAGGAATAAAAGATCCTAATACCACCCGATGGTGACGTGGGGCCGTAAGCCGCACAGCCATGTTAGTAAAACAATTTTCATCGACTAGACTCGACTTCGGCCAAGGAGTATGGAAGGGGGATTCCCACAGGCAGTTGGCTCCGATACCAACTTGTGACGCCCCCGATTCAGTCGTACACTAATCATACACGCAAACGTGTATGATCAAGATCAGGGACTCACGGGAAGATATCACAACACAACTCTACAAATAAAATAAGTCATACAAGCATCATATTACAAGCCAGGGGCCTCGAAGGCTCGAATACAAGAGCTCGATCATAGACGAGTCAGCGGAAGCAACAATATCTGAGTACAGACATAAGTTAAACAAGTTTGCCTTAAGAAGGCTAACACAAACTTGGATGCATATCAAAAGAGGCGCAGGCCTCCTGCCTGGGATCCTACTAAACTACTCTTGGTCGTCGACAGCGGGCTGCACGTAGTAGTAGGCACCTCCCGAGTAGTAGTAGTCGTCATCAACGGTGGCGTCTGGCTCCTGGACTCCAGCATCTGGTTGCGACAACCAGAAAGAAAGGAAAGGGGGAAAAAGGGGGAGAAAGTAACCGTGAGTACTCATCCAAAGTACTCGCAAGCAAGGAGCTACACTACATATGCATGGGTATCAAATGGAATAAGGGTATCATATGTGGACTGAACTGCAGAATGCCAGAATAAGAGGGGGATAACTAATCCTGTCGAAGACTACGCTTCTGGCCACCTCCATCTTGCAGCATGTAGGAGAGAGTAGATGGTAAGTTCACCAAGTAACATCAAGTAGCATCGTATAGCATAATCCTAACCGATGATCCTCCCCTCGTTGCCCTGTGAGAGAGCGATCACCGGTTGGAACTGGCACTTGGAAGGGTGTGTTTTATTAAGTATCCGGTTCTAGTTGTCATAAGGTCAAGGTACAACTCCAAGTCGTCCTGTTACCGAAGATCACGGCTATTCGAATAGATTAACTTCCCTGCAGGGGTGCACCACATAACCCAACACGCTCGATCCCATTTGGCCGGACACACTTTCCTGGTTCATGCCCGGCCTCAGAAGATCAACACGTCGCAGCCCTACCTAGGCACAACAGAGAGGTTAGCACGCCGGTCTAAATCCTATGGCGCAGGGGTCTGGGCCCATCGCCCATTGCACACCTGCATGTTGTGTACGCGGCCGGAAGCAGAACTAGCCCCCTTAATACAAGAGCAGGCTTACGGTCCAATCCGGCGTGCGCCACTCAGTCGCTGACGTCACGAAGGCTTCGGCTGATACCACGACGTCGAGTGCCCATAACTGTCCCCGCGTAGATGGTTAGTGCGTATAGGCCAATAGCCAGACTCAGATCAAATACCAAGATCTTGTTAAACGTGTTAAGTATCCGCGAACACCGACCAGGGCCAGGCCCACCTCTCTCCTAGGTGGTCTCAACCTGCCCTATCGCTCCGCCACAAAGTAACAGTCGGGGGCTGTCGGGAACCCAGGCCCACCTCTACCGGGATGGAGCCACCTGCCCCTTCAGCCCCCAACTCCGAACAGTACCACAGGTAATGTAATTGTGTAAAGTATATAGTATATGCCCGTGATCACCTCCCAAAGTGATCACGGCCCAGTAGTATAGCATGGCAGACGGACAAGAGTGTAGGGCCACTGATGGAACACTAGCATCCTATACTAAGCAGTAGGATAGCAGGTAATGGTAACTACAGTAGTAGCAAGGACAGGCTATGCATCGGGATAGGAATAACGGAAAGCAATAACATGCTACACTACTCTAATGCAAGCAGTATAGAGAAGAGTAGGCGATATCTGGTGATCAAAGGGGGGCTTGCCTGGTTGCTCTGGCAAGAGAGAGGGGTCGACAACTCCGTAGTCGTACTGGGTAGCAGCGGCGTCGGTCTCAGTGTCTAGCGAGAGAAGAGGGGGAAGAAACAATAAATATTTGAGCAAATAGATGCATAACGATGCATGACAAGACACGTATCGGTGCTAGAGGTGCCCTAAAGCGGTATGAGGTGATACCGGTGAAGGGGGGAAACATCCGGGAAAGTATCCCCGGTGTTTCGCGTTTTCGGGCAAAGGAGCCGGAGGGGGAAAGTTGCGAGTTTGATATGTTAGGGGTGCGTGGCGGACGAACGGACTGCGTATCCGGATTCGTCTCGTCGTTCTGAGCAACTTTCATGTAGAAAGTATTTTCATCCGAGTTACGGATTAATAGATATGATTTTCTAAAGATTTTATTAATTTCTGGAATTTAATTAATTAATTAATTAATTCGAAAATGAATTAATGACATCAGCATGATGTCATGCTGACATCAGCAGTCAACAGAGTTGACTTGGTCAACCTGACCAGTGGGTCCAGTGGGACCCACCTGTCATACACTGTCTATGTTAATTAGAGATTAGGCTAAACAAACTACTGTTTAATTAACTAAGAGACTAGTTAGATTAATTACTAGGATTAATTAACTTAATTAGTTTAGTTAATTAATTAATTATTTAAGTTTATTTATTTATTATTATTATTATTCTCTTTTTTATTGGAAACGTTCTGTGGGGTGGGGCCCCTAGTGTCAGTGGCACAGGGGCCGTAGTGGGTTACGGGCACTACGGGCGGGTCGGGCGTTGCGGCGCCCGACTGGGCGTTCACCCAAATCGCCGGGGCGAGGAGGGCCGGGGCAAGGCCGTGACCGTGGGCGTCCGACGGGGCGCGGCGTCGCCCGAACGGGCACGCCGGGGAGCAAAGGCCCGAGGCGACGGCGGGCCACGGACGTTGGCTTGGCCGCGGCCGAAGGCGAAGCAGAGCAGGGGGGGAAGCAGGGGCGGCATGGGGCGCGGGCGCGTGCGTGAGCACGGCCAGGGCACGGCCCCAACGTGCGTTCGGGCACGGAACGACGCCGGCGACAGTGAAGGGAAGAGGCAAGGCGCAGGGGGGCGGCCCGGCACGATGCGGTGTCGCCTGGGAGGGCCGCCGACGAGCAGCGCCACCGAGGGGGAAGGCGAGGCCAAGGCCCGCGGGGAAGCACGGCCACGAGGCGAGCGCGTACGGGGGTGGCGAACAGGGGCACGCCGGGCGGGGCGAGGCCACGGTGAGCACGGGCCGGGGCGCGACGAGCGCGGCACCGGAGTGAGGCATGCACCGGCGAGAGGGGACGGGGAGCAGGAGGACCGGGGTCCTCACTGGGGTGCGTAGGGAACGGGCAGCGTGCTCGATGGAGGTCGGGGTGGACCGTGGTGGAGGGGGACGGGGACGGCGTCGACGAGGAGGAGGCAGGCCGGTGGAGAGGAGGAAGCAGGCCGGTGGGGAGGGCTCCTGGCGGCGGGGTTGTCGAGCTCCGGGCGCCGGTGTGTGGCGGGAGCGCACCGGGCGGCTTTGGTCTCCTTTGGATCCCGATCCAGATCGGGAGAGAGGAGGGGGGTGAGTGGGTGCGGGGATTGGGTTAGGGTTTCCCCCCTGGTGGGGTTATTGAGGGGAGGGGTTGGGCCGGTGGGTGTGGCCGAATGGGCTAGGTGGGTTGGCCCAGTTGGGCCACGACCCAGTGAGGGGGGCTTTCTCTTTCTTTTTTTGTTTTTTGTTTTCCCTTTTTGTATTTTCTTTCTTTTCTGTTTAAATCATTTTAAACCAGTTAGCCATTTTATAAAAAATGTGTTTGTTGCACCATAATTACCCTTGTATTAGTTGTCACCGTTTGTACTTTTTTTAGTTTTGACATTTGAAAACTTTACTAGTTTGACTTGAGTTTGAATTTGAATTTTGAATCGGTTTTTGAACTAACCCGAGATTAACTACAGTGACAGAGGTGACGCGGCATCGTTAACGAGGGATTACTATAGCCTAATTATCTGGGCGTCACAAATTTGAACTACATGCACATGCTCCAGTGCATATAAATTGGTTGAAAAATCAAATTTGTGTCCTTGGGTGCATGCTTAGGTCCCATGCAAGAAATGAGAATGAATTTCAAACACCAGGGCACCGTTGATTGCCGGCAAAACATTGTGATGCCTGATTTTTAAATTCTAGTAAATCCAAAACTCGTCTGAAATTCATGAAACTTGGCATGCTATCATGGAGCGGCATCAACATGTCGTGGTAAAAATATTGTCCCATTTGGGGCAGGTTTGGGTATATGCTTCTCACAAACCGGAGCTTCTCACAACAAGCATGATGGTTTTCGGTAGGGAACGCCCCACCTTTGGGCACGAAACGATATACATTGCCTCTTATTGCTTTCAAATGTTTTTCTCGTGTCAACATAGAACAACAGGAGTGTTGTGTGATTTTTTGTGATTTTTCGGGGTTCGTTTGGACATTTTTATGCATTATCTGAGTTTTCAATGCATTTATGTGCACAATTCAAATTTGAACTACATGCACATGCTCCAATGCATATAAATTGGTTGAAAAATCAAATCTGTGTCCTTGGATGCATGCTTAGGTCCCATGCAAGAAATGTGAATGAATTTCAAACACCAGGGCATCATTGATTGCGGGCAAAACATTGAGATACCTGGTTTTTAAATTCTAGTAAATCCAAAACTTGTATGAAATTCATGAAACTTGGCATGCTATCATGGAGCGGCATCAACATGTCATGGTAAAATTTTTGTCCCATTTTGGGCAGGTTTGGGTATATGCTTCTCACAAACCGGAGCTTCTCACAACAAGCATGATGGTTTTCGGTAGGGAACGTCCCACCTTTGGGGACGAAACGATATCCATTGCCTCTTATTGCTTTCAATTTTTTTCTCGTGTCAACATAGAACAACAGGAGTGTTGTGTGCTTTTTTGTGATTTTTCGGGGTTCGTTTGGACTTTTTATGCATTAACTGAGTTTTCAATGCATTTATGTGTATAATTCAAATTTGAACTGCATGCACATGCTCCAGTGCATATAAATTGGTTGAAAAAAATCAAATATATGTCCTTGGGTGCATGCAAGAAATGGGAATGAATTTCAAACACCAGGGCACCATTGATTGCCGGCAACACGTTGAGATACTTTGTTTTTAAATTGTAGTAAATCTAAAACTCGTATGGAACTCATGAAACTTGGCATGCTATCATGGAAGGGCACCCGACATGCTGTGGTATTTTTCGTGTCCATTTTGAGAGAAGGCGCACTTGAATAATGACAGCGACAAAGGCATTTTGAAAAAAATAGCTGCCAGTTTAATACCTCAAAAGTTTGTGTAATTCAAACCGTCTGCGTTTGGTTAACCATTCACGTGACGCCATGTGTCTTGGTTTTAATGGCTATAGGAGGTGCCGTGTGGAAAGCTGCTTGACTAAACGGGAGGCGTGCGAGCGCAGTCCGGTGTGGAGGCTCATCGGGAAGCGTACAAGTTGTTCAACGCAGGATCTGTGCATCTCTTCAACGCAAACGGTTCAGATTACGGTATGTAAATTAAAGCCAGACTTCGACGCTAAGCCAAGAGACACTGCGACTTGTCAAAATATGCAGCTAAAAATCAATAGCACTATCTATTTTTTGCAATTAAATTTCAGTAATTAAGCATAGATTTCATTCATACTAGAGATTAAGCAGTCGTTCTCAGCAGGAAGCGAGACAACCTTGGACCGCCACCTGCCTCGCTCCCATTGGTCTATATTAATGGCGCCGCTGAGCGGCCGCACCCCCCATCCTCGCCACACACACAATTCCTCTCTCTCCACTCACATCCTCGGCGCCGCTCTGAGTCCTCAAAGCCATCAGTGTACGAGGATGCCGCTGAAGCACCCCATCGGAGGGAGTGGCAACGCCGGGGCTGCTGAAGCACCTTAGTGCCGCGTGAATATGGAGATAGAGGTTTCCTCCCCGCCGATGAGGTGGAGAATGAGGCTGCCAACAAGCGGAGGCGGGTCGAGAAAGAACAGCAAGCGACTCCAGCAGGCCTAGACTTCATCAACAACCTCCCCGATGATATGTTGATAGTCATCATATCCCTCCTCCCAATCAAATATCGGGCGAGGACAGCCGCCCTTTCCCGGCGGTTGCACACCCTATGGCTTTGCGCCCCTATCGACCTCATCGACGCCTACAAGCTCTGCCATGGCTATCGCCAAAGCTTGGATGCGTTCTCCCAGATCCTCGGCAGTCACGATGGCCCAATCAAAGGCCTTATCGCGGGCAAGTTCTGTTCCAATGGCAAGGACCGATCCAAGCTTCATGAGTGGTTCTGATCCTGCGCCATAGATCAGCTCGAGAAGCTAGGTTATAATGATGGGCATATGCGCTTGCTGCAAACGTCCGTGCTCTGCTTCACGCCCACGCTGCGCCTCGCCAAGTTCATGATCTACCATCCCCCCTTAATGATGCGCCCACTCTTTTTCTACCACGACTGAAGCACCTCGAGCTCGTCGCCGTTCGCATCCCAAAGGATGACATGGAGCGCCTACTCCGCGGCTGTACTGCACTCGAGTTCCTTTGTCTTCATGCGATGAATTGGTTGAGTACCTTGCACATCACCTCCAGGACTCTCCGGACTATTTATGTGTGTTGCTGGTGCTGTAACGGGAGATCACAAAAGGTGGACCACAATATGGTCATCCAGGACACACCTTCACTTGAGAGATTACTTGTAGTTGATCAACAAGGTCCAACAAGAATCAATGTCATTTCTACGTCGAAATTGAAAGTGGTGTGGGCTACTCGTCTATCAAACACTACAACTTTCAGGTACAACAGTCGCCTTATATACCTCTCCTTCTTGATATCAACATTATTTCTAGTTTTGAAGATGTATGTACATTTGTCATCCAGCGAAGCTTCACCCAGACTCTGGGCATAGTGAAGGTCTTGGCACTAGAATCTGTTGTCCCCAACCTGGACCAAGTTTTCAGTTGCCTGAGATGCTTTCCGTGCCTGAAGAAGTTGTATATCGAGGTGATTTTCCTTTCCTGTTAAATGTTAACCATAAGGGAGATCAATTTTTTGCACCTTTTCCCAAGTTTACAATGGCAATGTACTACAATTTCTGAAGGAATTTTGGAGGATTTTAGGACATACACCCCCACCCCATATTGGTTGCTTTATTCATATGGTCACAATCGTCCATAAGCATTTCTCCTTTGGATTCATCTGTACTAGCTTTCTTAGGGATTTTTTCATCCAATCCAACCTCTTGTGAAGAAGGCTACATGTTTCTAGATTGTAATCAAATGCCCATGTTAATCATGCCAGATGAAAGATGACACATTGGTGCATTTTACAAATCCTGCAAACCAAATGGGCGTGTAGTAGTGTTCAAAACTGCATGTAGGCACTAACACGTTCTCTTCTTTTGCAGTGCATATTAGGCCCGGTGGATGATGTTTATAATGACAATCACATCAAATGCCTGGATTTGCATCTCTCAAATATTACTTTGAACTCCTACCGAGGGACCCCACCAGAGATTACACTCGCCAGGTTCTTTCTTGCCAGAGCAAAGGTGCTGAGTGTACATAGGTTGAACACGCATTTAATTAGGAAAGATCAATGGTATGATTATCAGAGCCGGCTAGTAATGTGGAATGGAAGTGCCTCCAAAAATGCCAAACTTCATATGGGAAGAACATGTGGCAAAGCAATTGAAAGTTATTGTGTCAAACCCATACATGACTTGTCAGTGGCTGATCCCTTTTTAGAAATGACGCAACTTGCAATGTTTGAATTTGGGCGTGGTAATCTTTGAATTTGAACCTTGCAATATTTATGGTATTTGTTGTATTGAACCGTTTTTGTTATATTGTCTCAACGCAAACAGTTCATCCAGGTGAACTGCATGTCGTACATCGCACACACCTTGATCTGGCTGAGCATTTCTTTTGTGTTGCCTAATCAAAACAGTTCATCCGAGTGAACTGTATGTTGTACATCACACACACCTTGATCTGGCTGGCCATTTCTTTTGTGTTTCCTAATCACAAATAGTTCATCCGAGTGAACCATATGCTGTACATCGCACATACCTTCATCTTGCTGCCCGTTTCTTTTGTTCCTACTCATAAACGGTTAATTGAACTGAACAGTATGCCCTGAATCGCACAAGCAACTAAAATCTGAACCGTGTTTGATGCATCCATCATCGCAAACATTTTGCACCTTTTTTGACGGGCTTTTTACACCACCGTTTGTGATTATTGCATCGCACACAGTTTCGTCAAAGGGTCTCTGATCGTAGTGTCACGTTAGTAGCATCCTGCAGTAGTGCACTCCAACCTCTTGTGAAGAAGGCTACATTTTTCTAGAACACAATCAAATGCCCATGTTAATCATGTCAGATCGAAGATGGCATGTTAGTGCATTTTACAGATCCTGCAAACCAAATAGGCCTGTAGTAGTGTTCAAAATTGCATGTAGGCACTAACACATTTCCTTCTTTTGCAGATAAGATTAGGCCCGGTGGTGGATAATGTGATACAATATAATAATCACGCCGAATGACTAGATTTGCATCCCTTAGAAATTACTTTGAACTCCTACCGAGGGACCTTACCGGAGATTATATTTGCCAGGTTCTTTGTTGTCAGAGCAAGGGTGCTGAAGGTAATGAGGTTTGCCCTGCATTTATTTTGCAAAAATGAATGGTTTGTTGATCAGCGCCGGCACCTGCGGCAGAATGGAATAGGCTCCAAAAATGCTGAATGTCATTTTGGAACTTCAGATGACAGAGTAATCGGAAGTCATCGTGTCAACCCCATACATGACTTCTCAGTGGCCGACCCCCTTGCAAAAATTATGAGGTTTCGCAACCAGACTTAGAAGTGGTAACATTAGTTTGAACCTCTCTGATATCCATGTTCAGCGGATCAGCGCGAGCGTTTGCAGCTGATGAGCTTAATTTCATTTCTAATATCAGTTTGAACCTTGTAATCTTCGAATTTGAGCCATATAAATCTGGAATTTGAACCTTGTAATATTTCGAGCTTTTGTGGTACAATCGTTGAAATGGCATCGTATGAACCTCATATATTGGTAGCACTATTTTGACCTTAATATGCAATGGTCTTAGGTTTTATTTACCATTCTCGAATCTGTTTACCTTGTCCGTCTCACAGCACACGATCTTTATAGCTAACTCAACTGCGATCTTCGACATTATTGCACATAGTTGGTTTCTTCAACAGTATGCCTTGTAGAGCGCAGAATTAGTTTTCACACTCGAGTGTCCATCATCACCCTTCTGTGTAACTTTGACCTCATCACCCATGGGTAAACTTATGACTGAAGTCATTCCACATACTTCATTTTTACAAAGCCTTTTGCCAATAAACACCCACAATTTGTCCCTCTTCTAGCCGATTCGTGGCCAATCTAGCCGGGCGGGAAGCTTGCGCGGTAGCGCGGGAACAGGCTCACCGACGATACATTTGGCACCTCTTCGACCCCACACGTGGTCAAACGAAACATGTGCGGTGCGGTGTTGTCAAGCATGCACTGGAATCCTCCGCTATGAACGTCGTGACAAGACGTGACGATTGCAGGCCGGCCGGCCCCCATTTATTACAGTGGCCATTTAACCCTTGTGTCTCTTCAACCTTTCGATCGCGCCCACCATTGCAAGAAGCACACCCACCATGAAAAATCCTTAGAGGGTATCCTGCGCGGCTCTAATGGCACTCCGAGCAGCTGACCAGGACGAGCAACAGTTCACCATGCATGCTGTGCTGGACACCCACAGAAGGTTCATGGACCTCTCGGTGTTGTACACCAACGACCCGGTCTGGGTGGAGCACTCCATCCACATAATGGAGCTGTTGCTTGCCAAGGAGAAGTACAAGGTGGTCGGGTTCGACCTCGAGTACACCTATGCTCGTGTCGGGTCTCGTCCCAAGGTCACCGTCGCCCAGATGTGCATGCGCCACCACATCCTCATCTACCACTACTGCCTGGCCACAAGGCCTTGCGAGCATTTTGCGAGGTTTATCAACAGCCCCCACTACATGTTCTCTACAGTGGACATCATCAACGATGTAAAGGCGTTCGATAATTCAGGCATCGCCTGCCAGAATCTTGTCGACATCCAGGGCCTATACAAGATTTGGGGCAGCAAGGAGCATGAGAAGGACTCAGTGGTTCACCTGGCCGAGGCCAGCATCGACCCCTACTACAAAGACATTAAGGATTCCTGCAACAAGGACAAGCGTGCCTGGCACTCGGCCTGGATGGAGAAACTCAACAAAGCTCACGTCGTGTACGTGGCCAAGTAGGCGTACATGAGCTACGACATGTACAGGCGGATCGGTGACATGAGGAAGTGCCTCCTTCCCCAAAACGGCCAGGGATCCAGCCGGAAGCAGAGCAATGGCAAGCATCGTCGCAACAATAAGTAGATGATTAGATCCTCATTTCTCCTAGTTTAGTATGCATGTAATTGCTTACTTTGGTGTGTGGAAATGCTATGTGTGCAGTCAATTGTGTAATTGTATGCTTAATTTGGTTTTGCAATACTGTCTTTTTAAGTATACATGTTGATGCTCTGTAGACAGAGCAAATCACATCTCACACGGACTAAACAATGGAACCCATCGGTGATGATTTCATCAATCACTAACAATTGTATACCAGCAATCGTTTGCTCACAACACACACGGCTTGTTAACAGGAATATATCATATGTGTTGTTATCGGTCTTCCCACACGTTTCCGATTACAGACCTGTTTGCCATGTATCACACACATCTTGTTAAGTTGAGCCGTTTCTATTCTCTTGGCTCAACGCAAACAGTTCATCCGAGTGAACTGTATGCCGTATATCGCACACACCTTGATCTGGCTGACCGTTTCTTTTGTGTTGCCTAATAAAAAATAGTTCATCCGAGTGAACCCTATGATGTATATCGCACACACCTTCATCTCACTGCATGTTTCTTTTGTTCCGCCTCATCGCAAAACAATTCATTGAACTAAACCGTATGCCCCTCATCCCACACACAACTAAATTCTGAACCATGTTTGATGCATCCGTCATCGCAAACATTTTGCATCTTTTTGACAGTTTTTTACACCACTGTTTGCGATTATTGCATCGCACACAGTTTCGTCGAAGGGTCTCTCATCGTAGTGCCGCATATAGCAGCATCCTGTAGTAGTGGTGCGTAGTATTTTTTTGTTTTCCATGCAATGTTTCCCAACAATATCATCGTCCTATATATCGATCCTTATCTCCGGACCATTCTAGAGCTCCTCGTCATGTCCGTGATCGCATCCGGGATTCTGAACAACATTCGGTCACCAAATCATATAACATTATATTGTCAATGAACATTATGCGTGTGGACCCTACGGGTTCGAGAACTATGTAGACATGACCAAGACACCTCTCCCATCAATAACCAATAGCGGAACCTGGATGCCCATATTGGCTCGTATATATTCTAAGAAGATTTTTATCGGTCGAACCTTATTATAGCATATGTAATTCCCTTTGTCCATGGGTATGTTACTTGCCCGAGATCCGATCATCGGTATCTTCATACCTAGTTCAATCTCATTACCGGCAAGTCTCTTTACTCGTTCCGTAATACATCATCTTGCAACTAACTCCTTAGTCACTATGCTTGCATGGCTTCTTATGATGTGTATTACCGGGAGGGCCCATAGATACCTCTCCTATACTCAGAGTGACAAATCCTAATCTTGATCTATGCCAACTCACCAAACACCTTCGGAGATACCTGTAGAGTGATACATCCATTTTGCATCATCTTTTCTTACTGTTATTTATAATGTTTTCCATGATTATGCTTTTTGGAGTAATTCTAATGCCTTTTCTCTCATAATTTGCAAGGTACACACCAAGGGGGAGGATTCTGGCAGCTGGAAATCTGGACCTGGAAAAGCTACGTCACGCTACCTATTCTGCACAACTCCAAATGAGCTGAAACTTCACGGGGATTTTTTATGAAATATATAAGAATTATTGGAGCAAATAAATACCAGAGGGGGGCCACCAGGTGGACACAACCCACCTGGACGCGCCAAGGCCCCCTGGTGCCCCCTGGGGAGTTGTGGCCTGCTCGGCCCACGTCTGGTACCCATCTTTTGGTATGTAAGTCATTTTGACCTAGAAAAATAAGAGGAGGAATTTCGGGATGAATCGCCGCTACCTCGAGGCGGAACTTGGTAGGAGCACTTTTGCCCTCCGGTGGAGCATTCCGCCAGGGGAACTTCCGTCCCGAAGGGGGAACTCATCGTCATCATCATCACCAACAACTCTCCCATCTTGGGGAGGGCAATCTCCATCAACATGTTCAACAGCACCATCTCCTCTTAAACCCTAGTTCATCTCTTGTGTTCAATCTTGTTACCGGAACTATGGATTGGTACTTGTGGGCGACTAGTAGTGTTGATTACATCTTGTAGTTGATTACTATATGGTTTATTTGGTGGAAGATTATATGTTTAGATCCAATATGCTATTTAATACCCTTATGATCTTGAGCATGATTATTATTTGTGAGTAGTTACCTTTGTTCTTGAGGTCACGGGAGAAATCATGTTGCAAGTAATCATGTGAATTTGATATGTGTTCGATATTTTGATAGTATGTATATTGTGATTCCCTTAGTGGTGTCATGTGAACGTCGACTACATGACACTTCACCATATTTTGGCCTAAGGGAATGCATTGTGGAGTAGCAATTAGATGATGGGTTGCGAGAGTGATAGAAGCTTAAACCCTAGTTTATGCGCTATTCCGTAAGGGACTGATTGGATCCAAAAGTTTAATGCTATGTGTCGTAGAATTGTCACGGCAGATGTCCTAGTGTGAGTACTTAGTCGTGAGGCCAATGCATCTATGTGGTAGCTTGAGAGGGGTTGAGTGGAATCGAGAGACGCAACGCAAGACAAGGGTTTAGACAGCTTCGGGCCCCAGGAAACATCATCCGGTAACAACCCTACGTGCTGTTTGAGGCTACCTCTCATTATGATCATGAGGAAGTCGCCGTAAACCGGTTCTCCTAGTTAACCCTAACCCTTTAAGATTGTTTCTTCCTCCTTCTCCCTCTTTGGGGAGCCCTGCCCCTCCTTATATATGTTGAAGGGGCGGGTTACATGTAGAGTCCAACTCGGACTTAAGACTTAACTATTATGACTTCTCTTCCTGGGCTTCTTAACATATTGGGCTTCATAACATCTCGGGCTTCATAACTCCTAGCAACCCAGTTACCACTGCCTGCCGGGAGTTAACTGGTGCCGGTTTAAGATTGTCTGCCGGGAGTTAACTGGTGCCGGTTTAAGATTGTCTGTCGGGAGTTAACTGGTGCCGGTTTTAAGATTGTATGCCAGGAGTTAACTTCTGCTGGTTTAAGATTGTCTGCCGGTTTAAGAATATCTGCTGAGTTATCATCTGACTTAACCCCTGTCTTAACTGTCAGCCGGTTTAACAACCGGCCGGTTTACCGTCTGGGTTAACTGCCTGTTTTACCTGTCTGTCTTAACTGTCAGCCGGTTTAACAACCTGCCGGTTTACCGTCTGACTTAACACCAACCGGTTTACCACCTGTCTTAACACCTGCCGGTTTACCACCTGCCTTAACACCTGCCGGTTTACCAAGTCCCAGCCGGGTTATAACTCCGTCCGGATCATACCACGGGGTATATCCCCGACACTAGGGTTAGAATTTATTCTTAATACTTTTCTCGTGGTTGCGGATGCTTGCGGGAGGGTTATTCATAAGTAGGAGGTTTGTTCAAGTAAGAACAACACCTAAGCACTAGTCCACCCACATATCAAATTATCAAAGTAGCAAACACGAACTAAACCAACATGATGAAAGTGACTAGATGAAATTCCCGTGTACCCTCAAGAATGCTTTGCTTATCATAAGAGATCGTTTTGGCCTGTCCTTTGCCTCCAAAGGATTGGGATACCTTGCTGCACTTTTGTTACTATTATCGTTACTTGCTCATTACAAATTATCTTTCTATCAAACTACTCTTCTACTTACAATTTCAGCACTTGCAGACATTACCTTACTAGAAACTACTTGTCATTTCGTTTTGCTGCTCGTTGGGTTCGACACTCTTACTTATCGAAAAGAGCTACAATTGATTCCCAATAATTGTGGGTCATCATAGAGCATCTTTATGATCACCCAGTTACGTTGTGATGTTTGATAGCACACAAGGTATTCCTCTGGTATCCGTGAGTTGCATAATCTCATAGTCAGAGGAACATGTATAAGTCATGAAGAAAGCAATAGCAATAAAACTAAATGATCATTATGCTAAGATAACGGATGGGTCTTGTCCATCACATCATTCTCCTAATGATGTGATCCTGTTATCAAATAACAACACATGTCTATGGTTAGGAAACCTTAACCATCTTTGATCAACGAGCTCGTCTAGTAGAGGCTTACTAGGGACATGGTATTTGTTTATGTTTTCACACATGTATTTTAGTTTCCAATCAATACATTTCTAGCATGAATAATAAACCTTTATCATGAATAAGGAAATACAAAATAACAACTTTATTATTGCCTCTAGGGCATATTTCCTTCAGTCTCCCACTTGCACTAGAGTCAATAATCTAGGTTACATTGTAATGAATCTAACACCCATGGAGTCTTGGTGGTGATTATGTTTTGCTCGCGGAAGAGGCTTAGCCAACGGGTCTCCTACATTCAGATCTGTATGTATTTTGCAAACTTCTATGTCTTGATCCTTGACCTTTTCACGAATAGAGTTGAATCCTCTCTTGATGTGTTTGATTCTCTTGTGAAACCTGGATTCCTTCACCAAGGCAATTGCTCCAGTGTTGTCACAGAAGATTTTCATTGGACCCGATGCACTGGGTATTACACCCATATCGCATACGAACTCCTTCATCCAGACTCCTTCATGAGCTACTTCCGAAGCAGCTATGTACTTTGCTTCACACATAGATCCCGCCACGATGCTCTGCTTGGAACTGTACCAACTGACAGCTCCACCATTCAATATAAATGCGTATCTGGTTTGTGACTTAGATTCATCAGGTTCGGTGTCAAAGCTATCATCGACGTAACCATTTACGACGAGCTCTTCATCACCTCCATAAACAAGAAACATATCCTTGGTCCTTTTCAGGTACTTCAGGATGTTCTTGACCGCTGTCCAGTGATCCACTCCTGGATTACTTTGGTACCTCCCCACCACACTTATAGAAAGGCACACATCAGGTCTGCTACACAACATAGCATACATGATAGAGCCTATGGCTGAGGCATAGGGAATGACTTTCATTTTCTCTCTATCTTCTGCAGTGGTCGGGCTTTGACTCTGACTCAATTTCACACCTTGTAACATAGGCAAGAACCCTTTCTTTGATTGATCCATTTTGAACTTCTTCAAACCTTTATCAAGGTATGTGCTTTGTGGAAGTCCTATTAAGCGGCTCAATCTATCTCTATAGATCTTGATGCCCAATATATAAGCAGCTTCACCGAGGTCTTTGGGCAACCAAAGCAGCACTACAATTCAGTAATGTGCATGATATGAGATAGTATACTCATGCAGCTTAGTATGCAAAAACTACCATGCAGTTTTCCTTACAAAAATGAACATTGGAGGCTTTAAGATTTTTCTACAACTATCAGATAAAGGTTGGATTCACGCAGATTAACAAAATACATGCTGATGTAAAAATATAGTGATATACAACAGGTACTTACATCAACATTGGAGCACAGAGAATTCCCGCAAGATATTTTCCTCGAATACGATCCCAATGGAGGAAGTCTTCTATCGTTTAACCTTATTCTCTAAAAGAGAGATGTGTGAGAAACATGTAGAAAATATGATCAGAATGCTATAAAATTTCATGATGTGAGGATACGCACACACTTCTTAGAATGGAGTTGACATATTTTTGCTGGACTGGAGTGGACTAGTTCTTTGGCCACTGGAATCTTCTTATTACCACTGGGAGTTGGGTTTCTCTGTGCTGGAGCAGTATCTATGAAAACTGGAGTTGGTTTATTATCTCCTGGCATTTGGATCTTTTGCAAAGACCTGGTTTGTAACCCTTAAGATTCTAACATAGACGTCTTCCCCTTGCATGCATTATATAGAAGAATGATGCTTCAATTATAAAACATGCTACAACAGAGACGGAATATGTATGGACGAATAGAAAGGCATGACATATTAACATGTATTCCCTCCATCCGGAAATAAATGGATGGGTCTAGGCATATTTCAGTTCTAGATACACCCAGTTTTGTCCATTTCCGCGACATGTAATCCGGACGGAGGGAGTATGATGTAAGAGCTAGGGATACGACAGGACAACAGTGTAAAAAAACACTACTTGAATGTAAAACTCTATGCTAGCGGAATACATACAGAAAAACACTAAGGCAACATATGCGTGTATGATTGGGAAAGTAAGATGGCATTACAAGAGACCACTAGAACAACACTTCAATGTAAAAAAACATGGTATGGTAGACAGATGAAGTACATACTGATGAATAACAATGCATAAGATATTGAGAAGCATGATGTCCAAAATAAGCAGATGACATTGCGATAGAGTAGAATGACAATACTTGAATTTGAAAACATGTTATCATGAATGGAATAGGTACTGAAAAATAGGACGGCATGCCATATTTACATGCATGATCAGCAGGCTAAGCACAAGGCATTGCAACAGAGTAGATGCACTCCATTACATTATATGCATGTTGTACCCATATCAAGGGCCAAGTTAGAGTAAGGACCTTATGGGGTGAATAGGATTCATCATATTTCTGCAAGTCTTGTGAAGAACTGCCTTTACATGTTCCATCATATTGGGTATCATTGACGTCAAGTTTGTTGGCCGTTACATTGCTCCGTGAGGTTCTTGTGGATAAATCAATGTGTGCAATTATATCTGACATGCATGGAAGACAACTAGTAGTTAGGTTTATGTAATGAGTGCCTGTAGGAGACGGCATAAATAGTAGGACTGGGGTTAACTAGCAGCAACAGGTCTCAAAAACTAAAGGGAGAACACAGATGAAAGATACAGAATATGTATCGTTTGTACTCAAGATTAACTAGATGGCACACAAAAGTATTAAGGAACAACATAGGTTACACTAGAAGTGGTATAATACTATAATCACCAGCCCGTGGGATAGCATTGGCTGATGGACGATAACTATGGAATAGCGTTACCTAAAGAACAAGTCTCTTAGCTGAACTATGGAACATCGTTAAGTCCTGAACAAGACCCGTAAGAGATCAGCATGAATATAAAGTGAAATTTTATAATCTATTTTCCATGCTTAGATGAATAACAAAGCCATAAATATTGCACACAAGTAAGATGATGGTACAACCTATCTGGCCGCCATCAATAGGAGTGAGCATATTGTGCTGACTTGTCGATGGCCCTGCAGTTGTTGTGGCTGTCCATGTTGGGCGCGCGCATTCGATGCAGGGAACTGTTGAGTGGGGACTATAGCTCCCTTTTGGTGTATGCTTCCCTTGTTGGAGTAGCTGCGGTGAGTCGGAAGACGGTGTGGCTGAAGATGCAGAAACGCATAATGTTAAGAACGACACATATCTCTGATATGAAGAAATACCCTAAGAGATCAACAACAAGGTACGAGAGTGGTCACACATCTATTAACTCAAGATTAAATTGGGGTCACATGATTTTATTTTATTTTGGTACTGTCCGATCTACGCCGGATGGCTTGATGGCCGTCTTGTGCCTCCCGGCTGACACTGTTCAGAATCTTCCTCGAAGAGCCAGCGACCACCGACAGAGCAGCCCGCCTCCGCTGTTCGTTGCCCCGACCAAAACCACACTCCCCGCCCCACTGCACTGCCATGGTTGCGTCGCCCCCGGGCCAATCCACAAAGACTCGCCGCCATCCAGATCCGGCGGTGGTAGTACCTTCAACCCACGCAACTCTAAGATAGCCATCTAAGCACTACTTCTGCGGCGAACTTGTGCCCCTGCACCCTTACGTTAGACACCAGCCAACCGGCAGCCTAGGAGCTCTGCCGGCTCGAGGGGTGCTGCTTCCCATTGGGAATCGATTGGCCCAGAATAAAAATTCAGACAACTGATGCCTAAATAAAGTGATTTGAGATGAGGGTGCGACCTATCTGGCGGCCCGATGAAGTAGGCAGCTCCAGCTGCCTAGTTGGTGAGGCCGGCGCGGTTGCGGTGGCTACCGCCGGCAGGGAAGCAGAGATGTCGCGATGGTCGATGACTACGGGGAAGCAGCGCCGGGGCTCTAGACAGGTCCAAAGTTGGAGCCGCTCTGGTGCCGTGAGCAACGACGGGGGTGAATCGGCTCCGATACGGTTCACGCGGCCGTCGTCGAGGCAGCTCCGGCAGCACGGAGTAAGAGGCACACGACCCACTGCACGACGGCAAATGGGCAACGTCTCTGGGATTAGAGAGAAGGGAGGCTATGAATTTGGTGCGGTGGGGGCGCCATGGAGGAGGGGCTGAGGTTTCGTGGCTCGGGAGAAGGGAGCTTTCGGGGAGAAGGTGATTTGGCGCCCACGAGGTATGAATGGGGAATTGGGAGGGGGAACCATGTCTTATGGATGCATTTGTGTGAAATGTGGGGGTAGTTACAGTTCTACCCCTGCCTTTAGGCTTCTCGGCTTGGGTCTGTGTACTGAGGGTCGGGGATAGTAGAGTAACTTTGCTTCTCCCAAATAGTGGGCGCGAGCGATTTCGGGTGTGTTTTGAAATATAGTGGGCGCGAGCGATTTCGGGCGAGGAGGGCGTGTTTTGAAATATAGTGGGCGCGAGCGATTTCGGGCGAGGAGAGCGTGTTTCGAAATAGTGGGCACAAGCTATTTTGGGCGAGGAGAGGGTGTTTTGCCGCCCATGGTTTATGAATTATTCAGCACATGTCATTTCGGCCGAGGATAAGGCGCGCTTGGATGAAGTTATGAACCTACCCTCGACGTACAACGGGCCAATTGATGCATGTCCCACATAGGCCGGTAATTTCGCGTCTCCCATTTATTTGCTCGGGCAAATTCCACTGAGCAGAGGGTGTTTAACGGTTCGTTCAAATTTTGGGAGAGCGAGAATCCACGTCTACCTTAACGAGTCGATTCGAATCAAATTTTTAAATATTAGCTTGCCACTTCTTTTTTAGATGGAGAGATGATGCTCGGAAGTAATGTGTTTTTACATGCTCGTTGCTAGCGATTTACTATATGACAAATAGTTGACCCACTCAAAAACGGGAATCAAACCCAAAATGAAATATCTTGATTCAATGAAATAGCTCGTTCACCAGGTCAAAATAGTGAACTAAATCCAAAATTGAACACCTCAATCGAGTAGCATGTTGTATAGTATTATAGTACTCCATGAACATGTTGAAAGTCAAATTAATGAACTTGTTTGATATACGCATATCTCCGTTCATGTGTGGATTGCAGACAACACGTTCTCCAATTTAAATATTTGAATGCAAGTATATATCGAAACATGGTTTATATTAGTCTTTGATGCATAAAACGCGACCTCCCCCTCTTCCGAACTCCTGCTCTCTCTCTCTCTCACCGACAATCTTCAATTCTGTCGCACGCATCCAACACACAAAACTTTTTGGTCCACATCCCTCTCTCTCCGTCTCTCTCTCTCTCTTTGTGTGTGTGTGTGGGGGGGGGTCTTTCTAGTTCGCATGCATATATACTCCATCTATAGGTCTCTCTCTCACACTATGTATGATTCTCTAGTCCAAGCTAAATATCTTGGTTGCACTCATCATACACACACAAAATCCTTGGCTCGTTGCCCGTAACTCTCTCACGCACCACTTTGTCATCTTAGAGCTCTTCCCCTCTCTCTCTCTCTCTCTCAAACTCTCCATCTACCTGGGTCACACATACACATGCATATCTCACTCGCACTCAATAGACCCATCTAAAACTCTATCTCTCTCCCTCGTTCTCTCCCCATCTCACACACACACACAATCTCATGCCTAGCCAAGTATGATGGTCTCTCACTCAAATGTAGGCACACGCAGTCCCCCTATATGTGTATGACTAGCTAATCTTAGTCTCCATCACAAACATGTGCATGGTCTATCTCAATTTCTCTCGGGGCATCTTTCTATCGCGCACGCACCTCCCTCGATCTCCCACCCATATAGTCCCCTCACGATCTTGAGGGGGTCTCTCTATCACAAACACACCCTCTCTCCGTCCCCATGCGTCCATGTTCTCCATGTGTCCCTCTCGACCTTTGTTCCTTGTTGGCCAGACCTCTATTGGACATGTGCTATAGGGGTGTCTCTCTCCGTTGCAAACAATCACGCACTAGCTATCTTCGTGTATCTCCTCACCTCGCTTTTCTATCTCGGAGATGCATGCGTGATATGTTTGCATAAGAAATGAAAAAACACACACTCTCTAATTTATCATTTGTTGTCCCTTTCTCTTTCACACACATACTCTTTTTGCACACTCACTCATTCTCCTTCACACGCACTTGATCTCTCTCGACTTAGGCACTCTCTTCAGTCCATAGCATATAGATTTATTGAAAAGTCAAACATCACAAAGTTGGACCATGTATGTGGAGAAAAACATTTACATCTAGAACAGAAAACATATACCATTAGATTCATCATGAAATGTAGTTTTGTATGATGTATCTTTGGTATTGTAGATATAAATAACATTTGCGTAAACCTGATCAAAGTTTCCAAAGTTCGACTTCTAATTTTTTTACATGCACTGCATTATCGAGCGGATGGAATATCTCTTTCCCCCTCTCAGCTATCTGACGCACCACTCAGCCTTATCGGGGCTCCTCTATCTCTCTCAAACTTTATATCTCCCTGGTTCACACATACACATGTCTCGCTCGCGCTACATATAGACCCATCCAACACACTCCGCCCTTGTTCTCTCTCTATGTGACAAGCACTCCCCTAAGTACCATAATCCCTCACTCCATCATAGGCGCACGCACTCCCCCCTAAGTATGATTATCTCTCACTAGCCATCTGGAACACACGTATTTTCTCCTTCCATCCATATGTCTATCTCGATATCTCTCGGGGTATCTTCTATCACGCACACACCTTTTCACTCGATCTCCCACCCATGTAGTCCCATCGCGATCTCCAGGGGATGTCTCTATGACAAACATACTCTCTCTCCTCCCTATGTCTGCATTTTCTCCGTACGTCTGTCTCGACCTCTCTCCCTTGTTTGTTAGAACCCTCTTGGCCATGTGCTAGGGGTCTTTCTCTCTCAGTTGCACACAACCACACACTATCTCCTCACCTTGATTCTGTTGTCGAAGATGCATGTGTGATATGTTTGCATAAGACACACATGCCTTTTCTCTACTTTTATCGTGTGTTGTCCATGTCTCTTTCACACACGCACACATACTTTTTTCACTCACTCTTTCTATTTCTCTCTCTCTCTCTCTCTCTAGTTAGGGACTCTCTCATGTCCATAAGCATATGGATGTTTTGAAAAGTCAAACCTCATAAAAGTTTGACCATGTATATGTGGAGAAAAACATTTACATCTGGAACGATCATTAGATTCATCACAACATGTACTTAATTCATACTATCATTTATCTTTGGTATTGTAGATATAAGTAATTTCTTTATAAACTTGGTCAAAGTTTCAAAAGTTTGACTTTAAAAAAATGTTGGCACTACATTATCGAACAAAGGGAGTAGCTCTTTCTCTCTATGCTATCTCTCATGGGCATCCCCTCTCACTCGAACTCTCTATACTGACGGATTATATGCTCATTGTGTCAGTGTATAGCTTTGTATATTGTTTAGTTGACCGGTCAACCAGTCGACATGCTTCCTTGTCAGCTCGTGTTCTCTATCTTTGTGTGCTGGCCCATGTGGCAGTGGGTGAAAATAAGTAAACTAGAGGCCCATCTGACACATGGTGAAGTAAAAAAAGTTGAAACCACTCGGGGTAGCACCCAGCACGCTAGTAAATTGAGGACGCATTGAGGACACACTTCTTCCTTGCGAAGGACGCACTCGTGCACAATTCACCACTGCACGGCGGCATGCACAGAAGGACGCACTCACGCACACCTAGCAGGCCAGCACACAACACACACCAGCACACGTGTACACCGGCATCGCCGCCGGTTGAGACGGACAGTGAGGCAGCCAACAAGCGGAGGCGGCTCGAGCCAAAACCGCATCCGGCGAGCCTGGACTTCATCAGCAGCCTCCCCAACGACATGCTGCTCGTCATCATCGGCCTCCTCCCCACCAAATCTGCCGTGCGGACCGCCCTGCTCTCCCGGCGGTGGCGCCCCCTCTGGCGCCGGCGTCCTCCTCAACCACACCATTGACAGCTGCCTCTGTGACGGGGATTGCAAATGCATGGCCGTAGTCTCCAAGATCCTTTCATCGCACCCTGGGCCAGCCAGACGCCTTGACGTCCGCATGTTTAGTACCAACTGCTAGGTCCAAGCCAAGTTCGACGAGTGGTTCTTATGCCCCTCCCTAGATGAGCTCGAGGAGCTCAGCTTTGAAGCTGGAAGATGTCGCTCTCTGCCGCCGTCCGCGCTCCGCCTCACGCCAACGCTGCGCCACGCCAGCTTCAACTCCTGCTATCTTCCCCTGATTAATGTCGCGCCCACCCTTCTTCTCCCTCAACTCAAGCAGCTCGACCTCTTCTACGTTGGCATCTCGAAGCAGGCTATGGAGCACCCGCTCCGCAGCTATACTACGCTCGAGTACCTTTGTCTTGAGCAGATCCATGGGTTCATTAGGCTCCACATCGCCTCCACGAATCTCCGATGGATTTATGTGCCTTGCTGGCCCCGCAACAAGACATCAATTGGGAAGAGATCACTCCAGCTGTTCCACGTTATGGTCATTGAGAATGCACCTTTCCTTGAGAGATTGCTTGTATCTGATTTAGAAGGTCCAACAAAAATCAGGGTCATTGACGCGCCAAAGTTGACAGCGTTGGTGTACTCCTCTGCCAAATTCTCCGAACTCTTTATTGGATCCATAATCGTTCAGGTACATCACTCATCTTCTTCTCCATCTTCTTGAAATTCACATTTTAAAATTTCTTCTTGATGTAGTTACGACCGTCTTCCAGAAAATGATTCCCACAAGCTTGACCCAGTCTATGCGCAAAGTGAAGATCTTGGCAATAAAATCTATCGGCCCCAATCTGGATCAAGTTGTTGGATTCCTTACATACTTTCCGTGCACGGAGAAGCTACTCATCGAGGTGAAACTTATTTCCTATTAGTAAACGGTAATCACAACGTAGCTCAATTTTTTTTGTAATTTTCCCAAATTATGATGACAAGTGTAGTGTTCAAAACATCATCTATGCAGTGCACTAAAAGAAATGTTTTTAGTATTTTTTTCTCACATGATCACCTGCATCGTTTTGTTGTTGTACTAATATAGTAGCCTAGGCTAGTCGTAGTGGAAAGTAACTTAGACTAGTAACTCTATGGTTACCCTAAGAGCAAGTACTACCTCCATCCTGGTTTACTCTTCCTATTTTGTAGTATCAAAATTAGACCATAGATTTAACTGACAAAATGTTAATGCATGTCACTAAAAATTATATCGTTGGATTCGTATTTGAACATAATTTCAAATGGTATAATTTTTGGTGACATGCATCGGCATTTAGTTAGGTAAATCTATGGTCAAAATTTTACACTAAATATGAGGTAGTACAAAAGTGGCTATAACGGCCCTCCACTATGTAGGCCAAAACACATGCCAAATTCACTTGTGATGCATTTGGCATTGATGCCCCTCCATTGCTCACCTGGTGCCCCAATTTGGATCACCTACTTTGCTCCGGTGCCAAATTAACTCACGCAATAAAAAAACACTAGCGTGGGAGAGAGAGAGGACTAAGGCAATAAAAACACTTGTTTGGGAGAGTGAGAGGCTGGTGTAGTTGGTTTGATTGATTTTTTTATACATGTGAGTCTGTGTGCACAGCGGTGCCAACTCTCTCACCTTGCGAGAGCGGTGGCAAAATCTTTTGATTTGACATCGATGCGTATTATGTGGCATACTTTTGAGAAATATGGCATCGGCCACATAGTGGAAGGCAGCAAATGCCCAAGCTCTTCACGTGCTC
Organism: Triticum dicoccoides; assembly: GCF_002162155.2. Taxonomy (NCBI): domain Eukaryota; kingdom Viridiplantae; phylum Streptophyta; class Magnoliopsida; order Poales; family Poaceae; genus Triticum; species Triticum dicoccoides. Next base: position 472,985,431 of record NC_041392.1, on the reverse strand, counting down.
CTAGGTCAATGAGAGGAAAGAGAAAGAGAGAGAGAGAGAGAGAAAATATCACTAGCCAGCCAACCCTATCGTATGACCAAATGATATTGGTACCTCTTGATGACACACTGCAATCTTATATAGCTAGCTTCTCTAATATGTTCTCTTCTTTTGCAGATAAATGACCCAAAAGTGAAAAATGTGCTGCACTATAACAATCTCATCGAATGCCTTGATCTCCATCTTACAGAAATTGATTTGATCGACTACCGAGGCAGCACATATGAGATTAAATTGGCTAGGTTCTTTGTTCTGGAGGCAAGTGTGCTCAAGGTAATGAGGTTTAGCGTTCTCTGGCGCAACAATGAATGGCGTGCTTATCACCGCAAGCGTCTAAGCCTCAATGACAAAGTCTCCGCAGAAGCTGAACTTGTTTTTGAAACATCAAGTGGCCTAATACTCGAAAATTTATTTGCCCATTAGTGGCTTGTCAGGGCGGTGGATTTTAGTTTGTACGATAATGCTGCATCCACCTAAAGTAATGAAAGTTCTTACGTAAACTTCCTAGATTCCCTCTTCGTAGGTGCAGCATTACTCCTAACATTTGTAATATCAATTTGAAACTTGTAATATTGCCGTGTCCTATTCCTGCGTTTTCAAAATCCTGCGAATCAAAGAGGTCCTGAGTTGGTGATGATGTTGTGCCTGCCATCTTTCACCAATAGCCGTCGGATCTAGATCCGACGCATACAAACCAAACTTCTCTAGTTTTGCAAAAATATACCGCACTTGTTCCCTATTTACAAACAACTCCTTGTCTCTCACAATCAGCCTTATCTCCTCCCACCACATCTAGAAGGCCATGAAAAAATCTGGCGCGATGGCTGATAAATCTCCAACGTATCTATAATTTTTGATTGCTCCATGCTATTATATTATCTATTTTGGATGTTAATGGGCTTTATTTTACACTTTTATATCATTTTTGGGACTAACCTACTAACCGAAGGCCCAACCCAAATTGCTGTTTTTTTGCCTATTTTAGGGTTTCGAAGAAAAGGAATATCAAACGGAGTCCAAACAGAATGAAACCTTCGGGAACATGATTTTCTCAACAAATGTGATCCAGGAGACTTGGAGTGGGCGTCAAGAAACAAGGGAGGAAGGCACGAGGCAGGGGCAGCGCGCCTACCCCCTGGGCGCGCCCTCCACCCTCGTGGGCCCTCCGTTGCTCCACCGACGTACTTCTTCCTCCTATATATATCCACATACCCCCCAAACATCCAGGAGCACCACGAAAACCTAATTTCACCGCCGCAACCTTCTGTACCCGAGAGATCCCATCTTGGGGCCTTTTCCAGAGCTCCGCCGGAGGGGGCATTGATCATGGAGGGCCTCTACATCAACTCCATGGCCTCTCCGGTGATGTGTGAGTAGTTTACTTCAGACCTACGGGTCCATAGTTATTAGCTAGATGGCTTCTTCTCTCTCTTTTGATCTCAATACAAAGTTCTCCTCGATCTTCTTGGAGATCTATTCGATGTAATCTTCTTTTGCGGTGTGTTTGTCAAGATCCGATGAATTGTGGGCTTATGATCCAGATTATCTATGAACAATATTTTATTCTCCTCTGAATTCTTTTATGTATGATTGGTTTATCTTTGCAAGTCTCTTCAAATTATCAGTTTGGTTTGGCCTACTAGATTGATCTTTCTTGCAATGGGAGAAGTGCTTAGCTTTGGGTTCAATGTTGCGGTGCTCGATCCCAGTGAAAGAAAGGGAACCGACACGTATTGTACTGTTGCCATCGAGGATAAAAAGATTGGGTTTATATCATAGTGCATGAGTTTATCGCTCTACATCATGTCGTCTTCCTTAAAGCATTACTCTATTCTTATGAACTTAATACTCTAGATGCATGCTGGATAGCGGTCGATGTGTGGAGTAATAGTAGTAGATGCAGAATCGTTTCGGTCTACTTGTCTCGGACGTGATGCCCATATACATGATCGTACCTAGATATTATCATAACTATGCTCAATTCTATCAATTGCTCGTCAGTAATTCGTTTACCCACCGTAATACTTATGCTCTTGAGAGAAGCCACTAGTGAAACCTATGGCCCCCGGGTCTATCATTCATCATATTAATTCTTCCAACACTTAGCTATTTCCTTTGCCATTTATTTTACTTTGCATCTTTATTTCTCTTTATCATAAAAATATTATCTTATCATATCTATCAGACCTCACTCTCGTAAGTGACCGTGAAGGGCTTGACAACCCCTTTATCGCGTTGGTTGCGAGGTTCTTATTTGTTTGTGTAGGTGCGTGTTTGGGGAACGAAGTAATTTCAAAAAAATTCCTACGCACACACAAGATCATGGTGATGCATAGCAACGAGAGGGGAGAGTGTTGTCCATGTACCCTCGTAGACCGAAAGCAGAAGCGTTAGCACAACGCGGTTGATGTAGTCGTACGTCTTCATGATCCGACCGATCAAGTACCGAACGCACGACACCTCCGAGTTCAGCACACGTTCAGTCCGATGATGTCCCTCGAACTCTGATCCAGCCGAGTGTTGAGGGAGAGTTTCATCAGCACGACGGCGTGGTGACGATGATGATGTTCTACCGATGCAGGGATTCGCCTAAGCACCGCTACAGTATTATCGAGGTGGACTATGGTGGAGGGGGGCACTGCACACGGCTAAAAGATCAAATCAATTATTGTGTCTATGGGGTGCCCCCTGCCCCCGTATATAAAGGAGCAAGGGGGGGGGTGCGGCCGGCCAGGAGGAGGCGCGCCAGGAGGAGTCCTACTCCCACCGGGAGTAGGACTCCCTCCCTTCCTTGTTGGATTAGGAGAAGGGGGGAAAGAGGAGGGAGAGTGGAAGGAAAGGGGGGGGGGGCGCCGCCCCCCTCTCCTTGTCCTATTCGGACTAGGGGAGGGGCGCGCGGCCCTGCCCTGGCCGCCTCTCCTCTTCTCCACTAAGGCCCACTATGGCCCATTAATCCCCCGGGGGGTTCCGGTAACCCCTCGGTACACCGGTAAAATCCCGATTTCTCTCGGAACACTTCCGATATCCAAATATAGGCTTCCAATATATCAATCTTCATGTCTCGACCATTTCGAGACTCCTTGTCATGTCCGTGATCACATCCGGAACTCTGAACAACCTTTGGTACATCAAAACTCATAAACTCATAATATAACCGTCATCGAAACTTTAAGCATGAGGACCCTACGGGTTCGAGAACTATGTAGACATGACCGAGACACATCTCCGGTCAATAACCAATAGCAGAACCTGGATGCTCATATTGGCTTCCACATATTCTACGAAGATCTTTATTGGTCAGACCGCATAACAACATACGGTGTTCCCTTTATTAACGGTATGTTACTTTCCCGAGATTCGATCGTCGGTATCTCAATACCTAGTTCAATCTCGTTACCGGCAAGTCTCTTTACTCGTTCCGTAATACATCATCCCGCAACTAACTCATTAGTTGTAATGCTTGCAAGGCTTAAGTGATGTGCATTACCGAGTGGTCCCAGAGATACCTCTCTGACAATCGGAGTGACAAATCCTAATCTCGAAATACGCCAACCCAACAAGTACCTTTGGAGACACCTGTAGAGCACCTTTATAATCACCCAGTTACGTTGTGACGTTTGGTAGAACACAAAGTGTTCCTCCGTTAAATGGGAGTTGCATAATCTCATAATCATAGGAATATGTATAAGTCATGAAGAAAGCAATAGCAACAAACTAAACGATCAAGTGCTAAGCTAACGGAATGGGTCATGTCAATCACCTCATTCTCCTAATGATGTGATCCCGTTTAATCAAATGACAACTCATGTCTATGGTTAGGAAACATAACCATCTTTGATTAACGAGTTAGTCAAGTAGAGGCATACTAGTGACACTCGGTTTGTTTATGTATTCACACATGTATCGTGTTTCCGGTTAATACAATTCTAGCATGAATAATAAACATTTATCATGATATAAGGAAATAAATAATAACTTTATTATTGCCTCTAGGGCATATTTCCTTCAGTCTCCCACTTGCACTAGAGTCAATAATCTAGATTACACAGTAATGATTCTAACACCCATGGAGTCTTGGTGCTGATCATGTTTTGCTCGTGGAAGAGGCTTAGTCAACGGGTATGCAACATTTAGATCCGTATGTATCTTGCAATTTTCTATGTCTCCCACCTGGACTAGATCCCGGATGGAATTGAAGCGTCTCTTGATTTTCTTGGTTCTTTTGTGAAATCTGGATTCCTTCGGCAAGGCAATTGCTCCAGTATTGTCACAAAAGATTTTCATTGGACCCGATGCACTAGATATGACACCTAGATCGGATATGAACTCCTTCACCAAGACTCCTTCATTTGCTGCTTTCGAAGCAGCTATGTACTCCGCTTCACACGTAGATCCCGCCACAACGCTTTGTTTAGAACTGCACCAACTGACAGCTCCACCGTTCAATGTAAACATGTATCCGGTTTGCGATTTAGAATCGTCTGGATCAGTGTCAAAGCTTGCATCAACGTAACCATTTACAATGAACTCTTTGTCACCTCCATAAACGAGAAACATATCCTTAGTCCTTTTCAGGTATTTCAGGATGTTCTTGACCGCTGTCCAGTGATCCACTCCTGGATTACTCTGGTACCTCCCTGGTAGACTTATATCAAGGCACACATCAGGTCTGGTACACAGCATTGCATACGTGATAGAGCCTATGGCTGAAGCATAGGGAACATCTTTCATCTTCTCTCTATCTTCTGAAGTGGTCAGGCACTGAGTCTTACTCAACTTCACACCTTGTAACACATGCAAAAACCCTTTCTTTGCTTAATCCATTTTGAACTTCTTCAAAACTTTGTCAAGGTATGTGCGTTGTGAAAGTCCAATTAAGCGTCTTGATCTATCTCTATAGATCTTGATGCCCAATATATAAGCAGCTTCACCGAGGTCTTTCATTGAAAAACTCTTATTCAAGTATCCCTTTATGCTATCCAGAAATTCTATATCATTTCCAATCAGCAATATGTCATCCACATATAATATCAGAAATGCTACAGAGCTCCCACTTACTTTCTTGTAAATACAGGCTTCTCCAAAAGTCTGTATAAAACCAAATGCTTTGATCACACTATCAAAGCGTTTATTCCAACTCTGAGAGGCTTGCACCAGTTCATAAATGGATCGCTGGAGCTTGCACACTTTGTTAGTTCCCTTTGGATCGATAAAACCTTCAGGTTGCATCATATACAACTCTTCTTCCAGAAATCCATTCAGGAATGCAGTTTTTACATCCATTTGCCAAATTTCATAATCATAAAATGCGGCAATTGCTAACATGATTCGGATGGACTTAAGCATCGCTACGGGTGAGAAGGTCTCATCGTAGTCAACTCCTTGAACTGGTCGAAAACCTTTTGCAAAAAGTCTAGCTTTGTAGACAGTAACATTACCGTCAGCGTCTGTCTTCTTCTTGAAGATCCATTTATTCTCGATGGCTTGCTGATCAACGGGCAAGTCAACCAAAGTCCACACTTTGTTCTCATACATGGATCCCATCTCAGATTTCATGGCCTCAAGCCATTTTTCGGAATCTGGGCTCACCATCGCTTCTTCATAGTTTGTAGGTTCGTCATGGTCCAGTAACATAACCTCCAGAACAGGATTACCGTACCACTCTGGTGTGGATCTTACTATGGTTGACCTACGAGGTTCAGTAACAACTTGATCTGAAGTTCCATGATCATCATCATTAACTTCCTCACGAATGGTAAAGACGTCACAGGAACCGGTTTCTATGATGAACTACTTTCCAATAAGGGAGCAGGTATGGTTACCTCATCAAGTTCTACTTTCCTCCCACTCACTTCTTTTGAGAGAAACTCCTTCTCTAGAAAGGATCCATTCTTAGCAACGAATGTCTTGCCTTCGGATCTGTGATAGAAGGTGTACCCAACAGTCTCCTTTGGGTATCCTATGAAGACACATTTCTCCGATTTGGTTTCGAGCTTATCAGGTTGAAGCTTTTTCACATAAGCATCGCAGCCCCAAACTTTAAGAAACGACAACTTTGGTTTCTTGCCAAACCACAGTTCATAAGGCGTCGTCTCAACGGATTTTGATGGTTTAACGTGAATGCGGTCGTCTCTAAAGCATAACCCCAAAATGATAGCGGTAAATCAGTAAGAGACATCATGGATCACACCATATCTAGTAAAGTAGGATTATGACGTTCAGACACACCATTACGCTGTGGTGTTCCGGGTGGTGTGAGTTGCGAAACTATTCCGCATTGTTTTAAATGTAGACCAAACTCGTAACTCAAATATTCTCCTCCACGGTCTGATCTTAGAAACTTTTTTTTCTTGTTACGATGATTTTCAACTTCACTATGAAATTCTTTGAACTTTTCAAATGTTTCAGACTTATGCTTCATTAACTAGATATACCCATATCTGCTTAAATCATCTATGAAGGTGAGAAAATAACGATACCCGCCGCGAGCCTCAATATTCATTGGTCCACATACATCAGTATGTATGATCTCCAATAAATCAGTTTCTCGCTCCATAGTTCCGGAGAATGGCGGTTTAGTCATCTTGCCCATGAGGCACGGTTCGCAAGTACCAAGTGATTCATAATCAAGTGGTTCCAAAAGTCCATCAGTATGGAGTTTATTCATGCGCTTTACACGGATATGACCTAAACGGCAGTGCCACAAATAAGTTGCACTATCATTATCAACTCTGCTTCTTTTGGCTTCAACATTATGAATATGTGTATCACTACTATCGAGATTCATCAAAAATAGAACACTCTTCAAGGGTGCATGACCATAAAAGATATTACTCATATAAATAGAACAACCATTATTCTCTGATTTAAATGAATAACCGTCTCGCATCAAACAAGATCCAGATATAATGTTCATGCTCAACGCTGGCACCAAATAACAATTATTTAGGTCTAAAACTAATCCCGAAGGTAGATGTAGAGGTAGCGTGCCGACGGCGATCACATCAACTTTGGAACCGTTTCCCACGCGCATCGTCACCTCGTCCTTGGCTAGTGTTCGCTTAATCCGTAGTCCCTGTTTTGAGTTTCAAATATTAGCAACAGAACCAATATCAAATACCCAGGTGCTACTGCAAGCTCTGGTAAGGTACACGTCAATAACATGTATATCACATATACCTTTGTTCACCTTGCCATCCTTCTTATCCGCCAAATACTTGGGGCAGTTCCGCTTCTAGTGACCAGTCTGCTTGCAGTAGAACCACTCAGTCTCAGGCTTAGGTCCAGACTTGGGTTTCTTCTCTTGAGCAGCAACTTGTTTGCTGTTCTTCTTGAAGTTCCCCTTATTCTTCCCTTTGCCCTTTTTCTTGAAACTGGTGGTCTTATTGACCATCAACACTTGATGCTCCTTCTTGATTTCTACCTCCGCAGCCTTTAGCATTGCGAAGATCTCAGGAATCGTCTTATCCATCCCTTGCATGTTATAGTTCTTCATGAAGCTTTTGTAGCTTGGTGGCAGTGATTGAAGAATTCTGTCAATGATGCTATCATCCGGAAGATTAACTCCCAGTTGAATGAAGTGATTGCAGTACCCAGACATCTTGAGTATATGCTCACTGACAGAACTATTCTCCTCCATCTTGCAGCTGTAGAACTTATTGGAGACTTCATATCTCTCAATCCGGGCATTCTTTTGAAATATTAACTTCAACTCCTGGAACATCTCATATGCTCCATGACGTTCAAAACGTCGTTGAAGTCCCGGTTCTAAGCCATAAAGCATGGCACACAGAACTATCGAGTAGTCATCAACACGCAACTGCCAGGCATTTACAATGTCTGCAGTTGCTGGCGCAGGTGGTACACCTAGCAGTGCTTCCAGGACATAACTTTTCTGTGAAGCAATGAGGATAATCCTCAAGTTACGGACCCAGTCTGTGTAATTGCTACCATCATCTTTCAACTTTGCTTTCTCAAGGAATGCATTAAAATTCAACGGAACAACGACATGGGCCATCTATCTACAAACAACATAGACAAGCAAGATACTATCAGGTACTAAGTTCATGATAAATTTAAGTTCAATTAATCATATTACTTAAGAACTCCCACCTAGATAGACATCTCTCTAATCCTCTAAGTGATCACATGATCCATATCAACTAAACCATAACCGATCATCACGTGAAATGGAGTAGCTTTCAATGGTGAACATCACTATGTTGATCATATCTACTATATGATTCATGCTCGACCTTTCGGTCTCAGTGTTCCGAGGCCATATCTGCATATGCTAGGCTCGTCAAGTTTAACCCGAGTATTCTGCGTGTGCAAAACTGGCTTGCACCCGTTGTAGATGGACGTAGAGCTTATCACACCCGATCATCATGTGGTGTCTGGGCACAACGAACTTTGGCAATGGTGCATACTCAGGGAGAACACTTTTATCTTGAAATTTAGTGAGAGATCATCTTATAATGCTACCGTCAATCAAAGCAAGATAAGATGCATAAAAGATAAACATCACATGCAATCAATATAAGTGATATGATATGGCCATCATCATCTTGTGCTTGTGATCTCCATCTCCGAAGCACCATCATGATCACCATCGTCACCGGCATGACACCTTGATCTCCATCGTAGCATCGTTGTCGTCTCGCCAATCTTATGCTTCTACGACTATTGCTACCGCTTAGTGATAAAGTAAAGCATTACAGGTTGCATTGCATGCAGTAAAGCGACAACCATATGGCTCCTACCAGTTGCCAATAACTCAGTTACAAAACATGATCATCTAATACAATAAAATTTAGCATCAAGCTTTGACCATATCACATCACAACATGCCCTGCAAAAACAAGTTAGACGTCCTCTACTTTGTTGTTGCAAGTTTTACGTGGCTGCTACGGGCTGAGCAAGAACCGTTCTTACCTATGCATCAAAACCACAATGATAGTTTGTCAAGTTGGTGTTGTTTTAACCTTCGCAAGGACCGGGCGTAGCCACACTCAGTTCAACTAAAGTTGGAGAAACTAACACCCACCAGCCACCTATGTGCAAAACACGTCGGTAGAACCAGTCTCGCGTAAGCGTACGCGTAATGTCGGTCCGGGCCGCTTCATCCAACAATACCGCCGAACCAAAGTATGACATGCTGGTAAGCAGTATGACTTATATCGCCCACAACTCACTTGTGTTCTACTCGTGCATATGACATCTACGCATAAAACCTGGCACTGATGCCACTGTCGGGGAACGAAGCAATTTCAAAAAAATTCCTACGCACACACAAGATCATGGTGATGCATAGCAACGAGAGGGGAGAGTGTTGTCCACGTACCGTCGTAGACCGAAAGCGGAAGAGTTAGCACAACGCGGTTGATATAGTCGTACGTCTTCACGATCCGACCGACCAAGTACCGAATGCACAGCACCTCCGAGATCAGCACACGTTCAGTCCGATGACGTCCCTCAAACTCCGATCCAGCCGAGTGTTGAGCGAGAGTTTCGTCAGCATGACGGTGTGGTGATGATGATGATGTTCTACTGACGCAGGGCTTCGCCTAAGCACCGCTACAGTATTATCGAGGTGGACTATGGTGGTGGGGGGCACCGCACACGGCTAAAAGATCAAATCAATTGTTGTGTCTATGGGGTGCCCCTGCCCCCATATATAAAGGAGCAAGGGGGGGAGGTGCTTCTGGCCAGGAGGAGGCGTTGTTGGAAATATGCCCTAGAGGCAATAATAAAAGAATTATTATTATATTTCCTTGTTCATGATAATTGTCTTTATTCATGCTATAATTGTGTTATCCAGAAATCGTAATACATGTGTGAATAATAGACACCAACATGTCCCTAGTAAGCCTCTAGTTGACTAGCTTGTTGATCAACAGATAGTCATGGTTTCCTGACTATGGACATTGGATGTCATTGATAACGGGATCACATCATTAGGAGAATGATGTGATGGACAAGACCCAATCCTAAACATAGCATAAGATCGTATAGTTCTTTTGCTAGAGTTTTCCAATGTCAAGTATCTTTTCCTTAGACCATGAGATCGTGTAACTCCCGGACACCGTTGGAGTGCTTTGGGTGTACCAAACGTCACAACGTAACTGGGTGACTATAAAGGTATACTACGGGTATCTCCGAAAGTGTCTGTTGGGTTGACACAGATCAAGACTGGGATTTGTCACTCCGTATGACGGAGAGGTATCACTAGGCCCACTCAGTAATGCATCATCATAATGAGCTCAAAGTGACCAAGTGTCTGGTCACGGGATCATGCATTACGGTACGAGTAAAGTGACTTGCCGGTAACGAGATTGAACGAGGTATTGGGATACCGACGATCGGATCGCGGGCAAGTAACATACCGATTGACGAAGGGAATTGTATGCGGGGTTGCTTGAATCCTCGACATCGTGGTTCATCCGATGAGATCATCGAGGAGCATGTGGGAGCCAACATGGGTATCCAGATCCTGTTGTTGTTTATTGGCCGGAGAGTCGTCTCGGTCATGTCTACATGTCTCCCGAACCCGTAGGGTCTACACACTTAAGGTTCGGTGACGCTAGGGTTGTAGGGATATGTATATGCAGTAACCCGAATGTTGTTCGGAGTCCCGGATGAGATCCCGGACGTCACGAGGAGTTCCTAAATGGTCCGAAGGTAAAGAATTATATATAGGAAGTGCTATTTCGGCCATCGGGACAAGTTTTGGGGTCACCGGTATTGTACCGGGACCACCGGAAGGGCCCTGGGGGTCCACCGGGTGGGGCCACCTGCCCTGGGGGGCCACATGGGTTTTAGGGGGTGCGCCTTGGCCTATATGGGCCAAGGGCACCAGCCCCGAGAGGCCCATGCGCCTAGGGTTCAAGAGGGGAAGAGTCCCAAAAGGGGAAGACACCTCCTAGGTGCCTTGGGGAGGAGGGATTCCTCCCTTGGCCGCCGCCCCCCTAGGAGATTGGATCTCCTAGGGCCGGCGCCCCCCTAGGCTCCCTATATATAGTGGGGGAAGGAGGGCCTCTTCATCCACGCCTTTGGTGCCTCCTTCTCCCTCTCCAACACATCCTCCTCCTCCATAGTGCTTGGCGAAGCCCTGCCGGAGTACTGCAGCTCCATCACCACCACGCCGCCGTGCTGCTGCTGGAGCCATCTCCCTCAACCTCTCCTTCCCCCTTGCTGGATCAAGAAGGAGGAGACGTTACACTAACCGTACGTGTGTTGAACGCGGAGGTGCCGTCCGTTCGGCGCTAGGATCTCCGGTGATTTGGATCACGTCGAGTACGCCTTCCTCATCCCCGTTCTTTGAACACTTCCGCGCGTGATCTACAAAGGTATGTAGATGCAATCCGATCACTCGTTTCTAGATGAACTCCTAGATGGATCTTGGTGAAACCGTAGGAAATTTTTTCTTTTCTACAACGTTCCCCAACAGTGGAATCATGAGCTAGGTCTATGCGTAGTTCTCTTGCACGAGTAGAACACAATTGGTTGTGGGCGTTGATGTTGTCAACTTTCTTGCCGCTACTAGTCTTATCTTGCTTCAACGGTATTGTGGGATGAAGCGGCCCGGACCAACCTTACACGTACGCTTACGTGAGACCGGTTCTACCGACTAACATGCACAAGTTGCATAAGGTGGCTGGCGGGTGTCTGTCTCTCCCACTTTAGTTGGAGCGGATTCGATGAAAAGGGTCCTTATGAAGGGTAAATAGAAGTTGACAAATCACGTTGTGGCTTTCACGTAGGTAAGAAAACGTTCTTGCTAGAACCCTATTTCAGCCACGTAAAACTTGCAACAACAATTAGAGGACGTCTAACTTGTTTTTGCAGCAAGTGCTTTGTGATATGATATGGCCAAAGTTGTGATGAATGATGAATGCCATATATGTGATGTATGAGATGGTTCATGCTATTGTAATAGGAATCACGACTTGCATGTCGATGAGTATGACAACGGCAGGAGCCATAGGAGTTGTCTTTATTTTTTGTATGACCTGTGTGTCATTGAGAAACGCCATGTAAATTACTTTACTTTATTGCTAAACGCGTTAGCCATAGTAGTAGAAGTAATAGTTGGCGAGCAACTTCATGGAGACACGATGATGGAGATCATGATGATGGAGATCATGGTGTCATGCCGGTGACAAGATGATTATGGAGCCCCAAGATGGAGATCAAAGGAGCTATGTGATATTGGCCATATCATGTCACTATTATTATTTGATTGCATGTGATGTTTATCATGTTTTTGCATCTTGTTTGCTTAGAATGACGGTAGTAAATAAGATGATCCCTCATATTAATTTCAAGAAAGTGTTCTCCCTAACTGTGCACCATTGCGACAGTTCGTTGTTTCGAAGCACCACGTGATGATCGGGTGTGATAGATTCCAACGTTCACATACAACGGGTGTAAGACAGATTTACACATACAAACACTTAGGTTGACTTGACGAGCCTAGCATGTACAGACATGGCCTCGAAACACAAAAGACCAAAAGGTCGAGCATGAGTCGTATAGAAGATACGATCAACATGAAGATGTTCACCGATGTTAACTAGTCCGTCTCACGTGATGATCGGACACAACCTAGTTAACTCGGATCATGTTATACTTAGATTACAGGAGGGATGTCTATCTAAGTGGGAGTTCATTGAATAATTTGATTAGATGAACTTAATTATCATGAACTTAGTCTAAAATTTTACAATATGTCTTGTAGATCAAATGGCCAATGTAGTCCTCAACTTCAACGCGTTCCTAGAGAAAACCAAGCTGAAAGACAATGGCAGCAACTACACGGACTGGGTCCGGAACCTGAGGATCATCCTCATAGCTGCCAAGAAAGATTATGTCCTACAAGCACCGCTGGGTGACGCACCTGTTCTTCCTGCAGAACAAGACGTTATGAACGCTTGGCAGGCACGTACCGATGACTACTCCCTCGTTCAGTGCGGCATGCTTTACAGCTTAGAGCCGGGGCTCCAAAAGCGTTTTGAGAGACACAGAACATATGAGATGTTCGAAGAGCTGAAAATGGTTTTCCAAGCTCATGCCCGGGTCGAGAGATATGAAGTCTCCGACAAGTTCTTCAGCTGTAAGATGGAGGAAAACAGTTCTGTCAGCGAGCACATACTCACTATGTCTGGGTTGCATAACCGCTTGACTCAGCTGGGAGTTAATCTCCCGGATGACGCGGTCATTGACAGAATCCTTCAGTCGCTTCCACCGAGCTACAAGAGCTTTGTGATGAACTTCAATATGCAGGGGATGGACAAGACCATTCCTGAAGTATTTGCAATGCTGAAATCAGCAGAGGTAGAAGTCAAAAAGGAACATCAAGTGTTAATGGTGAATAAAACCACTAAGTTCAAGAAAGGCAAGGGTAAGAAAACCTTCAAGAAGGATGGCAAGGGAGTTGCCACGCCCGGCAAGCAAGCTGCCGGGAAGAAGCCAAAGAATGGACCCAAGCCCGAGACTGAGTGCTTTTATTGCAAGGAAAGTGGTCACTGGAAGTGGAACTGCCCCAAATACTTAGCGGACAAGAAGGCCGGCAAAACGAAAGGTATATGTGATATACATGTAATTGATGTGTACCTTACCAGTACTCGTAGTAGCTCCTGGGTATTTGATACCGGTGCAGTTGCTCACATTTGTAACTCAAAGCAGGAGCTGCGGAATAAGCGGAGACTGGCGAAGGACGAGGTGACGATGCGCGTCGGGAATGGTTCCAAGGTCGATGTGATCGCCGTCGGCACGCTGCCTCTTCATTTACCTACGGGATTAGTTTTAAATCTCAATAATTGTTATTTAGTGCCAGCTTTGAGCATGAACATTGTATCGGGATCTCGTTTAATACGAGATGGCTACTCATTTAAATCCGAGAATAATGGTTGTTCTATTTATATGAGGGATATGTTTTATGGTCATGCTCCGGTGGTGAATGGTTTATTCTTAATGAATCTCGAGCGTAATGCTACACATGTTCATAATGTGAGTACCAAAAGATGTAAGATTGATAATGATAGTCCCACATACTTGTGGCACTGCCGCCTTGGTCACATAGGTGTCAAACGCATGAAGAAGCTCCATGCTGATGGACTTTTAGAGTCTCTTGATTACGAATCATTTGACACGTGCGAACCATGCCTCATGGGTAAAATGACCAAGACTCCGTTCTCAGGAACAATGGAGCGAGCAACCAACTTATTGGAAATTATACATACTGATGTGTGCGGTCCAATGGGTGTTGAGGCTCGCGGTGGCTATCGTTATGTTCTCACCCTCACTGATGACTTGAGTAGATATGGGTATATCTACTTAATGAAACACAAGTCTGAAACCTTTGAAAAGTTCAAGGAATTTCAGAGTGAGGTTGAGAATCAACGTGACAGGAAAATCAAGTTCCTGCGATCAGATCGTGGAGGAGAATACTTGAGTCATGAGTTTGGCACACACTTAAGAAAATGTGGAATAGTTTCACAGCTCACGCCGCCTGGAACACCTCAGCGTAATGGTGTGTCCGAACGTCGTAATCACACTCTATTAGATATGGTGCGATGTATGATGTCTCTTACCGATTTACCGCTATCTTTTTGGGGCTATGCTTTAGAGACTACCGCATTCACTTTAAATAGGGCCCCGTCGAAATCCGTTGAGACGACACCATATGAATTATGGTTTGGGAAGAAACCTAAGCTGTCGTTTCTAAAAGTTTGGGGATGCGATGCTTATGTCAAGAAACTTCAACCTGAAAAGCTCGAATCCAAATCGGAAAAATGCGTCTTCATAGGATACCCTAAAGAAACTATTGGGTATACCTTCTACCTCAGATCCGAAGGCAAGATCTTTGTTGCCAAGAATGGGTCCTTTCTAGAGAAAGAGTTTCTCTCGAAAGAAGTAAGTGGGAGGAAAGTAGAACTTGATGAAGTATTACCTCTTGAACCGGAAAATGGCACAACTCAAGAGAATGTTCCTGAGGTGCCTGCACCGACTAGAGAGGAAGTTAATGATGATGATCAAGATACTTCTAATCAAGCTCCTACTGAAATTCGAAGGTCCACAAGGACACGTTCCACACCAGAGTGGTACGGCAACCCTGTCTTGGAAATCATGTTGTTAGACAACGGTGAACCTTCGAACTATGAAGAAGCGATGGCGGGCCCAGATTCCGACAAATGGCTAGAAGCCATGAAATCCGAGATAGGATCCATGTATGAAAACGAAGTATGGACTTTGACTGACTTGCCCGTTGAGCGGCGAGCCATAGAAAATAAATGGATCTTTAAGAAGAAGACAGACGCGGATGGTAATGTGACCATCTATAAAGCTCGGCTTGTCGCTAAGGGTTATCGACAAGTTCAAGGGGTTGACTACGATGAGACTTTCTCACCGGTAGCGAAGCTGAAGTCCGTCCGAATCATGTTAGCAATTGCCGCATTCTATGATTATGAAATATGGCAAATGGACGTCAAAACGGCATTCCTTAATGGTTTCCTTAAGGAAGAATTGTATATGATGCAGCCGGAAGGTTTTGTCGATCCTAAGAACGCTAACAAGGTGTGCAAGCTCCAACGCTCGATTTATGGGCTGGTGCAAGCATCTCGGAGTTGGACCATTCGCTTTGATGAGATGATCAAAGCGTTTGGGTTTACGCAGACTTATGGAGAAGCCTGCGTTTACAAGAAAGTGAGTGGGAGCTCTGTAGCATTTCTCATATTATATGTAGATGACATACTTTTGATGGGAAATGATATAGAACTCTTGGACAGCACTAAGGCCTACTTGAATAAGAGTTTTTCAATGAAGGACCTTGGAGAAGCTACTTATATATTAGGCATCAAGATCTATAGAGACAGATCAAGACGCCTCATAGGTCTTTCACAAAGCACATACCTCGATAAGATATTGAAGAAGTTCAATATGGATCAGTCTAAGAAGGGGTTCTTGCCTGTGTTGCAAGGTGTGAAATTGAGCTCAGCTCAATGTCTGACCACGGCAGAAGATATAGAAGAGATGAGTGTCATCCCCTATGCCTCAGCCATAGGTTCTATTATGTATGCCATGCTGTGTACCAGACCTGATGTAAACCTTGTCGTAAGTTTGGTAGGTAGGTACCAAAGTAATCCCAGCAAGGAACACTGGACAGCAGTCAAGAATATCCTGAAGTACCTGAAAAGGACTAAGGAAATGTTTCTCGTTTATGGAGGTGACGAAGAGCTCGTCGTAAAGGGTTACGTCAACGCTAGCTTCGACACAGATCTGGATGACTCAAAGTCACAAACCGGATACGTGTATATTTTGAATGGTGGGGCAGTAAGCTGGTGCAGTTGCAAGCAGAGCGTCGTGGCGGGATCTACATGTGAAGCGGAGTACATGGCAGCCTCGGAGGCAGCACATGAAGCAATTTGGGTGAAGGAGTTCATCACCGACCTAGGAGTCATACCCAATGCGTCGGGGCTAGTCAAACTCTTCTGTGACAACACTGGAGCTATTGCTCTTGCCAAGGAGCCCAGGTTTCACAAGAAGACAAGGCACATCAAGCGTCGCTTCAACTCCATTCGTGAAAATGTTCAAGATGGAGACATAGATATTTGTAAAGTACATACGGACCTGAATGTAGCAGATCCGTTGACTAAACCTCTCCCTAGAGCAAAACATGATCAACACCAGAATTCCATGGGTGTTCGATTCATCACAATGTAACTAGATTATTGACTCTAGTGCAAGTGGGAGACTGTTGGAAATATGCCCTAGAGGCAATAATAAAAGAATTATTATTGTGTTTCCTTGTTCATGATAATTGTCTTTATTCATGCTATAATTGTGTTATCCGGAAATCATAATACATGTATGAATAATAGACACCAACATGTCCCTAGTAAGCCTCTAGTTGACTAGCTCGTTGATCAACAGATAGTCATGGTTTCCTGACTATGGACATTGGATGTCATTGATAACGGGATCACATCATTAGGAGAACGATGTGATGGACAAGACCCAATCCTAAACATAGCATAAGATTGTATAGTTCGTTTGCTAGAGTTTTCCAATGTCAAGTATCTTTTCCTTAGACCATGAGATCGTGTAACTCCCGGATACCGTAGGAGTGCTTTGGGTGTACCAAATGTCACAACGTAACTGGGTGACTATAAAGGTATACTACGGGTATCGCCGAAAGTGTCTGTTGGGTTGACACGGATCAAGACTGGGATTTGTCACTCCGTATGACGGAGAGGTATCACTGGGCCCACTCAGTAATGCATCATCATTATGAGCTCAAAGTGACCAAGTGTCTGGTCACGGGATCATGCATTACGGTACGAGTAAAGTGACTTGCCGGTAACGAGATTGAACGAGGTATTGGGATACCGATGATCGGATCTCGGGCAAGTAACATACCGATTGACGAAGGGAATTGTATGCGGGGTTGCTTGAATCCTCGACATCGTGGTTCATCCGATGAGATCATCGAGGAGCATGTGGGAGCCAACATGGGTATCCAGATCCCGCTGTTGTTTATTGGCCGGAGAGTCGTCTCGGTCATGTCTACATGTCTCCCGAACCCGTAGGGTCTACACACTAATGGTTCGTTGATGCTAGGGTTGTAGGGATATGTATATGCAGTAACCCGAATGTTGTTCGGAGTCCCGGATGAGATCCCGGACGTCACGAGGAGTTCCGGAATGGTCCGGAGGTAAAGAATTATATATAGGAAGTGCTATTTCGGCCATCGGGACAAGTTTCGGGGTCACCGGTATTGTACTGGGACCACCGGAAGGGTCCCGGGGGTCCACCGGGTGGGGCCACCTGCCCCGGGGGGCCACATGGGCTGTAGGGGGTGCGCCTTGGCCTATATGGGCCAAGGGCACCAGCCCCAAGAGGCCCATGCGCCTAGGGTTCAAGAGGGGAAGAGTCCCAAAAGGGGAAGGCACCTCCTAGGTGCCTTGGGGAGGAGGGATTCCTCCCTTGGCCGCCGCCCCCCTAGGAGATTGGATCTCCTAGGGCCGGCGCCCCCTAGGCTCCCTATATATAGTGGGGGAAGGAGGGCCTCTTCATCCACGCCTTTGGTGCCGCCTTCTCCCTCTCCAACACATCCTCCTCCTCCATAGTGCTTGGCGAAGCCCTGCCGGAGTACTGCAGCTCCATCACCACCACGCCGTCGTGCTGCTGCTGGAGCCATCTCCCTCAACCTCTCCTTCCCCCTTGCTGGATCAAGAAGGAGGAGACGTTACGCTAACCATACGTGTGTTGAACGCGGAGGTGCCGTCCGTTCAGCGCTAGGATCTCCGGTGATTTGGATCACGTCGAGTACGCCTTCCTCATCCCCGTTCTTTGAACGCTTCCGCGCGTGATCTACAAAGGTATGTAGATGCAATCTGATCACTCATTGCTAGATGAACTCCTAGATGGATCTTGGTGAAACCATAGGAAAAATTTTGTTTTCTACAACGTTCCCCAACAGGCGCGCTAGGAGGACTCCCTCCCTTCCTTGTTGGATTAGGAGAAGGGGGGAAAGAGGAGGGAGAGAGGAAGGAAAGGGGGGCGCCGCCCCCTCTCCTTGTCCTATTCGGACTAGGGGAGGGGGAGGGGTGCGCGACCCTGCCCTGCCCGCCTCTCCTCTTCTCCACTAAGGCCCACTATGGCCCATTAATCCCCCGGGGGGTTCCGGTAACCCCTCGGTACTCCGGTAAAATCCCAATTTCTCCTGGAACACTTCCGATATCCAAATATAGGCTTCCAATATATCAATCTTCATGTATCGACCATTTCGAAACTCCTCGTCATGTCCGTGATCACAACCGGAACTCCGAACAACC
The DNA here is from genome assembly GCF_002162155.2 of Triticum dicoccoides. Taxonomy (NCBI): domain Eukaryota; kingdom Viridiplantae; phylum Streptophyta; class Magnoliopsida; order Poales; family Poaceae; genus Triticum; species Triticum dicoccoides. The sequence goes on along the minus strand of NC_041392.1, from coordinate 472,966,556 downwards.
TTCGGTACATCAATACTCATAACCTCATAATATAACCGTCATCAAAACTTTAAGCGTGCGGACCCTACGGGTTCGAGAACTATGTAGACATGACTGAGACATGTCTCCGGTCAATAACCAATAGCGGAACCTGGATGCTCATATTGGCTCCAACATATTCTACGAAGATCTTTATCGGTCAGACCGCATAACAACATACGTTGTTCCCTTTGTCATCGGTATGTTACTTGCCCAAGATTCGATCGTCGGTATCTCAATACCTAGTTCAATCTCGTTACCGGCAAGTCACTTTACTTGTTTCGTAATACATCATCCTACAACTAACTCATTAGTTGTAATGCTTGCAAGGCTTAAGTAATGTGCATTACCGAGTGGGCCCAGAGATACCTCTCCGACAATCGGAGTGACAAATCCTAATCTCGAAATACGCCAACCCAACAAGTACCTTTGGAGACACCTATAGAGCACCTTTATAATCACCCAGTTACGTTGTGACGTTTGGTAGCACACAAAGTGTTCCTCCGGTAAACGGGAGTTGCATAATCTCATAGTCATAGGAACATGTATAAGTCATGGAGAAAGCAATAGCAACAAACTAAACGATCAAGTGCTAAGCTAACAGAATGGGTCATGGCAATCACATCATTCTCCTAATGATGTGGTCCCGTTTAATAAAATGACAACTCATGTCTATGGTTAGGAAACATAACCATCTTTGATTAACAAGCTAGTCAAGTAGAGGCATACTAGTGACACTCTGTTTGTTTATGTATTCACACATGTATCATGTTTCCGGTTAATACAATTCTAGCATGAATAATAAACATTTATCATGATATAAGGAAATAAATAATAACTTTATTATTGCCTCTAGGGCATATTTCCTTCAGCTGGGACTTGAGTGTGATCTCCTACTGGATTGATACCTTGGTTCTCAAAAACTGAGGGAAATACTTACACTACTTTGCTGCATCACCCTTTCCTCTTCAAGGTAAAACCAACGCAGTGCTCAAGAGGTAGCAAGAAGGATTTCTGGCGCCGTTGCCGGGGAGGCTCACACCAAGTCAAGTCAAAATGTTATCTCCCATCAACGAGCCATTTCTGGCGCCGTTGCCGGGGAGATTCGCGCCAAGTCAAGTCAAGTCAAGATTTGACTCCCAACAATGAGTCATTTCTGGCGCCATTACCAAGTCAAGACATACCAAGTACCCATCACAAACTCTTATCCCTTGCATTACATTATTTGCCATTTGCCTCTCGTTTTCCTCTCCCCACTTCACCCTTGCCGTTTTATTCGCCCTCTCTTTTCCGCTCACCTTTCTTTCACCATGTCGGAATCAAAAAGGGTTGGGGGTTCTCTACCGAGTTTTAGTACTTTTGACAATCCTTCTATTCTCTCTAAACTCATAAAAAATGATGCTATGGAAAGACCTACCGAAGTTATCAATGAGAATCTTAATAATTTTGACGAAGATGATTCAGGAATTTTTCGTTATTTACTCGACGAATCTTTGAAAGATGCTTGGGATAGACTATTAAGGATCCGGGCCAGCTATGTGCCCCAATACCAAATTGAAATTTACTTAAAGAGCTTTTATGTTGCCCTACCTTCTTCATTTAAGCATGTCCTAGATTCTAATTTTGAAGAAGGTTTTCTTGAAGGGGATGCCGTAGATACTTATGAAAAGATGAAAACCACATTTGGGCACCCCATGAATGAGAGGGTTGAATCCACATCTCTTTTTCTCTCCTACCAAAACGAATCTATCAAAGAGATGAAAGCTAGCTTAGATGCAAATTTCCGTAAAATGCTTAATCTTTCTTCTACCATTAACAACCACGTCCTTTATCAAAATAGAAAGATTAATGCCATATATAATAATTTTTCTCTTTTCTTCCCTAAAACCAAAGATGGCAATACCTAGATCTATCTTCGCTTTTATGCCTAGCTAGGGGCGTTAAACGATAGTGCTTGTTGGGAGGCAACCCAATTTTATTTTTATTACTTGCTTTTTGCTCCTGTTTAGTAATAAATAATTTATCTAGCCTCTGTTTTGGTTGTTCTTTTTGTGTTTAATTAGTGTTTGTGCCAAGTAGAACCGTTGGGAAGACTTGGGGAAAGTCTTTTTGATCTTGCTGTAAAAAACAGAAACTTTAGCGCTCATGAGAATCGCTAACATTTTTATTTGGAAGGTGCTATTTAGTTAATTATTTTTTGCAGATGATTAATACATAAATTACTCACGTCCATAAATTTATTTTAGAATTTTTGGGGTTCCATAACTTGCGTTAGCTACAGATTACTACAGACTGTTCTGTTTTTGACAGATTCTGTTTTTCTTGTGTTGTTTGCTTATTTTGATGAATCTATGGCTAGCACAAGAGTTTATAAACCACAGAGAAGTTGGAATACAGTAGGTTTAACACTAATATAAATAAAGAATGAGTTCATTACAGTACCTTGAAGTGGTGTTTTGTTTCCTTTCGCTAACGGAGCTCATGAGATTTTCTATTTTGAGTTTTGTGTTGTGAAGTTTTCAAGTTTTGGGTAAAGATTTGATGGAATGGAACAAAGAGTGGAAAGAGCCTAAGCTTGGGGATGGCCATGGCACCCCAAGTTAAAATTCAAGGACACCAAAAAGCCTAAGCTTGGGGATGCCCCGGAAGGCATCCCCTCTTTCGTCTTCGTCTATCGGTAACTTTACTTGGAGCTATATTTTTATTCATCACATGATATGTGTTTTGCTTGGAGCGTCTTGTATGATTTGAGTCTTTTCTTTTTAGTTTACCACAATCATCCTTGCTGTACACACCTTTTGAGAGAGACTCGCATGATTTGAAATTTATTAGAATAATCTATGTGCTTCACTTATATCTTTTGAGCTATATAGTTTTTGCTCTAGTGCTTCACTTATATCTTTTAGAGCACGGTGGTGGATTTGTTTTATAGAAACTATTGTTCTCTCATGATTCACTTATATTAATTTGAGAGTCCTTTAGAACAACATGGCAATAATAAAAACTTTCATGCAAGTGCATTGAATACTATGAGAAGTTCAATACTTGATAATTGTTTTGAGATATGGAGATGGTGCTATTAGAGTCATGCTAGTTGAGTAGTTGTGAATTTGAGAAATACTTGTGTTGAAGTTTGTGATTCCCGTAGCATGCACGTATGGTGAACCGGTATCTGATGAAGTCGGAGCATGATTTATTTATTGATTGTCTTCCTTATGAGTGGCGGTCGGGGACGAGCGATGGTCTTTTCCTACCAATCTATCCCCCTAGGAGCATGCGCGTAATACTTTGCTTTGATAACTTGTAGATTTTTGCAATAAGTATGTGAGTTCTTTATGACTAATGTTGAGTCCATGGATTATACACACTCTCACCCTTCCACCATTGCTAGCCTCTCTAGTATCGCGCAAATTTCCCCGGTACCATAAACCCACCATATACCTTCCTCAAAACAGCCACCGTACCTACCGATTATGGCATTTCCATAGCCATTCCGAGATATATTGCCATGCAACTTTCCACCATTCCGTTATTATGACACGCTTCATCATTGTCATATTGCTTGCATGATCATGTAGTTGACATCGTATTTGTGGCAAAGCCACCGTTCATAATTCTTCATACATGTCACTGATGCATCATTGCACATGCCAGTACACCGCCAGAGGCATTCACATAGAGTCATATTTTGTTCTAAGTATTGAGTTGTAATTCTTGAGTTGTAAGTAAATAAAGTGTGATGATCATCATTATTAGAGCATTGTCCCAAGTGAGGAAAGTATGATGGAGACTATGATTCCCCCACAAGTCGGGATGAGACTCCGGACGAAAAATAAAAAAAGGAAAAAAAGAGGCCAAAAAGAAAAAAAAAGAAAGAAGGCCCAAATAAAAAAACAAATGAGAGAAAAAGAGAGAAGGGACAATGCTACTATCCTTTTTCCACACTTGTGCTTCAAAGTAGCACCATGTTCTTCATATAGAGAGTCTCATATGATATTACTTTCATATACTAGTGGGAATTTTTCATTATAAAAGTTGTCTTGTATATTCCAATGATGGGTTTCCTCAAAATGCCCTAGGTCTTCGTGAGCAAGCAAGTTGGATGCACACCCACTTAGTTTCTTTTGTTGAGCTTTCATATACTTATAGCTCTAGTGCATCCGTTGCATGGCAATCCCTACTCACTCACATTGATATCTATTAATGGGCATCTCCATAGCCCGTTGATACGCCTAGTTGATGTGAGACTATCTTCTCCTTTTTGTCTTCTCCACAACCACCATTCTATTCCACCATAGTGCTATATACACGGCTCGCGCTCATATATTGCGTGAAGATTGAAAAAGTTTGAGAACATCAAAAGTATGAAACAATTGCTTGGCTTGTCATCGGGGTTGTGCATGATTTAAATATTTTGTATGCTGAAGATAGAGCATAGCCAGACTATATGATTTTGTAGGGATAACTTTCTTTGGCCATGTTATTTTGAGAAGACATGATTGCTTAGTTAGTATGCTTGAAGTATTATTGTTTTTATGTCAATATTAAACTTTTATCTTGAATCTTTCGGATCTGAACATTCATGCTACAACAAAGAAAAATTACGTTGAGAAATATGTTAGAAAGCATTCCATATCAATTTTTTTTATCATTTACCTACTCGAGGATGAGCAGGAATTAAGCTTGGGGATGCTTGATACGTCTCCAACGTATCTATAATTTTTGATTGCTCCATGTTGTTATATTATCTATTTTGGATGTTAATGGGCTTTATTTTACACTTTTATATCATTTTTGGGACTAACTTACTAACCGGCGGCCCAGCCCAAATTGCTATTTTTTTTGCCTATTTTAGGGTTTCGGCCAAAAGGAATATCAAACGGAGTCCAAACGGAATGAAACCTTTGGGAACGTGGTTTTCTCAACAAACGTGATCTAGGAGACTTGGAGTGGGCATCAAGAAACAAGGGAGTAAGGCACGAGGCAGGGGGCGCGCCCTCCACCCTCGTGGGCCCTCCGTTGCTCCACCGATGTACTTCTTCCTCCTATATGTTTCCACGTGCCCCCCCCAAACATCCAGGAGCACCACGAAAACCTAGATCCGCCGCCGCAACCTTCTGTACCTGAGAGATCCCATCTTGGGTCCTTCTCCAGAGCTCCGCCAGAGGGGGCATTGATCACGGAGGGCCTCTACATCAACTCCATGGCCTCTTCGGTGATGTGTGAGTAGTTTATTTCAGACCTACGGGTCCATAGTTATTAGCTAGATGGCTTCTTCTCTCTCTTTGGATCTCAATACAAAGTTCTCCTCGATCTTCTTGGAGATCTATTCGATGTAATCTTCTTTTGCGGTGTGTTTGTCGAGATCCGATGAATTGTGGGTTTATGATCCAGATTATCTATGAACAATATTTGATTCTCCTCCGAATTCTTTTATGTATGATTGGTTTATCTTTGCAAGTCTCTTCGAATTATCAGTTTGGTTTGGCCTACTAGATTGATCTTTCTTGCAATGGGAGAAGTGCTTAGCTTTGGGTTCAATCTTGCGATGCTCGATCCCAGTGACAGAAAGGGAACCGGCACGTGTTGTATTGTTGCCATCGAGGATAAAAAGATGGGGTTTATATCATATTGATGAGTTTATCCCTCTACATCATGTCATCTTCCTTAAAGCATTACTATGTTCTTATGAACTTAATACTCTAGATGCATGCTGGATAGCGGTCGATGTGTGGAGTAATAGTAGTAGATGCAGAATCGTTTCGGTCTACTTGTCTCGGATGTGATGCCTATATACATGATCATACCTAGATATTCTCATAACTATGCTCAATTCTATGAATTGCTCGACAGTAATTCGTTTACCCACCGTAATACTTATGCTCTTGAGAGAAGCCACTAGTGAAACCTATGGCCCCCGGGTCTATCTTTCATCATATTAATCTTCCAACACTTAGTTATTTCCTTTGCCGTTTATTTTACTTTGCATCTTTATTTCTCTTTATCATAAAAATACCAAAAATATTATCTTATCATATCTATCAGATCTCACTCTCGTAAGTGACCGTGAAGGGCTTGACAACCCCTTTATCGCATTGGTTGCGAGGTTCTTATTTGTTTGTGTAGGTGCGTGGGACTTGAGCGTGATCTCCTACTGGATTGATACCTTGGTTCTCAAAAAGTGAGGGAAATACTTACGCTACTTTACTGCATCACCCTTTCCTCTTCAAGGGAAAACCAACACAGTGCTCAAGAGGTAGCAATGGCTGTTGCCAGCGCCGTCCACCCCCAATCTTGGTGTTCCGTGCAATGCACGGGCATCTACGCACGGGAAAATATGTCGAACACGGCTAGTTGTAAGCAGGCTAGCTCTATAGCCATGATGATAGTGACTACAGACGGTGAGGCTGACTTATGTGTTATGCCGAACAGGGCGCCTATACTCAGGTGTCATCTCCGGCGCAGGGTCTTGGCACTTCACTGCGATGAGCAGCACGTAATAATTTAACAAACGAGTAGTATAGTGCTACTACATTGGTAGTCCTACTACTAGTACTAGCACCACCGTGTGGATTTAGTAGTACTACCACGTCCATCTGGATTTAGTATTTGACTAGCAATATCTAGTAATGCATGTCACAAAAAATGTACTACTCCCTCTGTAAATAAATACATGGTGTATTGTTTTATTCCTTCCGGTAGATGGCTCAAATATGAAGTGTCATCAATCAGACTACTATTGTACTCACCGAGCGCTTAGCTTTGTAAGCTACCAACTAAAAATTGCAATCAAAGACTACTATTGTACTCCCTCCGTACTGGTGCATTAGTCACGTTACAAGAACCAAATGGTAATCCCAAAACTTTTAGGCGCGATGCATTAACTACCCACCTCGTTCCCTGTTTCTTGCCATGAAAAAAGAAATCACCCAATACAAATATGAGACGTTGGGTGCGTATGCATCCAATGACTTGAGTCTACTCCCTCTGTCTAGGTGTATGACTAGCCACAATGAAGAGTAACATACACTAGTACTACCTTTCATAGTGGGTAGTAACATAAGTATGGTAACATGCAAAGCCTCATTTATTAGGTTATAGACTCATATTGCATTGGGACATGTGATGTTACAGTAATAACCAGCTAAGTTACTCAAACTACCTCTCTCCTCATTAACTCATTGTCACATAAGCAAATTTGTTGAGTTGGAGTCGATGTTAATGCTGAACTTACTCCCACTGTGGCTAGTCTAAGTCATGTTAGAGCAAGTGAAAAAGAGGAGTGGGCTCTCATGCAAGAGCCTAGCTATATGCGGATTCCTAGGCCGATATACAATAAATATTGAGAAAGAGAGAAAGAAGATGAGAAAAAGTAGTACTCTTATAGCCAGCCTTATAGCTAACCTTATTGTATGAGTGGCTACAAGTGATGGCTCTACTATGACATGGCAACATCATATAGCCAGCAGCTAGCTATACTATTAAGTATTAACCATGCTCTTAGGTTGTGCACCGTGACCAAGACAAAGGGGAAAGTGAGAGAACATAATGTCTTTTTGCTAATTAATAGGCTTACATGCAATGAACTAACCACTGCATGTCATGTTTGGTAGTCTCAAGTCATTGAAAGCATGCACGTCCCACATCTCTCATTGGTTAATATATAACGAAATAAGAAACGATGAGGGAGTTAATGTACCGTGCCTAAGTGTTTTGGGACGGAGGGGGACGCAGCTTCATTGACTTACTGCACCTGCGTTTGGGTGAATGACTCGTGGTCCCAACATGTGGCTGGCCCACCTGTCATATAGCCAAAGGCAGGTGCAGTAGAGGGCCGAGGAGTAGATGGCCAACACACACGTGAATGCAACGCAGTCTGCACTTCTCCCCGCCAGTCCAATCTACAAAATCCTACGCACCTATGCACCCTAACCAAGGGCAAGAGTGATCACTTCAATCGCAAGATCAGTTAACTAGAAGCTAGACCCATGGATGCGATGAGCGCGAGCATCAGCCGGCTGTGCCAGATGGTCCACGACGTCGTCCTACGGCCCAGCACCGAGGAATATCTCCAGGTCGTGCTTGAGGCCGCTAGGGCGAGAGGCCTCTTGGATGATAGCTTCATCTCCTTGTTCGACAAGGTTCTCGTTGTCTTCCTCGACAAGTTCACTGTCGTCAAGAAGCTCGTGGACGACCTTGACGTACGCCTCCAGCCCACACGCCCAGGCTCTACGATGCCCGCCACCCTCAATGGCCTATGGTGACAACCTCGTCGACGCACTGGTGGCCCTGTGATTGCCCGCCATCACGCTGGAGAATGTCCACCTCGAGGTCGCACTCGCCGCGCAGCGCCTAGCACAGCAAGACACCGTCGACATAATCACCCGCGTCTACGTGCAAATCGTCCACAAGGACTACTACGTGCCAGAGGAGGATGATAGGTTGCTGGCCTTCTTGACCCGCAAGGCAACCTTGGACGGCATTGTTCAGAAGCACGTTGAGCTCGCCGCTGCTCCTCACACGTCGGTTGGTGACCCGACGCACTAGGGCGTGAGGATGCCATTGATGGATCCGTATGTATCTTTATCTTTCCATCAAATCCATGTAGTAGTATATGGTACTACTAGTAATTATCTTACCTTTCACACCAACTTCATAATTTTCGTATGTACTCCACGCATGAACTGCGCCAGAACCAAACTTCTCATTACTCTAGGGAAAATCATTATTTCTACCTATCGGTCGTGCCATGGAGCAGAACCAAATTTTACAACTTACAAGTTCAAAAGGAAAAGCCTACCATGTTCACGTACGTCGCACCCCCACACGGTTGGTCCAGCACACTGCTCAAGGGGGAATGCGTGTTGTGTTGCATTTTCACTTACATGTGGGACCGCAGTTGAGAAAACCGACCATCGGCAAACCCCCACCCCTCCCACCGCGCGATGGCTAAGAAAATAGGAGGGAGAAGAGATGGTTGTAGCATGGACTCCAAGAAAATTGCTGTCAGATGGGACTCGTGTGGGTGGCGTGTGCCGTACTGCTAGACATGAATGCTAGTTATGGCCCATGCCACCCCCACTATATCGAGCCTATATCGAGGTGCTGGTTACGTAGAACAAATTTCCTGGAGTCCGTGCTCAGCCCTCCTCTATCTCTCTTCTCAGCCAGCCAGCAGACACACAGAGCCCATCGTCTATTTGCTCACATGCGGTCCCACATGTCAGTGAAAATGCAAGAGGACCCACTGAACCTGCACATCTTTCACCTCGACGTGCAGGTGATGAAAAACAAATCCAATAAAGATCTTTGGTGGCCGCTTTTGGAGTTACTCAAGAGTAGGAAGATTCTATTTACAGTTTAACCGAAGATGCACATCACGTGACTTCAACTACCACTCCATTTTCTTGCATGACACGGCCTGTATGTTGGATGTCCCACGTGTCGGCAAAAGGAGGAAGAACTCGACCAAATGTTCTCCACATTTAGACCGGAGGAGTAGGAAACACGGCAAGCCCTGTGCCTACATCATACTACTACATACAAGGCCACCTCACGCAGTCACTCTATCACCATATTTCTTGGCCTCCGTGTGACACCTAGCTCTAGTTGATCTAACTAGAACTAACTATTGGTTGGCTCTATGTGATGTGGCAACTTCATACTACTACGGATGCTGGCTATACTACTATGGCACTAACACCCCAAGAAGTGAGTTGAAAACCATTTATAAATTGAGATTATGACATGCATATGCAAATGCACCATTCATTACATACAACAAGTCATCAACACACAACGACAACGAGGATACATGTTGGATTATAGATTAGCTCCAACAAAACATTCTAGTAAATACTAAAGTTTTCATCACACAACAAATAACAAGCAATGAAATGAACTTCAGCTCAACCACTCCTCGACATTGGAAACACTTTCTTTGAACCAAAAGAGTTTCTCTGGGAAGGGGCAGCTACTGTAAATCTCAAGACCAACGCAGGACTAATCATCCAGGCTGAAGCGGCCTATTTCATGACCCATATTGTGATAGCCACAGTAGGGAAGCATAGCAATGCCTGAGGTATAGATACAATTGCTTCTCATAAATGCTAGTAACATTGTGTCAACAGCAGCTGGATCGCCTTTCACCATGATTGGATAGTTTTGTCCAAGGAAGAGCGAGTTTCCTCCAAGACTTTTAATACTGAACCAAGGAGAAGGTGTTGGTGCTAGTACATTAATATCCATCTTGAATACCCTACAACAAATGTTGGAATAGGTCCGGACAGTGCGACCATGCGAGACAACACCTGCTTCCTTAGTCACATCAGTGGTGCCCTCTATACAGACAAGAAGAGGTGATCCATCGGAATAAGTTGCCAGGCGCCACTGAGTACTCCTATATGGGTCCTCATGCTCGTGATCATCAGCATCGTCATCTCCCCCTTGGTTATAAAAATTTTCAAGTATAGGTGGTGGAATGTTCACAGGACCTTGGAAACACAAGAAGGTTAATTAGTAAAGGGAAACTAGCTAACCCGCATGCATGTGGATGAAACAATTATAATTACGGTGGAAGACAAACGTACCGAAAGCATCATGATTCCATGCAAAAATAGTGCCACGAGTGGTTGCAGCAAACACAAGACCCTCGTATTGAATTGCATCACAATACTCATCCGTGTATAGAAACTGATTTTTGAGCAATATCCATCGAGTCGAACCTTGAAGGACAGCAACAAGCTTGTCGAAGATAGCGACAACACAAGCATTCCTATAACCCCAAGAGCGGTTGGGAACTCGACAAATTGCTATCTTCTGTAGATGACAGTCACCATGATCATAGTTGAATGTACGTAGAATACCGGTGTGCTCACCCTCTGGGCAGTCTGAGATTTCTGGAAGTAGTGTACACGTTCACAAGTTCCCATTCGCAGTTGTACCCAATATAAACAACCCAATCTCCATTTGCGCCTACCCAAGCCTTACCCTCAAGCGATGGCATCTTAAGATCACACGTATCATTATCAAGCGGCACCAACTTTCACAAGGTGAGGCTTCCGTCGTCCGCGCGCCAGTGATAGGGTCACGGTGAAGAAGATAGGGGAGATCAAACCGCTCCTGGACCCTTGGGTTCCTTGTAATGATGTTATTAGTTGAGTCGAGAATGGTCTTGAACGAGCCTGCCATGCTAGCCGAGGTTACGACGTCGCACCGATCAATGAGTTCCTCCACCACGTCATCATTCAAATCGGGGCAAGAACAATGCGGTCATTTCCGATTTGTTCCCTCCATGGAGAAGACGATCGAACAATGGCAGAAGGAAGGGTCAAGGCAAATGGAGGAGGGAGAAAGAGCGTGCGACAGCAGTTCCAAATCAAGAGGGAAAGGCGAAGAGTCGGTGGACAGTTGCCACGGTACACGAAGAGGCGCCCTGGCCTACATAGACGTCCATTCGAAAATTGTACAAAAGGACTCGCCGTCGTCTCACTGACATGTGGGAACGAGACCACATGTCAACGAAGAGGCTAGTGGGGAGTGGGCGGTTGCCACAGAGGTCACACACTGATGACAAGGCCGTCCTGTCAGAACTAGCGCCCGCGCGGGATGGCTTCTATCCCCCACACGAGCGAAGCCACAGAGGTCCGTTTGGGGTCGTGAGTTGGAGTTGGCCTTACAAGTGGGACCACAGTTGAGGAAATGACTATTGGCAAACCCCCACCTCGCCCATCGCGCGATGGCTGAGTTAGAGAAACGACGAGGTTGAAGAGATAGCTATAGCAGGGACTCCAAGAAATATGGTGTCAGATGGAAGTCGTGCTGGTGGCGTGTGCCGTACTCCTGGACATGAATGCTTGTTCTGGCCCGGGCCACCCTAGTGTACTACTCCACCTCACATTAACATATGGCCCACCTCACACCGTTGCAAAATTTCCTGGAGTCTGTGCTAGGTTTAAAAGTGTTCTTTGTGAGGGTGGGTGACTGGTCTCAAGTTTAAAACTTGTTGTATTACATATACGTAGATGTAGAGATAGTGCAGCAGTTTTGAAATTTTGAACCCAAACATCAGAATGCAATTTCTACTGGACGCATCCGAGGACCTAGGATGATGGGATTCACAGCTACAGTAAAAACACCCGCCCGACACGTGAAGCATGTGAAGCTAGTACAAATAGTAGTAGTACTGTTGTTGATTGGACTCATCCGATAACCTATTGCAATGCACTTACAATTATGTATTCGGAAAATATTTTTTGCCTCATCACAGCACCCACTCAGAGAAGCGACTCGAAAGCCATTCATAAATTTAGCAAGTCCATCATAGGCATATCATTTTATTACATACAACAGGTCATGAACCCACAATGACAACGACGATACACTATAGTAAATACTAAAGTTCTCATCACACAACAAATAACAAGCAGTGAAATGAACTTGAACCTAACCAATCCTCGGCATTGGAAATGCTTGCTTTGAGCCAGAAGTGATTTTCTGGGAAGGGCCAGCCACTGTCAGTCTTGAGACCAACGCAGGACTAATCATCCAGGCCGAAGCGGGCTATGTCAGGACCCATATTATGATGGTAGGGAAACATAGCAATGACCGAGGTATAGATACAGTTGCTTCCCATAAATGGTAGTAACGTTGTGCCAACAGCAGCTGGATCGCGTTTCACCATGATTGGATAGTTCTGTCCAAGGAAGAGCGAGTTTCCTCCAAGACTTTTAGTACTGAACCAGTGAGAAGGTGTTGGCGCTAGTACACTAGTATCCATCCTGAATACCCTGCAACGAATGTTGGAATAGGTCCGGAGAATGCGACCATGCGAGACAACACCTGCTTCCTTAGTAACATCAGCAGTGCCTTGTATACAGACAAGAAGAGGTGATCCATCGGAATAAGTTGCCAAGCACGACTAAGTATACGGGTCCTGCTCGTCCTCATGCTCGTGATCATCAGCATCGTCATCTCCCCCTTGGTTATAATTTGTTTCAAGTATAGGTGGTGGAATGTTCACAGGACCTTGGAAACACAAGAAGGTTGATTAATTAGTAAAGGGAAACTAGCTAACCCGCATGCATGTGGATGAAACAATTATAATTACGGTTGAATACAAACCTACCGAAAGCATGATGATTCCATGCAAAAACAGTGCCACGAGTGGTGGCAGCAAACACAAGACCTCGTATTGGATTGCATCACATTACTCATCCATGTACAGAAATTGATTTTTCAGCAATATCCATCGAGGCGTGGAAGTAGGGAAGGCAACAAGCTTGTCGAAGATAGCAACAACTTCATAGTTCATGTAATCCCAAGAGCGGTTGGGAACTTGACAAATTGCTATCTTCCATAGACGACAATTACCATGATCATATTTGAACTCACGTAGATCATCTGTGTGCTCAACCTCTGGGCGGTCTGAGATTTTTGGAAGTGGAACCCGGTGACGAGTGTACACATTCACAAGTTCCCACTCGCAGTTGTACCCAATATAAACAACCCAATCTTCATTTGCGCCTGCCCAAGCCTTGCCCTCAAGTGATGGCATCTTAACATCACACGTATCATTATCAAGTGGCATCAACTTGCACAAGTCGAGGCTTCCGTCGTCCCCGCGCTAGTGAGTAGGGTCACGGTGAAGAAGATAGGAGAGATCAAAACCGCTCCTGGACCCTTGGGTTCCTTGTAATGATGTTATTATTTGAGTCGAGAATGGTCTTGAATGAACCTGCCATGCTAGCCGAGGTGATGACGTCACACCAATCAATGAGTTCCTCCACCGCATCATCATTCAGATCGGGGCAAGAATAACGGGGTCGTTTCTAGCCTGTTCCCTCCATGGAGAAGACGTCAAACAATGGCAGAAGAAAGGGTGAAGGCAAATGGAGGAGGGAGGAAGAGCGTGCAACAACAGTTCCAAATCGAGAGGGAAAGGCGAAGAGTCAGTGGACGGTTGCCACAGTACACGAAGAGGCGCCCTGGCCTACATAGACGTCCGTTCAGAAATTGTACGAAAGGACTCGTCGTCGTCTCACTGACATGTTGGAACAGGACCACATGGAAGTTCAGTACTCTATATCTGGATCAGACCTGTTACTTTGCTCTGAATGTTGAACTTTCCATTTGAACATATGGAATGCGCTGTTATTTTTTTAAATGGGTTGTATTTGTCCACCACGAGTTTAGAGGCTAACTCGTGGGCCTACCAGGTTGACGCGTACACAATCAGGAGATGATTGTATGTGGAGAGGATGACAGCAGGGACCCACCAAGTTCATGGCAGTACGCAAGCAAGTGCCTCCTTATTTCAAGCCAATAAAAAATGGCTGCTCCTAATGGATTTCTGACATCTGGGTCCCATGCCATTGTCAACATAGTCAATAAACGAGAGAATTGCACAACGAGCGGCTGACACCAGGGACCCAGCAGCTCGCCCAATTATTTTTGTTTTGTGTTAATTTGATAAATGCCACTCCAAATCTGGTGATTCTGAGAAATGCCACTGCAATTTCAAAACTTTGAAAAATGCCATTTCATGCCATTTCGAGTGGCATTTTTTGAAGTCTGCGGTGGCATTTTTCAAAGTTTGCAAAAAATTGCAGTGGCGTTTTTCAAAGTTTGCAAAAATTGCAGTGGCATTTTTATGAATCATCATAATTGGGGTGGCATTTATCTAATTTGTTTTTGAGACGGAAGTAGGGTGTCAACTAGGCTGTGCGGGGCACTCTGGCCTTCCTAGACAACCTATTCTTTTATGTTTACCACAGACCAGCCCGGTTGTTTTTTTCTTTCTTTCTGAAAATGGCTAGCCCAGTTTTTTTGTGATTTGTCAAGTAAGTCGCTTTGTCAGGCCTGTTGGGCTACAAATCTTTCAAGACGAGGAGAGCTTCATTCGACTGGCCGAGAAAATGGCCTATCAGCAATGAGAAATGGGTTGTACATTTTTAAAACACATAAAACCGGCAATTAGTTTCAAATTTCTTTTTTTATTTCCAGATTTTAAATTGCATTGATTTTTATGCGTGGACAATTTGTTGGATTTTATATTGATATACATTTATTTCTAAAATCAGTTTGAATGTGACTCGAAATTTCAGGATTAAAAATAGTTCGGACCGCACCGAAATATGCAAAATTTCGTATAATTTTTTAACCGTGGCCACAATATGGGCTGTAATGCTAACAAAAAGAATATGGGCTCCAAAAAACCCTTAAGAATTAGCAAATGGGCTGTAAATTATTACAAATAATGGCAGATGGGTTGTATGCTGTTTTCCACAGATTTGAGGCTTTCCTAAAAAAAGGTTGACGCACAAGCAGTGACTGTTGGATGTCCATCCAACGGCCGTCGTGCTTCTTCAATCTCGGCTCTTCGTGCTCCAGCCGCTCAAACAAGAGCCGGCGGGACTGCCTGCTCCCTCCTCCCGCGGCCGGCTATGCTGCCGCGCAGGCCCCACCGCCCCACCATACTCCCATCACTGGCCTAGCCATCCCTCTACTCACCCACACCTGCTGTTATTCTCCCGCGATGGCAGACGGACCAGTAAACCCTCGTACTACCCTCCGCGTGGGAAACAACTGCCGTGTCTTCCCTAGCTCTGTGTCGTTCCCTTCGCCTCGCCGTCGTCCACCACCCTGGTGCTCTCGGCGCGGCGTGGTCAACGTGGTAAACGACCGACATGCATCCGAAGTGGACTGTACGTGGAGAGGCCGACAACTGGGTCCATGGCCGCACACAAGGAAATGCCTCCTTATTATGCACAAAATAATGATTCCCCACCTGACATCTGGGACCCACCGTAAGGACCTCTATATTTCGTGAAAAAAATGTTCCTGCCGCTGACAGCTCAGACCCACCAGCTATATCTTCGCACGCAAGGAAGTGCCTCCTTATTACGCACAAAAAAATGAATACTCCCCCTGCTAGCTGGGACCCAGCATAATGGGAGGCTGACTTGTGGGCCTACTAAGTTGACGGGGATGGAGGGCTTTGTCAACTTAGTCAATATGAACGATTCTAGCTCCAGTGACCGTACTATGTCCATCCAACGGCCGTAGTGCTTCTGCAACTTCTGGTCTTCTTGCGCCAGCCGCCCAAAGCAGCACCGGTCGTGCTGTGTGCTCCTGTCTCCCGTGGCCGGCTGTGATGCCGCGGAGGCCTCACCGCCCCCTACTACTCCCGCCGCTGGCCTGGCCATCCCTCTACTCACCCAGACCCCATGTTATTCTGCGGCGACAGCAGCCTCACACTGTAGCCAAACCAGTGAACCCTCGTACTCCTCTCCGCGCGGGCAACCACTACCGCGTTTCCCCCGGCTCCGTTTCATCCCCTTCCTAGGCCTCGCCGTCGTCCACCGCCCTGGTGCTCTCGGCACGGCGTGGTCAACATGGTCAAGGAATGACTTCCATCGGAAGAGTACTGTACATGGAGGGGCTGACAGCTGGGTCCACGGCCGCAGCAAGGAAGTGCCTCCTTATTACACGCAAAATAATTATTTCTCCACCTGACAGTAGGGACCCACCGGACCGCTAGGACCCACCAACTACATCTTCGCATGCAAGGAAGTGCATCCATATTACGGGCAAAAAAATGATTCGCCCCATGATTGCTGGGACCCACCAGCTACATCTTCACATGCAAGGAAGTGCCTGACAGTTGGGACCCACCTGGTCGAAGCATATGTAGCCTTGTCATTCTGGTCGCGAACGTGTATGTACATACTGGTCGATGAAGAGGCGTGCACATGTCATAGTAGAGGCGCGCACGTAGCATGTACATGTACGTACAGCGGCCAGGGTGCAAGAAAGAAAATACGACCACGTACGTACATATAGGTGGGGTCTCGAACGCCTACTCGTGCATACGTACGACCAGGGCTCGTGCACATGGCTGGGTCGGAACGGAGAAGCTGCGCCGTCGTCATGATCATGAGAAGGCAACCGGCTGGGTCGGAACGGAATGCATCGTCGTGTTCATTGGGAGCCAACCGGCTTGTATGGAATAGCCGATGGAAACAAAGACTAGCATACGGCAGAACGGAGGAAACGGCCTTGTGTTCGACCGGCCACGGTGGAAACGGGATCCTGTTCATCGGGAGGGGTCTGGCGTACTGTAAAACGGAGGAAACGGACCTCCTACGGTCGAAACGGGGTCCTGTTGATCGAGAGGGGTGTGGCGTACCGCAAAACGGAGGAAACGGACTTGTGTTGGAGCGCTACGGTTGAAACTGGGGTCCTATTCATCAGGAGGGGTGTGGCGTACCACAAAACGGGACTCCACGGGATACTGTTCATCTCCACCATCGACTGCCTCCACGGGCTACTGTTCATCCACCGTCGAATGCCTCTACGGGCTCCTGTTCATCCAACGTCGAATTCCTCCAGCCTCCACCTGCTCCTGTTCATCCACGGGCTCCTGTTCATCCAGCCTCCACCACTCCTCCACCGGCTACTGTTCAACCACCCCTCTCCATAGGATCCTGTTCAACCACCCTCCACGGGCTACTGTTCATCCAGCCCTCCACCAGCTACTATTCAACCAGCCCTCCACCAGCTACTGTTCAACCAGCCCTCCACGGGGTCCTATTCATCCAGCCCTCCACGGGGTCCTGTTCATCCACCGGCTCGATCGATCGGGGTGCTGTTCATCCAGCGGCAACGGCCTCTATTACCATGGGGTCCTGTTCATCCAACCCCCCACCGGGAACTGTTCATCCAAACCCCCTCAACAACGCTCACTGTTCATCAAGGGAAGGAGGCAGCAGTGTTCGATCGGCTTCAGTTAGCAGCAGTAGCGAAGGAAACACTCGGGTTCAGTTAACAGCAAGGGATCGATCGATCGCTCGGATTCAGTAACGTGTAGCCTGCAGTGAAATCGCTCGGGTTCAGTTAGAGCCCAACGCCTCGCTTGGGTTTAGTTACAGCCCAATGCCTCGCACACACGTACGAGAGAAAACATGCATCGCTCAGCCCCCGACCACCCACCATAATCGGGAACTCCCCGATACTTTCCTCGCCCTCGCATCTACCATGGTTTTTCCGTCATGGACGGCCCAAAGAATGTCATGCAGCTGCGTCTCCGGCCCGCCCAGGACAAAAAGCCCATTTTCTGTCATGATTTTTTGTCATAGATGTAGGACCCCACCACATCTATGATGATACCGGGTTTTGTCACAATTATCGTCATAGAAGTGTCATAAGCATGACAGGGAAAAAAATTGTTCGGCCCAAAATGTCACGGATGTGTCTTTTTTTGTAGTGTAGGTTCTCCATGGTTTAATAACATGACTTCCAGGACAGGATTACCGTACCAGTCTGGTGCAGAGCGTGTTCTGTTTGACCAACGAGGTCCAGTAGTAACTTGATTCAAAGTTTCATCATTAGCTTCCTCTCTAGTTTGTGTAGGCATCACGGGAATGGGTTTCTCTGATGTGCTACTTTCCAATTCGAGAGAAGGTACACTTACCTCATCAAGTTCTACTTTCCTCCCACTCACTTCTTTCGAGAGAAACTCCTTCTCTAGAAAGGTTCAATTCTTGGCAACAAAGATCTTGCCTTTGGATCTGTGGTAGAAGGTCTACCCAATTGTTTCCTTAGGGTATCCTATGAGGACGCACTTCTCCGATTTGGGTTCAAGCTTATCAGGTTGAAGCCTTTTCACATAAGTGTCGCAACCCCAAACTTTAAGAAATGACAGCTTAGGTTTCTTGCCAAACCACAGTTCATACGTGTCGTCTTAACGGATTTAGACGGTGCCCTATTTAACATGAATGCAACTGTCTCTAATGCATAACCCCAAAACGAAAGTGGTAAATCGGTAAGAGACATCATAGAATGCACCATATCCAATAAAGTACGGCTACGATGTTCGGACACACCATTACGCTGTGGTGTTCCAGGTGGCGTGAGTTGTGAAACAATTCCACATTGTTTTAAATGAAGGCTAAACTCATAACTCAAATATTCGCCTCCGCGATCAGATTGTAGAAACTTTATTTTTTTGTTACGATGATTCTCCACTTCTGTCGTGGGTTTGTCACGGAAGATGTCCTTGTGAAAGGACTTAGTCGTGGAGCCATCACTATGGGTTAGCTTAAAGGGGTTAAACCGAGCAAGGGACACGAGGGTTTTATACTAGTTCGGCCCCTTCGATGAAGGTAAAAGCCTACGTCTAGTTGTGTTGGTATTGCTAGGGTTTCGATGACCAGGGAGCGAATCCGCCTTGCCTGGCTCTCGAGTTGTTGTCTGTTGTGTTGTCCCTAAAACGCTACCGGGTCGTCCCTTTATATCCATAGGTTGACGCCCGCCAGTTTACAGAGTCCCGAGGCCGGATCATAAATGTATCTGGCTCGGTCTCTATTCCTTCTAACTTACAATACAAGTTACATGAAAGAGTCGGTTAACATCTACAAGCCTTAACCCACCTTTGGGCCTTGGGCCTTCATAAAGCGCCACCATCCTCACATCTTTATGGGCTTATATCTTCATAGAGTTAACCCGGCTACACCTAGCCAGTTTACGTCCAATAGTAATATCCCCAACATTAGGCCCCAGATTGGTTTGAACTTGTTCATGTCAATCTTCAACACTTAGATAAATTCCTCCTTTGCATGTTCACCTTGATCTTGTAAACCGCCATGATGTCATACTCCAGAATCATGATAAATCGACATGACATCACTTTGTTATTAAAAATGATACATCTCACCTTCAGTTAATGAGCCTTCGACAATCGAGGCAACCGCTCCGTTATCTATCCCATTTTCGGGCTCCTCGATTTTCAGGCCCGTCACCTCCCCCTTTACCTTATAAATAAGGCCAAGGGTCATTTCCTCCCCCCCCCCTTCATCTCTTCGCTTCTTCTTCCTCCTCGCGATGCCCCTGCCTCCGAGCACCGCCACCGTCGTCGAGCTTCGCTTCTGCATCACCATCGGCCGCTGCATCTACCTGGTTGCATCAGAAAGACGCGGCGCATCTCTGCTACCTCAACCGCTGCCATAAGCCTCTCCTCTTTCCTCTATAGATCCATTAGGGTTCATGCGGGTTCATGTCTATCTCCTCATGTCCTTCGTCAACCCATAGATAACAGAGCTTGATCTTGATGTGTTCCGCATAGTAGCTATGAAACTCATTATCTTAGCCATTTGATCCAAATCGTAACTTGATCTAGACCTTCTGTGAACTGCTTCGGGACCAAACTTTTAAGTCTCAATATTTTTCCTTTTCCTGACTTACGGTAGATCCAAAATTTCACTGCAGTCTTGTGAAACCTGTTTTACCTTACTTAGTCGTTCTTGCTTTAGATCTGTACCTTCTTTATCACATATATGGTTTACCCTTGTAGAGAGTAATCTATTATATACCATTAGTCCCCTTGTAAACCGGCAATCCCTTTATCTCCGTTGTCATACTCCGGTTTAATAGTATGTGTATACCTCCGTTTCCGCTTATCGCTTTGTCATTCATAATTGTATCAGCCTCTGGTTTACCAATTTCACATACTTGGATTCCT
Source organism: Triticum dicoccoides (assembly GCF_002162155.2). Taxonomy (NCBI): domain Eukaryota; kingdom Viridiplantae; phylum Streptophyta; class Magnoliopsida; order Poales; family Poaceae; genus Triticum; species Triticum dicoccoides. Next base: position 472,946,020 of record NC_041392.1, on the reverse strand, counting down.
TTGTCCTGTTGTACCTTATGCATCACCATGAATGAATTCTAAACCGGCATTTCCTTTCAGCTTTTCACTTGCAATGGCCAAGCAGTTTTATTCCTGCAACTGGGCTCCCTCCCGGGTTGCCGAGGAACAACTGAATGGAATGGTCAGATCGGTACCTTACCAAAGAAGAATGAGATCCGGTGGCGAGTTCCTGGACCGGAGAATCCTCCTACTCCCAAGCAGGGTGAAGTAGTGGTATTTGTTGACCACATAGGCCGTGGCTTCAAACCGCCCGGATCGAAGTTTTTCCGGGATGTGCTTGCCAGCTTTCAACTCCACCCTCAAGATATTGGACCCAACTCGGTATCCAATATATGCAACTTCCAAGTCTTCTGTGAAGTGTACCTACAAGAAGAGCCAACTGTTGAGGTGTTCCGAGATTTCTTCCATCTGAACCGGCGCACTGAATTCGTAGACGGTCCCAATACTGAACTTGGCGGCGTCTCCATTCAGAAAAGGAAAGAAGTTGAGTTTCCTCATGCCAAGCTACACAGTCACCCCAAAGAATGGAATCAAACTTGGTTCTACTGTAGAGACACCTCCCCTGAAGATGAGAACCCTCTGTTGGGTTACCGTGCCCACCGGCTTGCCAATACTCATCCACTTCCACAACGACTAAGTGCCCAGGAACGGGCCTCGTACGCACCTCAACTCGCCAAGCTGAGTGCCTTCCTGGCCAACGGTTTAACAGGTGTAGACTTCGTCCGTTGCTGGATATCCTGGAGTATCTTGCCGTTAAGTCGCCGCTCCAGTTTAATGTGCGAGTATACTAGTGAAGTAGAAGACTCCCAATGTCATATCAATATTCAGCTAACAGATGAAGAAGTTACTGAAGCTGTCAAGAAAATATTGAACGAATCGGAAGTTGTCTGTCGCCAAACCGGATTAAACCCCTTTTACACGCAAAACAAACCGCCTGATGTAAGTATTGTTCTTCCGCTTTACACTTGATACCTTTAGACTGTACAATCTTTGAATACCCTTCTGCTTATTTGTAAGCAGGGTGATGATCCGTTTTGGAAGAAGAAACCTCAAGAAAAAGCGGTAAAGCCTTCTCGTCCTAAAACAAAATCCGTCAAAAAAACCACAAAGTGGAAGGCACCTGAACGCATCAGTATGGAACTAGATGATGACCCGGATGAACCGGAAGTTGAGGTAGAACTTGATTCACTTGGTTCACTTTTCATGCATCTCATTGACAATGATACTTATCAGGAGGACGTTGAAGGCAGCCAAGCTGACGATGCAAAGGTAATTATCCTTTCCTCCGGTTCAGACTCTCTACCAACACAAAAAATCCGTTAAGCGGTCCAAAAAGTAAGCTTTTCTCATCCTCTTTCTCACTTGGATCCAACATTTATTTTGAAGAAGCAGCAGCACGAGGCTCGCCGCACAACCCGGCACAGCGGCCAAAAGGTCACTTCGACCTGTTTACTAGACACCCCGGTTCGAAAGCGCCGATCTGAGGTCTAACCCACTTCTGACACTTCTTATCCCAAGGAAGGCTATTTCCGACAACCTCTTAATCCGTCCGATTCGAATTATCAGATGACACCTCCTTCATCTTCTGGCGAGTCAGCAGCAACACAACTCCCTCCTCTCATAACCGTGGCTGGGTAAGTATTTCAATCCAATATTTTGATGTTTGACACTCTATATGCTATATTAATCTTTGTACCTTGTTCTGTTTAGAGCCAAAGCCAGACCCAGTAAGAAGGCTCGGGTGAATAACCCGCCCGAAGATCATGTGGTTGTTGAACTGGAGCAGACTGCAGAACCGGAGGGTCCAAATACTGAAGCGACATTTGATGAACCGCCCCCTCTAGATCATAATGTTGATGAACCAGCAGAAGTTGAAACTGCTGTACCAGATGGTGAACCGGCAAGTCCAATCCGGGCTGCTGACAGACCTTCAAGTCCAGCTAGGACTACTAACATTCCATCAACTCCAGAAAAGGCTGTTGGAGACAAAGAAGGCGAGGTTATCATTACCGGTATGAGCCACACCTCTCCTGGCCATCCTGTTATATTGGCGAGACATAGTGCCAAGGAAGAGCGTGCTGCCATGGAAAAAGGAAAATGGAGCACCGACTTGTCAAGCTACGCCCATCTCAGCGCTCAAGAACTCCACTCTGGTTTTCTAAACCGTCTGCACTCAAACCGGTATTATGAAGCCGGTTTGGTGAACCTGATGAAGGAGCGCTATGAGGTATTTTCATCACTTTTCCTTTCTTAAATCCAATGTACAAGTACCAACTCAAGTAGCCCCCAAGGGCCGGTTTATGATGGCAATCATAAACCGGGACTTTGTAATATCTTAACCCTTGCAAACTTGTCCTCCATATATCAAATGATCGTTTGAGATAAACCGGACTTGATCATTGTATTCCTGTAGTTTTCGCCTGTGTAGTCCCCAAGTGTCAAGGATAATGCTTGCATTGTACTTGAGACTTGCAAATAAAATTTTGATGATAGAGCAAATAGGCATTAGCCCCCAAGTACAAAGTGCATAACTTGTTATACGCTTGGCACTTCAAATATACATATCTCATTGTGGATATATCTTGCCTTTGTAGGCTGAGCTGAGTAAGAAAGACGCTCAAACCGCTGACCTTCAGGAGAATATTAAATCTCAGCAAGCGGAGGCTTCCAAGGCCAAGGAAGAGCTGGCTAACGCCTTAGCAGCCATGGAAAGGCTGAAAGAGACCTTTAACAAAGAGCGTGCAGACTGGGAGACAGAAAAGGCTAGTTTAACAAAGAAGGCCGAAGATGTAGAAGCAGCCCTGAACCGGTGGTTGAAGAACTGACCAGGTTAAAATGAAAGATTAATGCCATGACCTCTTCTGTCTTTGGTAAGTATCTGCATATGAAGTTTTTCGAATCCATAACATCTTATCAAAAACCGGTTTACAGACGCTTTACCATGATAGGGACCCGCATTACTCATCTGGGCTCCGATATGCGGATGAAGCTTAAAGCGGCCTATACTTTGATAGAACAGCTGTACTCTGGATCCCAACGAGCCATTTGCACTGCAACTTATAACAAGCCTCCGCCAACGCTGATCAAAGAAACCATCGAAAAGCTGGCCATGCTACCTGCCCGGTTGGATGAACTGAAGAGATCAGCCGCAAGGTCAGGTGCACTGACCGCGCTAATCCGGGCCAAGGCGTGGATTCCAGATCTTGAACCAGCAGATAACGGCCAAGGGTACCCCAACGTGAAGGAAGATGGCACCAACTTCAACAACGATGATCTTCGAAGGCTCACAAAGGAGATGCGGCCTATAGCAAGCAAATTGGCGGATGGCACATATCTATCTCATTTTCAACGGGTTTACGATGCTGAAGGGAAAAGACAGCCCGCGCTGATTCATAATGTTGAAGATCTTGTGCCGCCAATCCGTAAGCATGCTTACGCTCCGGACATCGACCCTTCCACCCTTATTCATGAAGAAGCCATTTTTCAAGCCTTAACTAGAATCGATTGGTCAATGATTGATTTCCAGCAACTGGGTAGAGATGAAGAGAATGTGACCGCTCAAGATGACCCTCAATCATCAAGCCGTCCAGATGAAGAGTCATAAACCGGAGGCCGGTTTATCAGTAATAGTCTGCCACTCTTTAAAAAAATTATTCAATTTGGGTTGTTAAAGCACCTTGTAATAGGATAGCGTGAACACCTTATCTGCCATGCCATCGAGCATGTTTGTTTTACTTGTTACTTCAAACTTGCCATGCCTTTGGGAGTTATGATATGCATAGTCCATTATGGCTTTTTTCCTGCATATAAAAACTTGAAAGTGTCCTAGTGTTTTACCACTGGACGGGTCATAATGCCCAAAAAAATATATACATAACTTGGATGGATAACCAAGATTGTAATAACCAAATATAAAATAGATGATACCTATGATATATCTCATTGGTTGACCAACTGTTTGCATAGTAAGGGTGAAAAACACAAATCTGGAGTGTTGAGGACTCCTTGCCCTCTTTTCAGTTCATATAAAAACCGTACCGGGCTATAATAGCCACCGATTTGTTCGTGTAATGCTGGTGACATCTAGTCAAAACCAGACCGGAGCAACTTACTACCGGTTTAGAACTGATCATGTACTGACAACTGAGCGTTGAAAGCCACGCCGGGTTGCAATAAACACCGGTTTATCAGAAAAATATTCATAAATCCCTTATCAAAAGATTGTAAAACAGCAAATACAAAAAAAAATATGCAAGGCTTTTCATGGGCTGTCAGGCCCTAAATTGAGGCTTTTCATGGGCTGCCAGGCCGCTGAGTTAAACCATTTTGCAAAGCCTTTTAAGATGGACCTCAATCTTTAACCAATCACCATTTTAACTTTGACAAGTTCAGGGTCTATGAGATTGACTTGTCAAACATTCGATGGGTCATACCAGGTTTACCTGGACGGAGTGGCTTACTTAAAGAGGCAGGACAACCCGGGGTTTTAGGTGAATACACATGGCTTCCAAGCCTGGCTTGATAGCCTATTACAAGGGTGCAAGCTCGTTGTTCTTTGAGAAGCAAGGAGCCCCCAAGTAATATTTGAGCTATGCTCAGTGGTTACCTATGTTTGAGATGCGCTTTATGCAACAGACTCTCTTTGGTTCCACATAATTTCCTTTTGGCTTTAAACCTATCAAAAGGTGTAGCTATGGTGTAAATACAGCCAAGCCCCCTAGTGATCTCCCTTTGTGGTTTTAAACCAGTCAAGAGGTGTAGCTATGGTTCGAATACGACCAAGCCCCCTAATGAATTCCTTTATATCTGTGTGGCTTTATAGGCCGGTTTAATAGAACTCCGCTTTATAAGTAGAAGCCCTGATTGAACCACACATGATGTAAAAAAGAACAGAGACCCCGCTTTAGCTGAGGCTCCGGTTTATTATATAATATATACATTGTCATAAGTATGTACATAATAAGAGCCTGTGTCTCAAGTATAGTAAGGCCGAAGAAGAGCTATATTCCATTGCCGCTAAGTCTCCTCCTCCGATTTGCGTGAGTCTTTGTGCTCTCGAACATCGATAAAGTAGTATGACCCATTGTGCAGTTTTTGCTGACCACAAAAGGTCCTTCCCAAGGTGGGGATAACTTGTGCATGTCAGTCTGATCCTGGATGAGCCGGAGCACCAGATCGCCTTCTTGAAAAGTTCTAGTCTTAACTCGGCGGCTGTGATAACCTCAGATATCTTGTTGATAAATCGCCGACCACGCTGCTGCTAGATCACGCTCCTCATCTAACAGGTCCAGTGAGTCCTGACGTGCCTTCTCATTGTCAGCTTCAACGTAAGCCGCCACACGGGGCGAATCATGACGGATGTCACTAGGGAGAACCGCCTCTGCTCCGTAAACCATGAAGAAAGTTGTGTAACCCGTCGATCTATTTGGTGTGGTGTTGATACTCCATAACATAGAAGGTAACTCCACCACCCAACAACCCGGCGTCCGCTTTAAAGGAACCATAATCCGGGGTTTGATACCTCTCAAAATTTCTTGATTTGCCCTCTCTGCTTGACCATTAGACTAGGGGTGAGCCACTGATGCTACATCAAGCCGGATGTGCTCACATTGACAAAATTCCTCCATATCACCCTTGGACAGATTAGTACCGTTATCAGTTATAATACTGTGTGGAAAACCAACCCGAAATATCACCTTTTTTGATGAATTGAACCGCCGTGGCTGCATCACACTTACTGACTGGCTCTGCTTCTACCCACTTGGTAAACTTGTCAACTGCCACTAACAGGTGGGTCCTTTTGTCCTTGGATCTCTTAAAGGGTCCAACCATATCAAGCCCCCAAGTTGCAAACGGCCAAGTGATTGGAATCATTCTCAACTCCTGAGCCGGAACATGAGCGCGGCGTGCAAATTTCTGACAACCGTCACACCTTTTGACTAAATCCTCAACATCAGCATGAGTCGTCAACCAATAGAAGCCGTGAGGAAAAGCCTTAGCCACCAAGGATTTTGAACCGGCATGGTGACCACAATCTCCTTCGTGGATATCTTGCAAAATCTCACAACCCTCCTGAGGAGACACACAACGCTGAATTGCTCCTGTGACGCTATAACAATGTAACTCCCCATTGATAATGGTCATTGACTTGGATCGCCGGATTATCTGCCGGGCCAAGGTTTCATCCTCCGGTAACTCGCCCCGGTTCATGTAAGCCATGTACGTGACTGTCCAATCCGGTATAACATGCAAAGCCACCACCAACTGGGCCTCCGGGTCAGGAATAGCCAACTCCTCCTCTGTGGGTATCTTGACCGACGGATTATGAAGTACGTCGAGGAAGACATTAGGTGGCACCGGTTTATGTTGAGAGCCTAGACGACTTAAAGCGTCCTCCGCTTCATTCTTTCGTCGGTCTATATGGTCAACTTGATAGCCTTTGAAATGACCAGCCACTATGTCCACCTCTCGTCGATATGCAGACATAAGTGGGTCCTTAGAATCCCAAGTGCCAGATACCTGTTGAGCCACCAGGTCCGAGTCACCGAAGCACTTAACCTGGCTTAAGTTCATCTCCTTAGCCATCCGAAGACCGTGGAGTAAGGCCTCATACTCAGCTGCATTGTTAGTGCAAGGGAACATTAAGCGAAGAACATAACAAAACTTGTCACCTCGTGGGGAAGTTAATATGACTCCAGTCCCCGAGCCCTCCAATTGCCCGGACCCATCAAAGTGAATAGTCCAATAAGTGTTGTCTGGCTTTTCCTCTCGTGCCTGCAACTCTGTCCAATCAATGATGAAGTCCACGAGTGCTTGAGATTTGATCACTGTGCGAGGTGTATACTTGAGCCCGTGAGGCCCAAACTCAATAGCCCACTTGGCAATCCAGCCAGTCGCCTCTCTGTTTTGGATGATATCTCCCAAAGGGGCTGAACTAACCACTGTGATAGGATGACCGTGAAAATAGTGCTTGAGCTTCCGACTTGCCATAAAAACTCCATACACCAGCTTCTGCCAATGCGGATACCTCTGCTCTGATTTGGTAAGCACCTCACTGATATAATAAACCAGCCATTGAACCGGATACTCCTTTCCAGCCTACTTCCGCTCCACAATAATAGCCACACTGACAGCCCAGGCATTAGCAGCCACATATAGCAGTAAATCGACCGGAGCCGCAAGGACAGGCGGTTCAGCTAACTGTCTCTTTAAATCCTCAAACGCTTTATCAGTCGCGCCACTCCAGAAAAAGTCATTCGTTTTCTTTAACATCTGATATAAAGGGATAGCTTTCTCCCCAAGACGACTGATAAACAGGCTCAAAGCCGCAATCCGGCCTGCTAAATGTTGAACGTCATTGATACATGCCGGTTTAGCCAGGGATGTGATAGCTGAAATCTTTTCCAGATTAGCCTCAATGCCCCTGTTAGACACCAGAAAACCCAAGAGCTTGCCTGCCAGAACACCAAAGACACATTTGTCCGGATTAAGCATCATCTTATAAACCTGGAGGTTGTCAAAAGTCTCTCTCAAGTCATCTATCAATGTTTCCTCCGTCCTAGACTTCACCACAATATCATCCACATATACATGAACATTGCGCCCAATCTGCTTATGAAGACAATTCTGAACACAGCGCTGATAAGTCGCCTGGGCACTCTTGAGCCCAAAGGGAATGGAGACATAATAGAAGGCTCCAAAGGAGTTATAAAAGTTGTATTCTCCTGGTCCTTAACTGCCATTTTGATCTGATGATAACCAGAGTAAGCATCCAGAAAACACAAACGGTCACAACCCGCCGTAGCATCAATAATCTGATCAATACAAGGGAGGGTAAAGGGTTCTGCTGGACAAGCCTTGTTCAAATCTGTGTAGTCCACACACATACACCAAGTGTCGTTTTTCTTAAGAACCAGCACCGGATTAGCCAGCTACTCCGGGTGAAAGACCTCCATGATAAACCCTGCGGCCAACAGCCGAGCTACCCCCTCACCAATAGCCTTACGCCTTTCATCGTTGAAGCGGCAGAGAAACTGCCTGACTGGTTTAAACTTAGGATCTATATTAAGTGTGTGCTCAGCGAGTTCCCTTGGTACACCTGGCATGTCAGAAGGCTTCCATGCAAAGATGTCCCAGTTCTCACGGATGAACTCGATGAGTGCACTTTCCTATTTGGGACCCAGATTAGCGCTAATGTTGAACTGCTTGGATGAATCGCCAGGAACAAAATCAACCATCTTAGTGTCTGTAGCCGATTTAAACTTCAACGCCGGATCATGCTCTGTAGTTGGTTTTTCAAAGAAGTCATGTCTGCCGGATCAACCTTGTCTTTATAAAAGTTCAGCTCCTCTGTGGCACAAACCGACTCAGCATAAGCCACATCACCCTCTTCACATTCCAAAGCAATCTTCCTGCTCCCATGTACTATGAAGGTCCCCTTATGACCTGGCATCTTAAGCTGTAGATAAACATAACACGGCCTCGCCATGAACTTGGCATAAGCCGGTCGTCCAAACAGGGTGTGATACGGACTCTTGATTTTCACCACCTCAAAAGTCAATGTTTCTGACCTTGAGTCATGATCATCTCCAAAAGCCACCTCTAGGGCTATCTTGCCCACTAGATACGCAGACTTACTAGGCACCACACCATGAAAAACGGTGTTCGACGGTTTAGGATTCTTATCTGTCAATCCCATATGGCGGAAGGTATCATAGTAAAGGATATTGATACTACTTCCACCATCCATAAGCACTTTGGTGAACTTATACCCCCCAACTTGAGGTGCCACCACTAAGGCCAGATGACCCGGATTATCAACCCGGGGCGGGTGATCCTCTCGACTCCATAAAATGGGCTGCTCAGACAAGCGCAGATACTGAGGCACCGTCGGTTCAACGGAGTTTACGGCCCTCTTGTGAAGCTTCTGATCGTGCTTACACAAGCTAGTGGTAAAGACATGATACTGCCCACTATTCAACTGCTTCGGATTGCTCTGATAGCCCGACTTCTGCTGCTGATTCCCCTGATGGTTATAACCTCCTTGATTGCCCTGATTCCCTTGATTGCCATGTCCGGTCTGATTGCCTTGGAATCGTGAACCGGAGCTTCCACCTCCATAACCCGGCCCATGAAAACCGGCTCCTGAACCACCGGGCGGGCCATTGTCATATTGAAACATATTGGAATTCTTGAACTCCCGCATGATGAAACAATCCTTACAAAGATGTGAAGCTGGCCTTTCCTTTGATCTGTGCTTTGGACCAGGTTGATTTAGCAGGCGCTCCAGATTGGGGCCTGCCCCTCCGCCCCTCTGGGGCTGTTTACCCTTATGACGATGATCGTTGTCCTGAGCATTGGTGTTAGCCACAAAGTCGAAACTGTTGTCTGCCTTGCACTTACCATTATTCCCATGACCCGCCGGATTGTGTTGCTGCCCCTTGGTATTGCCGTTCTTTTTCCCCTTCCCCGTTTTGTCATCCTCAGACTTAGGGTCTTTGGTACTATCTGAATCGGCATATTTCACCAAAGCAGCCATAAGGGTTGACATGTCATTGCAGTGACGTTTGAGCCTCCCTAGCTTCAGTTTTAATGGCATAAACCGGCAATTGCCCTCCAACGTCAAAACTGTTGTATCCGCGTTGATGCGGTCTGATGAATGTAAAATGGCTGAGACTCGCTTCACCCAATGGGTCGTAGACTCCCCCTCTTCCTGAACACAAGCGGCTAGGTCCACAATTGACATGGGCTGCTTGCATGTATCCTTGAAATTCTAGATAAGCCGGTTCTTCAACTCGGCCCATGACGCAATGGAGTTAGCTGGTAGGCTCTTTAACCAGGTACGGGCCGTTCCTTCCAACATCATGGTGAAATACTTAGCACACACCGCTTCATCCACGTCTAGCATCTCCATTGCCATCTCATAACTCTCAACCCATGACTCTGGTTGCAAATCGGCGGTGTAATTGGGCACCTTACGAGGGCCTTTAAAATCCTTGGGCAGCCGTACATTACGCAAAGCGGGGGTAAGACACGGCACCCCTAAAGAACTTAAGACCACGCCTGGCTCCACTGAAGTGGTAGGATGAACCGGAGTAGGTTGACGAGCTGCATGTTGAGCTGCCAACTCGGCTTCTCGACGTGCCCGACCATGATCCACCACATCCTGCGCATTAGCACCACTACCTGCCGGGTTATGCCCTCGCGACGAGTTACGGTGACGCGCACTGCTTGACACGGCCGGTTCATCCTCAACGTGCCTGTTGTAGCTTTGACTCGGGCGGGGGTGGAATGAATCCTCTCGCGACTATGCGAATAAGCCTTGAGGGAGTCCTGGATTAGGGGGTCTCCGGACAGCCAGACTATATCCTTTGGTCGGACTGTTGGACTATGAAGATACAAGATTGAAGACTTCGTCCCGTGTCTGGATGGGACTCTCCTTGGCGTGGAAGGAAAGGTAGGCAATACAGATATGTAGATCTCCTCCCTTGTAACCGACTCTGTGTAACCCTAGCCCCCTCCGGTGTCTATATAAACCAGAGGGTTTAGTCCGTAGGACAACAGACAATCATACCATAGGCTAGCTTCTAGGGTTTAGCCTCTACGATCTCATGGTAGATCAACTCTTGTAATACTCGTATCATCAAGAACAATCAAGCAGGATGTAGGGTATTACCTCCATCAAGAGGGCCCGAACCTGGGTAAACATCATGTCCCCTGCCTCCTATTACCATCCGCCTTAGACGCATAGTTCGGGACCCCCTACCCGAGATATGCCGGTTTTGACACCGACATTGGTGCTTTCATTGAGAGTTCCACTTTGTCGTCACCATAAGGCTTGATGGCTCCTTCGATCATCGGTAGCGATGCGGTCCAGGGTGAGGTTTTCCTCCCCGGACAGATCTTTGTATTCGGCGGCTTCGCACTGCGGGCCAATTCGCTTGGCCATCTGAAGCAGATGGAGAGCTACCCCCTGGCCATCAGGTCAGATTCGGAAACTTAAACTACACTGCCGACATTCGCGGAGACTTGATCTTCGACAGATTCGAGCCCGTGTTAGGTGCGCCGCACAGTCACGATGAGCACGACGTAACTCTGCCGTCGGATAGTGTTCAGGAGATAGCATCTGCAACTACTCCGGCCGTCAACCTGGAGCAAATCGCGCCATCCTGATACGCCTCCGTCATATCTACTTTTCCAAACACTTTTGCCCTTGTTTTGGACTCTAACTTGCATGATTTGAATGGAACTAACCCGGACTGACGCTGTTTTCAGCAGAATTACCATGGTGTTATTTATGTGCAGAAACAAACGTTCTCGGAATGACTTGAAACTTCACGGAGCAACTTTTTGGAAAATATAAAAAATACCTGCAAAAGATGAAGGCCAGGGGGCCCACCACCTCTCCACAAGGGTGGGGGTGCGCCTGCCCCCCCTAGGGCGCGCCCCCTACCTCGTGAGCCCCCTGTTGCCTCTCCGACTCCAACTCTAACTCCATATAGTGTGTTTCGGGGAGAAAAAATCAGAGAGAAGAAATCATCGCGTTTTATGATACAGAGCCGCCGCCAAGCCCTAAAACCTCTCGGGAGGTCTGATCTAGAGTCCGTTCGGGGCTCCGGAGAGGGGAATCCGTCGCCATCGTCATCGTCAACCATCCTCCATCACCAATTTCATGATGCTCACCGCCGTGCGTGAGTAATTCCATCATAGGCTTGCTGGACGGTGATGGGTTGGATGGGATCTATCATGTAATCGAGTTAGTTTTGTTAGGGTTTGATCCCTAGTATCCACTATGTTCTGAGATTGATGTTGCTATGACTTTGCTATGCTTAATGCTTGTCACTAGGGCCCGAGTGCCATGATTTCAGATCTGAACCTATTATGTTTTCATCAATATATGAGTGTTCTTGATCCTATCTTGCAAGTATATAGTCACCTATTACGTGTTATGATCCGTTAACCCCGAAGTGATAATAATCAGGATACTTACTGGTGATTACCGTAGTTTGAGGAGTTCATGTATTCACTATGTGTTAATGCTTTGTTCCGGTACTCTATTAAAAGGAGGCCTTAATATCCCTTAGTTTCCGTAAGGACCCCGCTGCCACGGGAGGGTAGGACAAAAGATGTCATGCAAGTCCTTTTCCATAAGCACGTATGACTATGTTCAGAATACATGCCTACATTATATCAATGAACTGGAGCTAGTTCTGTGTCACCCTAGGTTATGACTGTTACATGATGAACCGCATCCGACATAATTCTCCATCACTGATCCATTGCCTACGAGCTTTCCATATATTGTTCTTCGCTTATTTACTTTCCCGTTGCTATTGCTATCATCACTACAAAATACCAAAAACATTACTTTTACTATTGTTACCTTTTGTTACCGTTACCACTACTATCATATTACTTTGCTACTAAATACTTTGCTGCAGATACTAAGTTTCCAGGTGTGGTTGAATTGACAACTCAGCTGCTAATACTTGAGAATATTCTTTGGCTCCCCTTGTGTCGAATCAATAAATTTGGGTTGAATACTTTACCCTCGAAAACTGTTGCGATCCCCTATACTTGTGGGTTATCAAGACTATTTTCTAGCGCCGTTGCCGGGGAGCATAGCTCTATTCTTTGAGTCACTTGGGATTTATATCTGCTTATCATTATGAAGAACTTGAAAGATCCAAGAACCAAGATTTATCCCTCAACTACGAGGGGAGGTAAGGAACTGCCATCTAGCTCTGCACTTGATTCAACTTCTGTTTTGAGTAAGTTTGTGACACCTAAAACTGCTTCTGCTATTCGTTCTGATATGTCACATGTTATTGATGATGCTACTTCTGCTATACATGATACTTATGGTGAAACTACTTCTATGCTTGATACTACCGTGCCACTTGGTGAATTTCTTGATGAACAACTTGCTAGGGCTAGAGAGATTGAAAATATTGAATCTGATAATACTCATGAAAGTGATGATGAAGAATCACTTGTTATTCCTAAGGGTTATGTTTTTTATCAAGAAGCCTCTTTAGCTATTTTAGCTAGCAAAGATAGATACGAACTTAAGAGGTTATTGGCTAAATGGAAAAAGCAATCTCTAAATGCTAGAATGAAACCTGACCCTGCTTTAGCTACTTCACCTATCTGTGTCACCGATAAGGATTATGAATTCTCTATTGATCCTGATATAATTACTTTGGTTGAATCTGATCCTTTTCATGGCTATGAATCTGAAACTGTTGTGGCACATCTTACTAAATTAAATAATATAGCTACCCTGTTCACTGATGATGAGAGAACTCGCTACTTTTATATCCTTAAAATATTTTCGTTCTCATTAAAGGCTGATGCTAAGATATGGTTTAATTCTCTTAATCCTGGTTGTGTGCGTAGTCCCCAGGATATGATTTATTACTTCTCTGCTAAATATTTCCCTGCTCAAAAGAAACAAGCTGGTTTAAGGGATATATATAATTTTGTGCAAGTTAAAGAAGAGAGTCTCCCACAAGCTTGGGGGAGGCTTCTCCAATTACTTAATGCTTTTCCTGATCATCCTCTTAAGAAAAATGAAATACTTGATATCTTTTATAATGGACTAACCGATGCTTCCAGAGAATACCTGGATAGTTGTGCTGGTTCTGTTTTCAGGGAAAGAACACCGGATGAAGCTGAAATTCTATTGAATAATATGTCGACAAATGAAAATAATTGGACACCTCCGGAGCCAATTCCTGAGCCTATTCCTAAACCAAATCCGAAGAAGAGGGGTATTCTATTTCTCAGTCCTGAAGATATGCAAGAGGCAAAGAAATCTATGAAAGAAAAAGGCATTAAAGCTGAAAATGTTAAGAATTTACCTCCTATTGAAGAAATAAATGGTCTTAATTTACCGCTTGTTGAAGAAACATATGATCTTGATCTATCACCTATTGAAGAAACTCATGGTCTTGATAACCCAACACAGGTAGTAAAGGTAAATTCTCTCTATAGATATGATAAAGCTGAAATCCCATTTACTAAGTTTGCTAGCCCATGCTTAGATGAGTTTGATAAATTTATGGCTAAGAAAGAAGACTTTAATGCTTATTTTGGTAGACAATTGAAATAAAATTCAAATATTCTTGAACACTTGGGTGATTATATGGCCAATGTCAAAGGTGAACTTAAACTTATTAGTAAACATGCTTCTATGGTTACCACTCAAGTAGAACAAGTACTTAAAGCTCAAAATGATTTGCTCAATGAATTGAATAGTAAGAATAATGATAATGCAGTTAGAGTGGCTACTAGAACTGGTAGAATGACTCAGGAACCTTTGTATCCCGAAGGCCACCCTAAGAGAATTGAGCAAGATTCTCAGAGAAATAATATAAATGCACCTAGTCCTTCTAAAAGGAATAAAAAGAAAAATGATAGGACTTTGCATGCTTCTAGTGAACCTGTTACTGAAACACCCGAGAATCCAAATGATATTTCTATTTCTGATGCTGAAACTCAATCTGGTAATGAACCTGAAACTAGTGTTAATAATAATATTCATGATGATGCTCAACCTAGTAATGATAATGATGTAGAAATTGATCCTGCTATTGATCTTGATAACCCACAATCAAAGAATCAACGTTATGATAAGAAAGACTTTGTTGCTAGGAAACATGGTAAAGAAAGAGAACCATGGGTTCAGAAACCCATGCATTTTCCTCCCAAACCATCCAAGAAAAAGGATGATGAGGATTTTGAGCACTTTGCTGAAATGATTAGACATATATTTTTGCGTATGCGATTAACTGATATGCTTAAGATGAATCCTTATGCTAAGTACATGAAAGAAATTGTTACAAATAAAAGAAACATACCGGAAGCTGAAATTTCCACCATGCTTGCTAATTATGCTTTTAAGGGTGGAATACCAAAGAAACTTGGAGATCCAGGAGTACCCACTATACCATGCTCTATTAAAAGAAACTATGTTAAAACTGCTTTATGTGATCTTGGAGCCGGTGTTAGTGTTATGCCTCTCTATTTATATCGTAGACTTGATTTGAATAAGTTGACACCTACTGAAATATCTTTGCAAATGGCTGATAAATCAACTGCTATACCTGTCAGTATTTGTGAGGATGTGCCTGCTGTAGTTGCAAACGTTACTATTTTAACAGACTTTGTTATTCTTGATATTCCCGAGGACAATAGTATGTCTATTATTCTTGGAAGACCCTTTTTGAATACTGCAGGGGCTGTTATTGATTGCACTAAAGGCAATGTCACTTTTCATGTTAATGGTAATGAGCATACAGTACACTTTCCGAGGAAACAACCTCAAGTTCATAGTATCAACTCTATTGGAAAAATTCCATCGATTATATTTGGAGGTTTTGAATTTCCTCTTCCTATTGTCAAGAAGAAATATGATATTCTTATTATTGGGGATGTGCATATCCCCGTTGAGGTAACATAGTGTTATTCGAAATTTCTCCGGTTCCATGTTATTCGGAATGAATTCTTTAACAAGACTTGATCAACCTAGTTAGTGGATTCCTTTTGATGAGCATGAGATGGATGAAACTAGAAAGCACAACCTTCTGTACCCCACTTTTACTTTCTGTTATTTATATTAAATAAAATAAAAATAAATATTTTTCTGTCTGTTATCTGATTATCCATGCAATATAAAAATACCCCAAAAATAAAAGTTCTCCAAATACCATGAAATTTAAATATGATTTTTTCTAGAATATTTGAGAATATTTGGCACTGAGAACACAGCAGGGGGGTCAACCACCTGCCCACGAGGGTGGAGGGCGCGCCCTATCCTCCAGGCGCGCCCCTTGCCTCGTGGGCCCACGGTGGCCCTCCTCCACTTATCCTTTCGCCCACACACTCCTTCTTCCTCCCCCAAACACGAATATCCAGCTCAAACCCGAGTCCAAGCTCATTTTGCTGCCATTTTCGATCTCCTTGCTCAAAGCACCTCTCACAAAACTGCTTGGGGATATTTGTTCCTTGGTATGTGACTCCTCCATTGGTCCAATTAGTTTTTGTTCTAGTGCTTTATTCATTGCAAATTTTTGCTGCTTAGGTGACCCTGTTCTTGAGCTTGAATGTCAAATTTATATGGTCAAAAGTAGTTTTGAGGCATGATATAGGCCCTAGGCACTTGTAGGAGTAGTTCCTATCAATATTATTGTGTTTGGTTTACTTTTATTTTGAAGTTACTAAAAAATTTCAGAATTTTTCAGAGGAAGAAAAATGCTTAGGAAAATGTTCCAAGGTGGTTCCTCAAGGAAACAAGGACCCAGGCTTGCAATGCGTGATGCTGATGAAGAGCCACCAAGAGACGCTCCAGTGCGTCCTTGTGAGTGGCCTTCTGGAAATTTTATGGATCGAGCGGGAATTAAGGAAGAATTCAACGCATATTTGCGTAACGCTGATCTTGTGAGCTTCGAGGAAGAGAAGTGCAGCCAATATCACAATCTCACTAGTACCTTCGTGAGGAGGTTTGTATTTTTATCTTCACGTAATTCTCCAACTGTCCTGTTTGATCTCTATGAAAATTCTTACACTATGGACTTAGAAGATTTTACCACTGCTTGCAAACTTCCACAATGGGGTAGTATAAGGGATCCTCACAAATCTGAATTTAGAGATTTTCTTGCTATCATAACTATGGGAGAATCTAGAGATATTACACAAGCTACCATAGGGAGCATTCACTTTCCTGCTATACATTATTTTGCTCTCTTCATAGGTAGATGCATTAATGGTAAAGATGAGGCATGTCACATGTGTGTCCCTGACCTCAGTATTCTTAGGAGTGCTGTGTTAGGAGATAAATCTTATAATTTGGAAGCCATTGTTGCACGTAGGTTGCATCTTAATAGATTTAATGGAGATTTCTTTGGAGGAATTTATGCAACCCGCATAGCTAATTTTCTTGGTGTAGCCATACGCGAAGATGATATTGAATTACCCCCCGCTTACCTAGACTTTAATGCTATGGTTCACCACCAGTTTGTCGAGAGGAACGAATCACCTCTCAAGTATCGACTAATCTTTGACAGACGTCGTGCTGTCCATATTACTCTCCATGCTCCTTCCTTCTTTTATCATCGGGCAAAAGGAAGATATGTTATTACCAGAGAGGAGGCAGATGAGTACGAGAGGAGAGTGGAGGCCGCTCGTCGCCACGTTGCAGCTCAGGAGGTGATAGCCGCTACATCTCAGTACGACCCCATCTACTATTATGGATATCCGCCAGGCCAACCGTGGCCATAGACCAACTTAGGCCAAAAGCCTAAGTTTGGGGGAGTACGTTTTTCTCACCAACATTACATTTATGTTCACACACTCATTGCTAGATGTCGATGCTCATACTTTTTCATTGTATCATCCATGCTAGTTTATTTTCCTTTTTATGCTTTCTTCTTGTGTGTTTAATAAACCTTAAGAAAAACAAAAAAATTAGTTGTAGATTTTAATTAGTCTACTTTCCATGCTTGTAGTAGTAACTAGAAAGAAAACCCCAAAAGATTTCATGTTCTTCTTTTACTTGTTGGGAGCTTTCCCGTGTAAATAGTTTTATTTCTTTTCTTTTCTTTGGGGGTCGATAGGAGAAGACCATAATTAAATTGTTGAAGTGGCTCTTGTATGCATACTTGTTGATCTGACAAAAGAGCCCATATTGCCTTGTCTTCTCCTGTTTATTAAATGCTTGCAGATTCCAGCTTAGTCCAATGCACACGCACTATTATTATTATTATTCACATCGTTCGTTCATGCAAGTGAAGGGCAATTATGACGATATATGATGGACTGACTGAGATGAGAAAAGATGGTATGAACTCGACCTCTTTTGTTTTTGTAAATATGATTAGTTCATCGTTCTTGATTCAACCTATTATGAATAAACATGTTTGCAATGACAACTAGAGATCATAGTTCCTTGTGCCATGCTTGATTAGCTATGAGTTATAATGGTTCACCTTGCGTGCCAACATGCTATTGAGATGGTTATGATGTGGTATCATAGGGTGGTATCCTCCTCTGAATGATTTAAGTGACTTGACTTGGCGCATGTTCACGCATGTAGTTGAAACAAAATCAACATAGCCTTCACGATATTTATGTTCATGGTGGATTGTATCCTACTCAAGCTTGCATTCGGTGTTGATTAATTTTAGTGCATGTTCATGACTATTGTCGCTCTCTAGCTGGTCACTTCCCAGTCTTTTGCTAGCCTTCACCTGTACTAAGCGGGAATACTGCTTGTGCATCCAATCCCTTAAACCCCAAAGTTATTCCACATGAGTCCACTATACCTACCTATATACGGTATCTACCTGCCGTTCCAAGTAAATTTGTATGTGCCAAACTCTAAACCTTCAAATAAATATCATGTTTTGTATGCTCGAATAGCTCATCTATCGACTAGGGTTGTCTATATCTTCCATGTTAGGCGGGTTATTCTCAAGAGGAGTGGACTCCGCTCCTCACTCACGAGATAAATGGCTCATCACCGGGATGCCCAGTCCCATGATTTATGCAAACTAAATCAAAATAATTGCAAACAGAACTCCCCCTGGGACTCTTGTTAGTTGGAGGCACTTGTTGTTTCGAGCAAGCCATGGATTGATGCTTGTTGGTGAAAGGGGGAGTATAAAATTTACCATTTTGTTTGGGAACCGCCTATAATGTGTGTAGCATGGAAGATATCGCCATCTCTTGGTTGTTATGTTGACAATGAAAGTATACCGCTCAAAAATATTATTCACCTCTATTTCAAAACCGAGCTCGCACCTCTACAAATCTCTGCTTCCCTCTGTGAAGGGCCTATCTATTTACTTTTATGCTGAGTCATCATCCTCTTATTGAACGCACCAGTTGGAGAGCACCACTGTCATTTGCATTCATTACTGTTAGTTTACATTGAGTATGACTTGATTGGATCTCTTTTACCATGAATTACAATGTCTAGTCAGTCCTTGATCTTTAAAGGTGCTCTGCATTTATGTTTTGCGGTCTCAGAAAGGGCTAGCGAGATACCATATTGTTATATCATATTATGATTGTTTTGAGAAAGTGTTGTCTTCCGAGATTTATTATTATTGCTCGCTAGTTGATTATGCTATTGATATGAGTAAACTTGAGACCTAAGCGTTATTGCGAATGTAGTTAGTTATAATCTTTGCTGAAAACTTGAATGATGGCTTTACATATTTACAACAACAAGAGAAAATAGAGTTTGTAAAAGTTTTTATTTATCACTTTCAGTTTGTCAACTGAATTGCTTAAGGACAAGCAAAGGTTTAAGCTTGGGGGAGTTGATACGTCTCTTTCACATCCACATGGCTTGCGGTGATGATCTACACGCCATCAAGTACCTCCCACTAAAACTCAAAGGACCAGCTCGGTATTGGCTCAATAGCTTGCCAGCCGACTCCGTCGGCAGTTGGGAGGATCTAGAAGGCGCATTCCTTGACAACTTCCAAGGCACTTATGTGCGACCAACGGATGCCTGATGACTTGAGCCATATAACTCAGTCGCCAGGGGAATCGGCCAGACAATTCTGGACCCGATTCCTGACTAAGAAAAACCAAATTGTCGACTGTCCGGACGCAGAGGCCCTCGCGGCATTCAAGCACAACATCTGTGATGAGTGGCTTGCCCGCCACCTTGGACAGGAGAAGCCGAAGTCTATGGCAGCCCTCACGACACTCAAGACCCGCTTTTGCGCGGGCGAGGATAGCTGGCTGGCTCACAGCAATAACACATCAAGGAATCCGGGCGCTTCGGATACCAAAGATGCCAACGATAGACAACGTCGTAACAGACCAAAGCGCCGCAATAACGGCGATAACACCGAGGATACGACAGCCAATGCCGGATTCAGAGGCTCTAGATCCGGTCAGCGGAAAAATTCATTTAAAAGAAGTACTCCGGCTCCGTCCAGTTTGAATTGCATACTGGATCGCTCATGTGAAATCCACGGCACCCCCGACAAGCCAGCCAATCACACCAACAGAGAATGCTGGGTGTTCAAGCAGGCCGGCAAGTTAAATGCCGAAAACAAGGACAAGGGGCTGCATAGTGATGATGATGAGGAGCCCCGACCGCCGAACACGGGAGGACAAAAGGGGTTCCCCCCACAAGTGAAGACGGTGAACATGATATACGCAACCCACATTCCCAAGAGGGAGTGGAAGCGTGCACTAAGGGACGTCTATGCGATGGAGCCCGTTGCCCCAAAGTTCAACCCATGGTCTGCTTGCCCGATCACCTTTGATCGCAGGGACCACCCCACAAGTATTCGTCATGGCGGATCCGCCACATTGGTCCTAGACCCCATCATCGACGGATTTCATCTCACTCAAGTCCTTATGGACGGCGGCAGCAGCCTGAACCTGCTCTATCAGGATACAGTGCGAAAAATGGGTATCGATCCCTTGAGGATCAAACCCACCAAAACACCTTTAAGGGCGTCGTCATCCCAGGTGTAGAGGCCCATTGCACGGGCTCAATCACACTGTAAGTAGTCTTTGGATCACCGGACAACTTCCGAAGCAAGGAGCTAATCTTCGACATCGTCCTGTTCCGAAGTGGCTATCATGCACTGCTCGGGCGAACTGCATTTGCAAAATTCAATGCAGTACCACATTACGCAACCTCAAGCTCAAGATGCCAGGACCTTGGGGGGTCATAACAGCGAATGGAAACACAGAATGCTCGTTTCGCACGGAGGAGCACACTGTGTCCCTCGCAGCAGAAGCACAAAGCAGCCTTTCAAAGCAAACCACTAATTCGGTGATACGGCCCCCGAACACCTTCAAGCGTGTCCGGAGCAAACTGCAACAGGATCACCTGGCATGTTCAGAGCTCGCCTAGCAATTCGGCCCCCGTCCCAGTCCCAGTCAAGTGACGAAATCCATGCCGCGCGTACATAATTACGCACTGAAAATATCATGTACATAGGCGGGGGCATGATCAAGGCACGTCCGGCAATGCGGCTTAACCGCCCTCAGGGCTGTATATCTTTATCATTTCTTTTCTCTTTCAGGTCTAACTCTCTGGAAGCCCTTTCCGGCAGTATGATTGCCGGACACATTACGGGAAGGAACAACCAAGGCGGCAAGAAGCTAAGATGTACACGGGAACCCCCAGGTGGTCTCTAATAATAATACTCGCTTTCTATACACAGCTCGCCTTGGATAGTTCATTTCGAATAGTCCTACTTTCTGCTTATCGCACTACCTGTACCAGTACACTTCGATGTATTATTTAAATAACAATGCATGGCATAAGTCTATTATTGCATTATTCATCCTTTTTTTCTTCCTTAATGTCCATTTACGACAATCCTCACACGGCAATTCAGGTATAGTCAGTACGCCAGGGGCTTTCGTTTACCCCATAATATGGCGCGAGAAGTCCGAACACTTTTGACAGTGCGGCACCCCGAACTTATAGCATTATATGCATCAGCTCTGGATCATGTCTTGCGTCAATAGTTGGGTTTGCCCGGCTCCCATGCTTTGGTACCTTACGTTCTGCTATATCGGCTGAGGTAGCGGTGGGAGAACTACTGCGATTGTGTCCCGGTTCTTCCGGACGAGCACCTCAGTAGAGAAAGCCGAAAACTGACTGTCATGATATGGCGAGAGACTGGTCACTGTTCGAGAGTTCTCAAGTCCTTAAAGACTTTTTCCGCTTCGGGCGAGGAGTCGGCCTTGTCCGGTTTAGGCATGTATAGCGCCCCAAATTCGGCCTTCTGAATACCAGGGGCTTCGCCAGAATTTAAAATCATAGACTTCTATGGCTAAGTGAGAGTGATAAAGCATTATAGTCCGATTGCCTGGTTCGTTGCGCTGAACACCTGCCTTGAAGGACCCAAAATTGGGGTAAAGAGTGCTCAGGTTTATCCCGAACACCCTAGTACTAGTTACATGGGGGCAGAGGCCGATGACTGGCCAACTCTCAGATCTTATAAACAGGCGCACAGAGGGTAATATTTTAAATTAAAAACGCGTTGCATGGCGCAAATGAACTCGTTTCATATTACAGGATCACATGAGCATGTTCGTTCAAAAATTACATCCTTGGCACATTCATCCGCCACAAGGCGGGAACCCTTGAGGACACTCCCATAGTACATCTCGGGGCAGCGATGCTCCTTGTCCTCCGGTGGCCCCTCCTTCACCAGCTTCACAGCGTCCAGCTTCGCCCAATGCACCTTCGCCCGGGCAAAAGCCCTGCGCGCACCCTCGATGCGGACGGACCGCTTTATGCCTTCAAGCCGTGGGCAGGCGTCGATGAGCCGCCTTACCAGACCGAAGTAGCTGCCGGACAGGGGCTCGCCGGGCCACATCCGGACTATAAGGCACCTCATGGCTTGTTCGGTCGCCTTGTGAAGCTCGGCCAACTGCTTCAGCTGGTCGCTCAAGGGCACGGGGTGTTCGGTCCCAGTATACTGAGACTAGAACAACTTCTCCATTGAGCTCCCCTCCTCGGCTCGGTAAAACTCCACGGCATCCAGTACACTGCGGGGAAGATCTGCAAACGCTCCTGGAGTGCTCCGAACTCGGGTAAGAAAAAGGAAAGTCTCCTTCACGTGCTTGCTTTGCATAATGAATGCCTTACCCACTGCTATCTTCTTCACCGCATTAATCTCCTGGAGGGCCTTGTGGGCTTCAGCCTTGGCGCTCCGAGCGCTTCCAAGCGCCTACGCGAGCTCGGACTCTCGCGTCTTAGAGTCAAGCTCCAAGGACTCATGATTTTTGGCGAGAGCGTCGAGCTCCTGCTGCACCTCGTCCACTCGGGCTTCATGTTTCTCCCGCTCAATGCGCTCCTTGGCCGCTTTGTCTTCGGCCTCGGATAGCGCCTTCTTCAGGGCCGCCACTTCGGTCGTGGCCCTTGACAAATTCATGATGATCCTATTATTTTACAACCAAACTTCTTTTTAAAAGCGTAGACAAGGTATTGCTTACCTTTGCTCTCCTCGAGCTGCCTCTTGGTAAGGCTGAGCTTGTTCTCGGACCGCTCCAGGCCCTGCTTTAGTGTAGAGACCTTTGCAGTACATGCGGCAGCGGCCAGCAGTGAAGCCTGAACATACACATAGATATATTATGATTAGACTCCTGAGTCATCATTTGATCCTCTATTCGGCCTTTCTTCTCGAACGCCAAACAGAGCATCAGGGGCTACTACCTATGCGGTAATACTTTCTTATACTTTGATTGCTTACCTCAAAGCCTGTTAGGAGGCTAGCGCAAGCTTCGGTCAGTCCATTTTTGGCGGACTGAACCTTCTCGATCACCGCACTCATGATAGTGCGGTGCTCCTCGTCGATGGAGGCGCTGCGAAGCGCTTCCAGCAAGTTGTCTGGTGCCTCTGGATGGACAGATGACACCAGCACGGGCGGCTGGCCCCCCTTAAATGGGGATCGCCCGCCGGAGTCTGGAACCACCAAAGACTCTGGTGCAGTGTTCGGCTGGGGGCCGAACCTGGAGCCCATGGGAGTCCGACTCCCTTTGCGCCCAGGGTCCGGAAGGTCACCTTGGGGCGCCCCAAGGACTGCCTCCCCTTGGCCCGGTGCCTATTGAGACAACACCTCGGCGTTGTCCGCAGGGCAACGAGTGGAGGCGGTCAGAAGAGAACCGTTGTTCATATCCGACGAGTCCAACGAACTGCTCGACGAAGATACGTCGAGATGAGCTCGGGACGGAGTGCATAATCATGTTCGGCATGAGAGGAAGCAATGCAATAAAACATACCATGAATTGCTATGGTGTCCGGATACTTACGACTTCACCAGGGGCTTGACCCTGGGTAGCCACTCGTCGCCGCTATGGGTGGCCGCCGTGGAGTAGTCCGGAGGGAGGGTCCTGCCCTTCTTGGACCCTTCGGCCTCCCAGTTGGGTTGGCCTTCCTTTTCTTGTCTCCCCGGCTGGGGGGGGAACTTTCCTCTTCCTCCTCCTCATTTTCGTGGGAGGAGGGCGCGTCGGAGTTATCAGACGATGAGTCCGATACAACCTTGCGCCAAAGACCCTTTTGGGTCCCCGCGGCCTTCTTCTTGGCCTTCTTCACTGGCACCTCGTAAGGTGCCGGAACCAGCATCTCCATCAGGAGAGCGTCTGCAGGATCCTCCGGCAGAGGGGTGGGGCAATCGATCTGCTCCGCTGTCTTCACCTAGTCCTGTTAAAGGCATGGAAGGCTTAGATCCCGCACATGATTAAACTGAGCCGTGTGGGGATTCCGGATCGGAATTCGGGGGCCGTCACCCAGTTGGTGTCCCGCGGCTCGGTGATGTAGAACCACCCTGATTGCCACCCCATTATGGTCTCCACATAGGAGCCTTCAAGCCAGGTGACATTAGGCATCTTGCTCACCATGGCGCCTCCGCACTCCGCTTGCTGGCCGACCACCACCTTCGGTTTGACATTGAAGGTCTTCAGCCACAGGCCGAAATGGGGCTTGATGCGGAGGAAAGCCTCGCACACGACGATAAACGCCAAGATGTTGAGAATGAAATTGGGGGCCAGATCATGAAAATCCAGCCCGTAGTAGAACATGAGCCCACGGACAAACGGGTGGAGAGGAAATCCCAGTCCGCGGACAAATGGGTAAGAAAAACTACCTTCTCATGTTGTTTGGGTGTTGGGATGATCTGCCCTACATCTGGCAGCCGGTGCGCGATATCCGCGGCCAAATATCCGGCTTCCCGTATCTTTTTGATGTTCTCCTCCATGACGGAGGAGACCATCCACTTGCCTCCTGCTCTGGACATACTTGGAGTGGTTTGAGAAGAGGAACGCGAGCTTGGGCGCTAGAGCTCGAGTGTGCGGGAACAGATAAGTGAGGAGGAAGAAGGCGTGGGTGAAAAGAGTGAATCTTTTTCCCTTTATAAGGGCGGAGGAGGCGATGCGCCTCCCCACTTGCTTGGAAAAATCGCTTATTCCCCAAGCGCCGTCATTAATGGAGCGGTTGGGTTACCCACGTCCGTATTGATGAGAATCCCATAACAAGGGGGACACAATCTCTACTTCGACAAGACGTGTCAAAAAAACCGCCTCGCGATATGCGCGGTGCTGGTTGAGAAAAACGATTCGGATAAAGACCGGGCCATGACATAATGTCGTGCTGTCAAAACACGTCAGCAGATTAGATTTGTGGAAATATTATTCTCTCTACGGTGGTATGTGGAACTTGTTTTGCAGAGCCGTACACTATCCTTGTGTTCAAAATCTTCAATGGAGTATTCGGAGGAGGAACCCGCCTTGCAATGCCGAAGACAATACTGCGCGCCAGACTCATTGTCATTCAAGCCTAGTTCAGGGGCTACTAAGGGAGTCCTGGATTAGGGGGTCTCCGGACAGCCGGACTATATCCTTTGGCCGGAGTGTTGAACTATGAAGATACAGGATTGAAGACTTCGTACCGTGTCTGGATGGGACTCTCCTTGGCGTGGAAGGCAAGCTAGGCAATACGGATATGTAAATCTCCCCCGTGTAACCGACTCTGTGTAACCCTAGCCCCCTCCAGTGTTTATATAAACCGAAGGGTTTAGTCCGTAGGACAACAAACAATCATACCATAGGCTAGCTTCTAGGGTTCAGCCTCTACGATCTCGTGGTAGATCAACTCTTGTAATACTCATATCATCAAGAACACTCAAGCAGGACGTAGGGTAGTACCTCCATCAAGAGGGCCCGAACCTGGGTAAACATTGTGTCCCCTGCCTCCTATTACCATCCGCCTTAGACGCACAGTGCGGGACCCCCTACCCAAGATCCGCCAGTTTTGACACCGATAAGCCTGCTGCTGGTTTAAAGCTATTTGAAGGAGCTCTCTGGCCCGTCGTGTCTCAATCACCGTCCATTGGGAGGGCTGCCAATCGTGAAGCGGCGGCCACAATGTTATCCAGCGGGTTGGAGTAATGCCCTAGAGGCGTCGGAACGTACTGTGGCACAATGTTGTTCTGACGAGGGGGGTTCATCATGCGCGGCTGAACCGGCGCTCCTGTTCCTGGTGCCTTAGTTCGGTTTCCCACCGGCTGGTTACTGGTTCCTGCTGCTGGCGTGTTGAAGAGATTTCTTGGCTCATAACCCAGTGGGAGGTGCGACCGGTATCTCCTCCTCATGACTTCATCTGAGGCACTCTGATCCAGCCTAAGCCGGTAGGCCTGAGCTTCCAATTCGGCCCATTCTGTAGCCATCCTGGTGTTCTCTGCTGCCAGGTCCGCTTTAGTCTGAGTTATCTGATCTTTCACCTTTGCAATCTCCGCATTGTGCTGATCTCGGGTTGCTGCATCCACTTTTGCTGCCATCAATGTTGCCAAAGCGTCAAACAAATCAGACAAAACCTGAGCCAGAGCAGAGCCCCCTGCTCCTGTTGGCGTTGTCGTTGCTGAACCGGAGAGCATTGCCGCGGCGATAGAAGAGTGATGCGCTGGTTGTGTACCAGCCATGAAGACTGCGACCCGGCTTAGCAGATCGAGGGGGTCCAAAATACTGTTGCCATCGGAACCTCCACTAATCCGGCCCTCCTGCAGATGATAAAACGACTCGGTCTCTCCGGTTGAAGACTCGTCATCAGAACAGACAACGGTTTATCCATCAGATGCTGGTCCATCCTCATATTCCGCTCCATGGATGACACCTACAAAAACATGCCTTGCTGCGGGATGAACCTGGGCAGGGCTTGCATGCTGAGCCGTCTCGATGATGTCGGTGCAGGTGTCCGGCTCAGGGCCTGGTTCGCCGATCTTGCCGATGAAGACGTGAATCCCACCAAAAGGGACCCGGTACCCGTATTCAATTGAACCGGCCTCGGGACCCCATCCCGCGTCATCGATGTAGAGCTTGCCGCGACGACTCTTCATCATCCGGCTGACAGCGTATCCCTTGAGTCCTTCGAAGCTGCCCTTCAAGAACTTGAAACCATCGTGCGATAGCCCCACGGTGGGCGCCAACTGTCGTGGGTTTGTCACGGCAGATGTCCTCGTGAAAGGACTTAGTTGTGGAGCCATCTCTACAGGTTAGCTTAAAGGGGTTAAACCGGACAAGGGACACGAGGGTTTTATACTAGTTCGGCCCTTCGATGAAGGTAAAAGCCTACGTCTAGTTGTGTTGGTATTGCTAGGGTTTCGATGACCAGGGAGCGAATCCGCCTTGCCTGGCTCTCGAGTTGTTGTCTGTTGTGTTGTCCCTAAACCGTTGACGGGTCGTCCCTTTATATACATAGGTTGACGCCCGCCGGTTTACAGAGTCCCGAGGCCGGATCATAAACGTATCTGGCTCGGTCTCTATTCCTTCTAACTTACAATACAAGTTACATGAAAGAGTCGGTTTACATCTACAGTCCTTAACCCGCCTTTGGGCCTTGGGCCTTCATGAAGCGCCACCATCCTCACGTCTTTATGGGCTTCTATCTTCATAGAGTTAACCCGGCTACACCTGGCCGGTTTACGTCCAGTAGTAATATCCCCAACAACTTCACTCTAAAATTCTTTAAACTTTTCAAATGTTTCAGACTTGTGTTTCATCAAGTAGATATACCCATACCTACTCAAATCATCTATGAAGGTCAGAAAATGACAATACCCGCCGCATGCTTCAACACTCATCGGACCGCATACATCGGTATGTATAATTCCAATAAGTCATTAGCTCGCTCCATTGTTTCATTGAATGGAGTTTTAGTCATCTTGCCCATGATGCAAGGTTCGCAAGTATCAAATGATTCATAATCAAGTGATTCCAAAAGGTCGTCCGCATGGAGTTTCTTTATGCACTTTACACCAATATGACCTAAACGGCAGTGCCACAAATATGTTGCACTATCACTATCAACTTTGCATCTTTTGGCATCGATATTATGAATATATGTATCACTACGGTAGAGTTTCACCAAGAATACACCATTCATTAGGGGTGCATGACCATAAAAGATATTACACTTACAAATAGAACAACCATTATTCTCCGATTTAAATGAATAACCGTCTGGCAATAAACAAGATCCAAATATAATGCTCATGCTCAGCGCTGGCACCAAATAACAATTATTGATGTCTAAAACTAATCCCGAAGGTAGATGTAGAGGTAGCCTGCCAACGGCGATCACATCAACCTTGGAACCATTTCCGACGCGCATCGTTACCTCATCCTTAGCCAATCTTCATTTATTCCGCACTCCTGTTTCGAGTTACAAATATGAGCAACCGAACCAGTATCGAATACCCAGGCGCTACTACGAGCATTAGTAAGGTAGACATCAATAACATGTATATCAAATATACCTTTGTTCACTTTGCCATCCTTCTTATCCACCAAGAATTTGGGACAGTTCTGCTTCCAGTGACCACTCCCTTTGCAGTAGAAGCACTCAGTTTCAGGCTTGGGTCCAGCTTTGGGTTTACTCCCGAGAGTGGCAACTTGCTTGCCATTCTTCTTGAAGTTCCCTTTCTTTCCCTTGCCCTTTTTCTTGAAACTAGTGGTCTTGTTAACCATCAACACTTGATGCTCCTTCTTGATTTCTACCTCCGCGGCCTCAAGCATTGCGAAGAGCTCATGAATCATTTTAGTCATCCCTTGCATATTATAGTTCATCGCGAAGCATTTGTAGCTTGGTGGCAGTGATTGAAGAACTCTGCCAATAACACTATCAACTGGAAGTTCAACTCCCAGCTAAGTGAAGTGGTTATGATACCCAGACATTTTGAGTATGTGTTCACTGACATAACTATTGTCCTCCATCTTTCAGGTATAGAACTTGTTGGAGACTTCATATCTCTCAACCCGGGCATTTGTTTGAAATATTAACTTCAACTCTTGGAACATCTCATATGCTCCATGACGTTCAAAATGTCTTTGAAGTCCCGGTTCTAAGCTGTAAAGCATGGCACGCTGAACTATAGAGTAGTCATCAGATCTAGCCTGCCAGACGTTCCTAACATCTGCAGTAGCTCCTACAGTAGGTCTGTCACCTAGCAGTGCATCAAGGACATAATTTTTCTGCGCAGCAACGAGGATAATCCTCAAGTTATGGACCCAGTCCATGTAGTTGCTACCATCATCTTTCAACTTAGCTTTCTCTAGTAAAGCATTGAAATTCAAGGGAACGGTAGCACGGGCCATTGATCTACAACATAGATATGCAAACACTATTAAGACTAAGTTCGTGATAAATTAAGTTCAATTAATCAAATTACTTAAGAACTCCCACTTAAATAAACATCCCTCAAGTTATCTAAGTGATACATGATCCAAATCAACTAACCCATGTCCGATCATCACGTGAGATGGGGTAGTCATCAATGGTGAACATCTCTATGTTGATCATATATACTATATGACTCATGTTCGACCTTTCGGTCTCCAGTGTTCCAGACCATGTGTGTACATGCTAGGCTCGTCAAGTTTAACCCAAGTATTCTGCATGTGTAAAACTTTCTTACACCCGTTGTATGTGAACGTAGAGTCTATCACACCCGATCATCACGAGGTGCTTCGAAACGACGAACTTTGGCAGCGGTGCATACTCGGGGAGAACACTTTTATCTTGAAATTTAGTGAAGGGATCATCTTATAATGCAGCCATTGTTCTAAGCAAAATAAGATGCATAAAGGATAAACATCACATGCAATCAAAATAAGTGACATGATATGGCCACCATTGTATTGTGCTTTTGATCTCCATCTCCAATGCATCGTCATGATCTCCATCGTCACCGGCTCAACACCTTGATGTCCATCGTTGCGTCAGGGTCATCTCACCAACTATTGCTTCTACAACTATTCCTAACGCATAGCGATAAAGTAAAGCAATTACATGGCGATTGTATTTCATACAACAATTAAGAGACAACCCTAAGGCTCCTGTCGGTTGTCGATATTACAAAACATGATCATCTCATACATCAACATATATCACATCATATCTTGACCATATCACATCACAACATACCCCGCAAAAACAAGTTAGACCTCCTCTACTTTGTTGTTGCAAGTTTTACGTGGCTGCTACGGGCTTCTAGCAAGAACCGTTCTTAACTACATAAAACCCACAATGGTGATTCATCAAGTTTGTTGTTTTAACCTTCTTAAAGGACCAGCTGTAGTCAAATTTGATTCAACTAAAGTAGGAGAAAAAGACACCCGCCAACCACCTTTATGCAAAACAAGTTGCATGTCAGTCGGTGGAACTGGTCTCATGTGCGTGGACATGTAAGGTTCGTCCGGGCCACTTCATTCCACAATACTGCCGAATCAAAATAAGACATTGGTGGTAAGAAGTATGACTATCATCGCCCACAACTCTTTGCGTTCTACTCATGCATATCATCTACGCATAGACCTGGCTCGGATGCCACTGTTGGGAAACGTTGCATGGAAAAACAAAAAAAATACATGCACACGCAAGATCTATTCATGGAGATGCATACCAACGAGAGGGGGGAGTGTGTTTACGTACCCTCATAGACCGTAAGTGGAAACGTTTGTTAATGCGGTTGATGTAGTCGAACTTCTTCGCGATCCAACCGATCGAGTACCGAACGTACGGCACCTCTGCGTTCAGCACACTTTCAGCTCGGTGACATCCTCGCCTTCTTGATCCAGCAAGATGACAAAGTAGTGGATGAGTCTGGCAGCACGATAGTGTGGTGACGGTGATGGTGAAGCTATCTCCGCAGGGCTTCGCCTAAGCACTATGAAAATATGACCGAGGGACTAAACTGTGGAGTGGGGCGCCGCACACGGGTAAGCAATTGTCATGGTTATGTGTGGCGCCCCTGTAACACCCCGGATGTAACTTGCCATATTTGTAACTCCGACTCTTGTTATTTTCGGCTTTAAATTATGAGATTCCATTCGTGGTTGCATTTTTTCTTTATTTTGCATTTTGTTCATGTCATGCATTTCATATCATGTCATCATGTGCATCGCATTTGCATTCGTGTTCGTCTCATGCATCCGAGCAGTTTTCCCGTTGTCCGTTTCCCAATCCGACACTCCCACATGCACCGACGCACCCCTCTTGTCTCTTTTCGTGAGAGGGTGTTAAACATTCTCGGAATGGACCGAGATTTGCCAAGTGGCCTTGGTACACCACCGGTCAAATTTCATTCCGTTTGGAGCCCGTTTGATACCCCGATGATTAACCGGGTAACCGCAAAAGCCTCTTGTGTGTTGCAGCCCAACACCCCTCCAAAACAGCCCAATAACCCATCTAAACCATCTCCATGTCCTTCATCGTCGAATCACGATCGTGTGGGCGAAAACTACACCTCATTTGGACACTCCAAACTCCCTCTGCCTATAAATATGTGTTCCCCTCCGATTTTTCGTGCAGTCAAAACCCTAGCCTAGCCCCTCTCCGCCGACGGACACGTCCGGATTGGACCGGACACATCCGCCGCCATGCCCGAGCCAACCAGGAGCCGCCACATGGTGCCGCTGTCCCGCCAGTCGCCACCGGCCCGCCGAGGCCCGCAGCCGGCCCCAGCGGGCCCAACCGCCGCCGCCCCCGCGGCGAGCTCCGGCCCCACCACCGTGCCTCGCCTCCTCGCTGGCGCCGCCGCCCTCGTCGTCCGGCCCTACTCCGCCTCCGCCAGTGCCGGATCCGGTCGGATCCGACCTCCCCGACGCCTCTCCGATCTCCTTCCTCCTCTCCGGCCAACTCCGGCGTAGATTCCGATGAACCTCGATCCGCGCGCACGAACCCTAGATTTGGAATCCAGAGGGTAAAATCACCAAGTCCTTATCTCTGTAATATTTTTATGCCTCCTTCATCGCATCATATCTTGGTGACCATGACTCCGATTCATGCATACGATATATCAAATTGTTCGTCCCGTTGAGCTCTTCATGGTAGAAGCATGTCCATGCATGATACTGCCCGTTATGATGCCATTTTCATTGATGCATGAGTGCTATAAAATGTTAACTGCTGGTACTTATCATATCATGAGGTTTTGTCATTTTTGTTGCATTTGATGTGTGCATCGTGTAACATTGAGGTCTACATGTGTTTTGAACTACGTCATGCCATCTTTACAGAGGTGCTTGTCTTGTATTTTTGTGATCTATGTGGTGACTACCACAAGCATGCAAACTAGGCTTCGTGATGTTGTTGTTTTCAGGGACTTAGGATTTTGCTGTCTTTTTCCTGCTGTTATTTTGATGCCATGTAAACTTGATGCTACAGTGAGATCCATACTTATTTTGGGTTACTTCAGTAAGAAAGTTTTGAACATGTGGTTATGCCCAATCCATGCATGCCCCTGTTTGCAATTATGGAGCTGTCTAGAATGTCTTGTTCTTGCTCTACTTTTGCTGTAAAATGTTCCTGGCAGAATGTTAGCATGTTAATCAATTTTTCCATGGTTGTTGCTAGTGATCCATGCATCCTATGAACTTGATCTTTCCATGGTTATCTTCATGAACATTTCATCTTGCTATTGGTATGCTTATATTGTCATCAATGCTTTGTGATGAGTGGCATGAGCTCGCAAAGTTGCCTTCATAAAGTTGTTTATGTCATGCTCTATTTTTCTGCCAAGTCTGAAACTGTTAATAAAACTTGTTATGTTTACATGGGTGTGATCATATTTTCTGTGCCTTTTTGGCTCATGATCACTAAAGGACATTTGATCTATGCTTTCAGAAGATTCATGCCATGCCTTTGTTTGCTATGATATTTTCTTGCGGCATGTTGTTTGCTTGCTGTAAACATTGCTTCCTGATGTTGTTCTTGGACATGTTAGTATTTTCACTAAGTCTGTGTAGCTCAAATCTTTTGCACTTTTTGCTTCCTAACGTTCTTTTTGGACATGTTAGCATTTTCACTAAGTCTGTGAAGCTCCAATCTTTTTGGACATGTTAGTATTTTCACTAAGTCTGTGAAGCTGATATCTTTTGCACTTTTGCCATGCTTGTTTGAACCTGTTCTAGTGTGATTTAGCCGTAGCTCGATGTTCATGTTTTGTCAAGCATCTCTTGTACATCACTGCCATATGATTTGTTGCTATGTTGGAGTGCAGTAGCTTAGTTTCTTGTTGCATTCTATGTGCCATCGTGCTGTTAATCACAGTTTTGCGTCATCCTTGTTTTGCTTGCCATTTGCAAAACGTGCATCCGTTTCCGGTGATCTTTATATAGATTTCAACCAAAATCATCTCATCTTTCCAGCGGCACACTTGGTTTGCCAAGTTGATGCCTTGATCATTCTTTACCTTCCGGAGCACGCATATGCATTGCATATCACATCTCGCATATCATGCCATGTATTGCATCATTTTGCTTGTGCATTGCACCGTGATTGATTGTTGGTCCTTTGCTTGTGTTCTTGCTTTGGGTAGAGCTGGGATACAAGTACATGAATGAGGAACCTGTTGAGTACGCTAACGAGGATCAAGCTTTCGACAACTCTGAGAACTTTGTAGGCAGGATGACCATACCCTCCATATCACTTCTATCTTTGCTTGCTAGTTGTTCGCTCTATCGCTATGTCACACTACCTACCACTTGCTATATCATGCCTCCCATATTGCCATGTCAAGCCTCTAACCCACCTTTCCTAGCAAACCGTTGTTTGGCTATGTTACCGCTTTTGCTCAGCCCCTCTTATAGCATTGCTAGTTGCAGGTGAAGATGAAGTTTGTTCCATCTTGGAACCTGGATATGTTGGCATATCATTCTTATATCTTATTTACTTTAATGCATCTATATACTTGGTAAAGGGTGGAAGGCTCGGCCTTTTGCCTGGTGTTTTGTTCCACTCTTGCCGCCCTAGTTTCCGTCATACCGGTGTTATGTTCCGTGATTTTGCGTTCCTTACGCGGTTGGGTGTTATGGGAACCCCTTGACAGTTCGCTTTGAATAAAATTCCTCCAGCAAGGCCCAACCTTGGTTTTAACATTTGCCACCTAAGCCTTTTTCCCTTGGGTTCCATGGACTCAAGGGTCATCTTTATTTTAAAACCTCGGGCTAGTGCTCCTCTGGGTGTTGGTCCAACCTTGGTTTTAACTACTCCAGGATTGTCTCCTTGACGACATTCCACAATTGATATCTTCAGATCACGGCAGTATTTTCACCTCCAAGTTCTGGGATTCCTTCCAGAAGGCCATGGGCACCAACATTCGCTTCAGCACAGCTTTCCACCCTCAAACTAGTGGCCAAGTCGAGCGAGTCAATCAAAACCTTGAAGATATGCTCAGGGATTGTGTCATTTCCTTCGGTATGAAGTGGGAAGATTCTCTTCCATATGCCGAGTTCTCCTGCAACAACAGCTTCCAAGCGAGTTCAGACAAGGCCCCTTCTGAAATTCTCTATTGCATAAAGTGTCGTACTCCTCTCAATTGGTCAGAGACTGGTGAACGCCAACTTCTTGGCAACGACTTAATCACAAAAGATGAAGAAATGTGTAAAGTTATCCGTGAAAATCTCAAAGCCGCGCAATCGCGCCATAAGAGTTACTATGATAGCAAGGACCGTGACTTGGCTTTCGAGATCGGAGCTTATGTCTACCTCAGCGTCTCTCCAATGAAAGGAACTCGTTGCTTCGGTATCAAAGGGAAGCTTGCCCCTAGATACGTGGGTCCTTTAAAGATCATTGGCAAAAGAGGCGATCTTGCCTATCAACTTGAGCTTCCGTCCAACTTCGCAAACATGCACGATGTGTATCATGTGTCATAGCTTCGCAAGTGCTTCAAGACTCCTAAGCGCACCATCAACTTCGAAGAGATTGATCTCCAAGAAGACCTGTCTTATCATGAGCTTCTCGTCGCTATTCTTGAAGAAACTGAGCGCGAGACTCGCAGCAAGTCAATCAAATTCCTGAAAGTGAAGTGGTCACACCATTCCGACCGAGAAGCCACCTGGGAGCGCGAGGATCACCTCCGTTCCGAATATTCGAAGTTCTTTCAGTCCTAGATCTCGGGACGAGATCCTCTTGTAGTGATGGAGTGTTGTAACACCCCGGATGTAACTTGCCATATTTGTAACTCCGCCTCTTGCCATTTTCGGCTTTAAATTATGAGATCCCCTTCGTGGTTGGGTTTTGTCTTCGTTTTGCATTTTGTTCATGTCCTGCATTTCATATCATGTCATCATGTGCATCGCATTTGCATTCATGTTCGTCTCATGCATCTGAGGAGTTTCCCCGTTGTCTGTTTCGCAATCCGACACTCCCACATGCACTGGCGCACCCCTCTTGCCTGTTTTCGTAAGCGGGTGTTAAACGTTCTCGGCACGGACCGAGATTTGCCAAGTGGCCATGGTACACCACCAGTAGACCGTCTGTCAAATTTCGTTTCATTCGGAGCCTGTTTGATACCCCAACGGTTAACCGGGTATTCACAAAAGCCTCTTTTGTGTTGCAGCCCAACACCCCTCGGAAACAGCCCAATAACCCATATAAACCATCTCCATGTCCTCCATTGTCGGATCACGATCGTGTGGGTGAAAACTACACCTCATTTGGACACTCCAAACTCCCTCCACATATGAATATGTGTTCCCCTCCGATTCTTCGCGCAGTCCAAATCCTAGCCTATCCCCTCTCCGCCGACGAACACGTCTGGATCGGACCGGACGCGTCCGCCACCGCGCCCGAGCCAACCAGGAGCCGCCACGTGGTGCCGCCGTCGCGCCAGCCGCCGCCGGCCTGGCGAGCCCCGCAGCCGGCCCCCGCGGGCCCATCACCAACGCCCCTGCGCTGAGCTCCGGCCTCGCCGACGCGCCTCGCCTCCTCGCCAGCCCCGCTGCACCGCCCACTCGCCTCCGTCCTCGCCGTCCGGCCCTGCTCCGCCTCCGCCGACGCTGGATCCGGTCGGATCCGGTCGGACCCGACCTCCCTGACGCCTGTAAACATTGTTGTTTGCTATGATATGTTCACCATAGCATGTTGTTTGCTATGATATGTTCCTGTAGCATGTTGTTTGCTTGCTGTAAACATTTATTCATGATGTTGTTTTTGGACATGTTAGTATTTTCACCAAGTCCGTGAAGCTGATATGTTTTGCACTTTTGCCATGCTTGTTTGAACCTGTTCTAGTGTGATTTAGCCGTAGCTCAGTGTTCATGTTTTGTCAAGCATCTCTTGTACATCACTGCCATATGCTTTTTTGCTATGTTGGAGTGTAGTAGCTTAGTTTCTTATTGCATTCTATGTGCCATCGTGTTGTTAATTGCAGTTTTGCATCATACTTGTTTTGCTTGCCATTTGCAAACCATGCATCCGTTTCCGGTGATCTTTATATCGATTTCAACCAAAATCATCTCATATTTCCAATGGCACACTTGGTTTGCCAAGTTGATGCCTTGATCATTGTTTCCCTTCCGGAGCACGCATATGCATTGCATATCACATCTCGCATATCATGCCATGTATTGCATCATGTTGCTTGTGCATTGCACCGTGATTGATTGTTGGTCCTTTGCTTGTGTTCTTGCTTTGGGTAGAGCCGGGATATGAGTACGTGAACGAGGAACCTGTTGAGTACGCTAATGAGGATCAAGCTTTCGACAACTCTGAGAACTTTGCAGGCAAGATGGCCATACCCTCGATATCACTTCTATCTTTGCTTGCTAGTTGTTCGCTCTATCGCTATGTCGCGCTACCTACCACTTGCTATATCATGCCTCCCATATTGCCATGTCAAGCCTCTAACCCACCTTTCCTAGCAAACCGTTGTTTGGCTATGTTACCGCTTTTGCTCAGCCCCTATTATAGCATTGCTAGTTGCAGGTGAAGATGAAGTTTGTTCCATGTTGGAACCTGGATATGTTGGGATATCATTATTATATCTTATTTACTTTAATGCATCTATATACTTGGTAAAGGGTGGAAGGCTCGGCCTTTTGCCTGGTGTTTTGTTCCACTCTTGCCGCCCTAGTTTCCGTCATACCGGTGTTATGTTCCTTGATTTTGCGTTCCTTACATGGTTGGGTGTTATGGGAACCCCTTGATAATTCACTTTGAATAAAACTCCTCCAGCAAAGCCCAACCTTGGTTTTAACATTTGCCACCTAAGCCTTTTTCCCTTGGATTCCGTGGACTCAAGGGTCATCTTTATTTTAAGCCCCGGCCCGGTGCTCCTCTGGGTGTTGGTCCAAACTGGGCGATGTCCGGCGCCCCCTGGGCAACCAGGGTCTATGCCAACCCGATGTCTGGCCCATCCGGTGTGCCCTGAGAACGAGATACATGCGACTCCTATCGGGATTTGTCAGCACATCAGGCGGCTTTGCTGGTCTTGTTTTACCATTGTCAAAATGTCTTGTAACCGGGATTCCGAGACTGATCTGGTCTTCCCAGGAGAAGGAATATCCTTCGTTGACCCTGAGAGCTTGTGATGGGCTAAGTTGGGACACCCCTGCAGGGTATAAACTTTCGAGAGCCGTGCCCACGTATGTGGCAGATAGGAATTTGTTAATATCCGGTTGTAGAGAACTTGACACTTAACTTAATTAGAATGAATCAACCGCGTGTGTAGCCATGATGGTCTCTTTTCGGCGGAGTCTGGGAAGAGAATACGGTCTTGTGTTATGCTTGAACGTAAGTAGCTTCAGGATCACTTCTTGATCACTTATAGCTTCTCGGTCGTGCATTGCTTCTCTTCTCGCTCTTATTTGCGTATGTTAGCCACCATCTATGCTTAGTGCTTGATGCAGTTCCACCTCACTACCTTCCCCTACCCATAAGCTTAAATA
This sequence comes from Triticum dicoccoides, assembly GCF_002162155.2. Classification (NCBI taxonomy): domain Eukaryota; kingdom Viridiplantae; phylum Streptophyta; class Magnoliopsida; order Poales; family Poaceae; genus Triticum; species Triticum dicoccoides. The sequence goes on along the minus strand of NC_041392.1, from coordinate 472,908,289 downwards.
GTATTGATCTCGCGGGTGTGAGATTGCGGAGTCCTCGTGACTCATGGATACTTCCAAAATAGTTGCAGGTGCCGAGGATACCAGTGCAGGTGACGATACCGAACTCAAGTGGGAGTTCGATGAGGATTCGGGACGTTAATATGTTTGTTTTCCGGATGATCAGTAGAGGAGCCCAGTTGGGACGATCGGGGATCTAGCATTTGGGGTTGTCTTCCTTTATTTTAGTTCCGTAGTCGGACCTTTGATTGTACCTTGGATGATGTATGGATTATTTATGTATTGTGTGAAGTGGTGATTGTAAGCCAACTCTTTATTCCTTTCTTATTCAGTACATGGGATGTGTGAAGATTACCCCTCTTGTGACAAGCCTACCATGCGTCTATGCCTCTAAGTCGTGCCCCGACACATGGGAGATATAGCCGCATTGTGGGTGTTATAAGTTGGTAATCAGAGCCATCCCCGACTTAGGAGCCCCTGCTTGATGGAACCGCTGACGTTGTTGAGTCTAGAACAAAATGTTTTGAGTCTTAGGATTATATATATCAGAGAGTAGGTTTCTTTTTACTCCTCAGTCCCTTCGACGCTCTGGTGAGGCATCCTGACGTAGAAATTTTGACTCTTCTCTCCTCAAATTTCACGAAATTTTTTTTAGGATCACGCGGGTATCTTGGAATCGTTTCGATAGTATTGTGACGAGAACATCGTTCTTGGTGCCTCCTGACATTTAGGGGTTGTGGTAGTGTCCCTGGGAGTTGAGCTCCGAGGTGTTGTCGTCATAATTTTATCGTTGCAATTCTGGAATACCTGAGTTCGCCGACATTGAAAATCTCTTTTATGCACTTGTTGGTGAGATAACCTCCACGCCACCCAGTACTGGGGCGAGAGTTCGGGAGTATTGCCATAACTCGTATTACAGATGCTTTTCGAAGGTTGAGGTACATGATTTCCGAAGGTTTCTTGGTTATGTGTTGAAGGATGGATACAGCTGGATGTAGGAATTGTTAGTTTGGGTGAGATATTATGCTTCCCATGTATCCCCAACACCTGATTGCATAACCAGAAAGTTTCGGGAGTTTTATAGGTGGGAATTCAAGTAGCTCTAGTATTTCTTCCCGTAGATATTTGGTTTGTGATTGGGTAATCCTTACCACTTATTTGTTCATATCCGTACCTTGTTGCTTTATTCATCTACCTTTATCTAAGTGGCTTCTCAACTTAAGGACGTGTGATGATTTACTTTGGAATTCATTCATTCATCCTTGTTCGAATGTTAACACTATATGTTGCAATTTTGATCCATTGATTCAGCTTAATATCTGTCTTTAAAAATTCTAACGGATGTCACCCTCTTCAGGATGGCTCCTCCAACGCGTCAGAATCCGCCACCACCTCCACCTCCAAAGGCATGGAAAGTTGTCATGGCAGCCACCAACGCCAACACTCAGATGCTTTTGCAACTCTTGCAAGAGCGCAACTAAGGAAATCAAGGCTAAGGCAACAATCAGCCTCAGTTTGCTACCCTCAACCAGTTCCTCGCAAACCAGCCGAAGTCTTTCAGCAAATGTGCCGAGGCCACAGACGCCGACGGTTGGCTCATGGACATTTGCAAACATTTTGAATGTAGCAATGTCAGACCTGAGGACTTTGTCAAGTTTGCTTCGTTTCAACTCAAGGACCAAGCTACTGAGTGGTATCAACAATACAGAGATTCCAGAGGAGGTCGTGTGATTACCTAGGATGATTTCCGCCGAGATTTCAAAGCTCATCAAATTCCACCAAGCGTTGCTGAGATGAAGCATGAGGAGTTCCGCAATCTCAAGCAAGGCAGCATGTTCGTGTATCAATACAATATCCAGTTTCAGAAACTTGCTCGCTTTGCTAAACAAGACGTTCCTGATGAAAGAGTATGATCTATCAATTTAGAGGTGGCCTCAGAGAGGATCTGCAGTTAGCTCTCGTGCTTCTTGAGTCGACCAAGTTCGATCAATTCTATAACATGGCACTAAAGCAAGAAGCTGCTCAGCTCAAGTGTGAGGCATCTAAGAAGAGAGTCAGGGACGTAGTTCAATCTTCTTCTTCATCACAAGTGACAGCTAAGCAAAAGAAGTTCTGGTTTCCTCCTCCTCCTCTGTTTCGTTAGCCCTACCAGCAGAAGAGCAAAGGTAGCAATGGATCTTCCCACCCACCCACCCAGGCTATCAGAACAAAGCCCAGTCTGAAACTCCAAGGTCAAGTGCTCCTTATCATCGGCCGCTCTCAGAGGTTACTTGCAACAAGTGTCAGCAGAAATGGCACTATGCAAACAAGTGCTTCAACCAAAGGCGCCTTCCGTCTCCTCCTCCTGTGAGATCTTCCAGCAATGCAGTGGTCAAGCATAATTCCAAGTCTGCAAAGGTGAACATGATGAACGCAGCTCAGGCAGAGGATTCTTTAGAAGTGATCATGGGTAACCTTCCTATTAATGACTTTCCTGCAAAAGTCTTATTTGATACTGGCGCATCGATTGTTTCATTTCAAGAACCTTTTGCATCGAAGCATGAGTTGGTTTTCCAAGATTTTCCTAGAAAGTTGTCAGTTGTCTCTTCAAGTAAATTCATGAACGCGAGCTCCATGGTTCTGGATGTTTCTATCAAGATGGGTAACTATAAATTTATGTCTTCTCCAATTGTTCTTGGTGACTCCGATATTGATCTAATTCTCGACATGGACTGGCTTTCTAAGCACAAGGCTCAGCTTGACTGTGCTGCCAGGCAGATTCAATTGACACACTCTTCTGAGGATGTGATCATCTATACTGCTCGTGATGAAATCATTCGACTGTTTTGTCTCAATGAGAAGGGCGAGTTGAATGCCATCTCTCATATTCCATTCGTTTGTGAATACCAAGACGTCTTTCCAGAAGAACTTCCGGGAATGCCTCCTCACCGGCCAGTTGAATTCGTTATCGATCTTGAGCCTGGCACGAAACCTGTTTGCAAGCATCCTTACAAGCTTGGACCAGAGGAGTTGAAGGAGTTGAAGAAACAACTCGATGAACAAGATCATATGTGTCTGATCAGACCGATTTCATCTCCATGGGGTTGTGGTGTCCTTTTTGTCAAGAAGAAGGATGGAACGGAACGACTCTGTGTCGACTACCGTCCATTGAACAAGAAGACAATAAAGAACAAGTATCCACTTCCCAACATCAATGAGCTATTCGAGCAACTTAAAGGTGCCAAAGTATTCTCCAAGCTTGACCTCCGTATGGGTTATCATCAGATTCGCATTCGTGAACAAGATATTCGCAAGACAGCATTCAGAACAAGCTATGGTTCTTATGAATATACTGTCATGTCTTTTGGCCTTGTCATTGCGCCTCCAACGTTCTCTCGCATGATGAACTTCATCTTCAACCCATACACAAATGATTTCGTCCTGGTGTATCTCGATGATATCTTGGTCTTTTCCAAGAATAAGGAGGATCATGCCAAGCATTTGAGATTGGTGCTTGACAAACTCAGAGAGCATCAATTCTATGTGAAGTTTTCCAAGTGTGAGTTCTGGCTTGACGAAGTTCTTTACCTTGGTCATATCATCTCCGCCAAAGGCATCGCTGTTAATCCTGAGAAGGTGTCTGAAACTATGAATTGGGAACCTCCTCAGAATGTCAAACAACTCCGTAGTTTTCTTGGGCTTGCAAGTTATTGTCGAAGATTCATTGAGAATTTCTCTAAGATTGCAAAGCCTCTTTCCAACCTCCTCCAGAAGCATTTCAAGTATGTCTGTACGCCTGAATACGATGTTGCTTTCAACACCCTCAAAGAGAAGCTGGTCACAGCTCCTGACTTGACTCCTCCTGACGAATCCAAGCCATTTGAAGTTTTCTGTGATGCCTCCTTACAAGGTCTCAGTGCTGTGTTAATGCAAGAGAAGAAAGTTGTGGCTTATACCTCTCATCAGTTGAAGCCCAACGAAAGGAACTACCCCACTCACGACCTTGAGTTGGCGGCAGTTGTCCATGCATTATTAATGTGGATACATCTCTTGTTGGGAAGGAAAGTGGACATCTTCACAGATCATAAGAGCCTCAAGTACATCTTCACTCAACCCAACCTCAACCTCAGACAGATAGGTCGAAATGATTCAAGAATACAATTCAAGTATTGAATATACTCCAGGCAAGGCCAATGTCATTGCAGATGCTTTGAGCAGGAAGGCTTACTGCAACAGTGTCAGGACCCCGACTCGATGTCACATCGATCTAGCCGGTAACACCTCATATCACTTTGCGGCCTCACGCACGGTATCCCCACGGGTGTCGCCTTACCTTTGCCCGGGACCGTTTGCGCCTTTTGGCTCACATATATGATAGTGTCGCTAGCATCCATATGATAAGGAGCCCGGGCTGACATGACTAGTCGTAAACCCAAAGTGGCACAGACTTACAGGGACAGGCATCCATGACCCAGCTTCGAACGTGTCGGTCATCAGCAAGTGGGTCCGGGCTGTAGCACTGGGCTAGCAGGACTCCGGTAAACCGGGCTGTAGTGGGCTAACAGGACTCCAGTACTCAATGCGTGACATTTCCCCGAAGGAACAGACACAGGAACGAAGAAGGACACATGCCGGCCAGCCTAAGTGTTCCAGAGCAGTAGCAAGCTACCATGGCTCAGCAGTAACACTAGGAGACATTTCCCGGTAAGAGAGGCTACTAAAGATAAACAACTAGATAGTCAGATCCCACACATACCAAGCATTTCAATCATACACACAATATGCTCGATATGTGCAAACACAACGAAGCATCACAACATGACTCTATGACACAAGTACTTTATTTAAGGCTCAGGGAGCCATACATAACATACACAAAGGAACGGGTCTCACGACCCAGCATTCAAGTCATACAGTCATACAAACCAGCAGCGGAAGTAACTTGTCTGAGTACAGACAACTAGTAAAATAAAAGAGGCTTGGAAAGCCTAACTATACTACGTGGTCCTTCACAAGCTCAGGGTCACCACCTGGGCCTTTAGCCTACTCGTTGATGTCAACGTCTACATAGAACCCATCAGAAGGGGTTGCAGCGTCTTCTGAAAAAATGTAAATTACAGCAACATGAGTACAAAGGTACTCAGCAAGACTTACATCAGATCCTACATACATGCATATTATCAAGAAGGGTTGGTGGAGTTATTGCAGCAAGCCAGCTTTGACTCTTGGCTAGACTATCCTACGATACTTCAACTTGAAATGGTTTTGCGCACACGAGTCCACTACTCACCACATCAATACACTACCGAGGATCCGCCTCCGTCTTCCTACGGAAGAGCCATCCTCGGCACTCACACTTATCTTGAGGCTTTTAGTAGTTTCCATTTACTTGTCTATGAACTGTATAGGCAACCAAGTAGTCCTTTACCGCGGACGCGGCTATTCGAATAGATCATGATAACCCTGCAGGGGTGTACTTCTTCATACATGTTTCCACCACTTAGCGTCTGCACACGACATGTGCTCGGCAGACTTCAAGCGAAAGCCGACGTGGGTGTAGACCACGACCTACCTAAACACTTAAGCCTCCAGTCCAGGTTTATCGCCTATCCAGGTTCCATCCGCAGGGAGTCCGGCCGAGGTTTCCCATACGGCCCCGAACGATGTGAACAGGGTTCCCGAGATACCTAACGGGTATTCGGTACACCGTGCCACGTACCTACCGCATCACAGCCCACCCCTACGGTCAGCGCTGTCCACGGCCTCCAGTAGGCTACAAACACCAGAAACTACTTGCAACTCCTGGACAGAGAGCTAGGGTGAATAAGAAGTCGAGCGGGGTCATATTTCAGGGCCCAATGCATGGTAGTAGCTGTATCTTAAATCACACATACAGATCTCAGTGCTTAAGGTCGGCTTCAATGAAACAACCCACCATGTACTCCTACATGGCCTCTCATCGATACCTTTACCAAATCGTGTTCACCACACCACTCTCATTACCAACATAATCATTTCACTCTAGCCATCACCCAGATGAACCAGACCTGACACGACTCTAAGCATAGCAGGCATAGCAAGGTAGGAACAACACATACATATGGCTCAATCAACTCCTACACATGCTAGTGGGTTTCATCTAGTTACTGTGGCAATGACAGGTCATGCAGAGGAAATGGGTTCAACTACCGTAGCACACAGCAGTTTGAAACGCGTTGTCTTAATGCAGTAAAAGAGAGCAAGAGCGAGAACATGGGATTGTATCGATATGATCAAATGGTTGGTTGCTTGCCTGATGGTTCGATGCACTGATACGGTTCTTCGTTAGGGTAATCACGGTACTCCTCGGAGGCAGAACCTGTCGCAAAGGACACCGATACACAACCATCACCAAACAATGTGCAACAATATGATGCATGCATGAAACATGGCAATATGAGTGTGTTGGGCTAATGCAACTAAAACCAGAAGGGTTTGAACCAATTTGAATCAAAGATTCAAATTTCAAACTCAAACATGGCCTGTTAAAGTGCTGTTCCTTGTTCTGCATTAAACATCAAGTTAACTTGTTTAGTCATGCATGAAAATAGTATAGATGGATAGATTGGATTTTTCTGATCATTTTTCATATATAATTTGTCTGATTTGGAGTTACAGAATAAAAGTTATGAATTTTTGAAGTTTAAATAATATTCTGGAATTTCCTGATTTAAATTAAATCTAGAAATATATATATTGCGCCAGCATGACAGCATGACGTCAGTGGTCAACTGTGGCTGGCTGGGGTCAAACCTGACGTGTGGGGTCCACACGTCAGTGACAGGGGGGTTTAACAGGGTTAGTTTAATCCTAATTAAGGGTTAGTGGCGCTGGGGCCCACTGGTCAGTGTCAGGGGGGTTAACTAACAGTGATTAGCGCTAATCTAACCACCTGGCCGACGGGGCCCACGCGTCAGTGACTCTGGGGGGGTCAAACCCCAGGTCAAACAGGTCAAACCCACCGGCGACATGACGCCGGCGAGGCCCGAGACGGCGGCGCGATACGGAAACGCGCTACAGGGCACGGGCGAGGCCGTGCTTGGGCTCGTTGGAGAGCCCTTGCTCCCGCGCGTCGAACGGTGGTGGTGGCCGTGCCTGTGGTGGCCGGTACCGACGACGGCGAGCTCGTGAGCGGCGGCCGGAGTTCGGGTGTGGTCGGGATCGGCGCTGCTGCTCGCAGGCGAGGGAGCTGAGGCGCTGGAGGGGCTCTACGGGTCGCGGCAAGCACAACGGGTGCACGCCCGTGACCAAATGGTCACCGGGGCTTCGCCGGCGACGAGCCCGTGCGGCGGAGCGTCTCGGCTCCGGTAGAGGGGAGGCTAGAGCTCGAAATCGAACATGGGGTTAGGGGGAAACGAAGCAGGGGCTCACGGGGATCATGCAGGGAGGGTCAGCGAGCTCGGGGTAGCACGAACGGCGGCGAATCGACGGCGACCATCGGCGGCGGTCGAGGACGAAGACGATGGCGTGGAGGCGATGCAGAGCTTCCCGAGGGGCTTGGCTTGGTGGGGAGGAAGAGGGGGTCGCGGCGGAGCTCCTGAGCTCAGCGGAGGGGCGAGGGGTGGCCGGTGGCGGCTGCTATGGCGAACGGCGGCGATGGTGGCGTTCGGACACGGGAGAGGGAGAGCGAGGGAGAGGAGGGGAAGAACCGAGGGAGAGTGAGAGAGAGCAGGGGAGGGCGTGGCGTCGTTCCAGGCCATCCAGACGAGGAGGGGAGGGACAGGCAGGCAGGGAGGGAGGTGGCGTGGCGCGGTGGCGCGCGCGCGCGCCGGGCACACTCCCCTCCCTCTGTCGAGGACGAAGACGACAGAGGAGGGAGGCGGGCTGGGCCGCCTGCTGGCTGGGCCGGCCAGCTGGCTGGGCCGGACAGGGAGGAGCCCAGGTAAGCTCCTCCTTTTATTTATTTTTGTTTTTCTAATTTCTGACATTTGTTTTGATTTAAATAAAATATTAAATCATTTTATAACCTTATGCCAATTTTTGCAGGAGCTAGATATATTATTCCAGAGCTCCCCAACAGGTGGCATAATTTTTGGACATATATTAATATATATAACTAATATATTTCCAATGCAAATAGTTATGCATTAATTCCAAATGCCCAAAATAAATACCTATGAGCTCTTAAAAATATTGGTTTGATTTTTATCTCTGTCCAATATTTTCAGAGAGCAACATGAGCATTTTCTTGGACCCTTTTGGAGAAATTTTTATTTGGGTCATTTTCAAAATGATTCTGAGGGTTTCACAAATCCCCATTTCAAAATTAAATGGAATTTTAAACATGATGCACACACTCTGATGCATGACTAGCTAGGGTGTGACAACTCACCCCCACTCAAAAGAATCTCGTCCCGAGATTTGGGTTCCTCCGGGAAGAAGGCGGGATACTCGAGTCGAAGACGATCCTCCCTTTCCCAAGTTGCTTCATCCTCAGAATGGTGCGACCATTGTACTTTGAGAAACTTGATATTATGACGTCGGGTGGTACGTTCGGCCTGATCGAGGATACGAATGGGGTACTCTCGATATGTAAGATTATCTTGGAGATCAAGCGTTTCGTGGTCCACTCCACGGATAGGATCCGAGAAGCAACGCCTGAGTTGAGAAACGTGGAAGACATCGTGGACTCTGGAGAGGTGCGGAGGTAGTTCCAACTGGTAGGCAACTTCTCCTCGTTTGGCGAGAATGCGAAAAGGTCCAATGTAACGAGGAGCCAATTTGCCTTTGATACCGAAACGATGGGTTCCCTTCAGAGGGGTGACCCGAAGATAAGCCTTCTCGTCAACCTCGAAAGTCATAGCCTTATGTTTTCGGTCATATTGACTCTTTTGACGAGATTGGGCTGTTTTCAACTTTTCACGAACGATACGAACTTGTTCTTCTGCTTCCTGAATCATGTCCGGGCCAAAGAATTGTCTTTCCCCGGTTTCTGACCAGTTAAGGGGTGTTTGACACCGTCGTCCATAGAGAACTTCAAAAGGGGCTTTACCCAAGCTAGATTGATAGCTGTTGTTGTAAGCGAATTCGGCAAATGGAAGGCACTTCTCCCAGTCCATTCCGAATGAGATAACAGAGGCTCGAAGCATGTCTTCTAGAATCTGGTTGACGCGTTCCACTTGACCACTCGACTGAGGGTGGAAAGCGGTGCTAAAGGAGAGACGGGTTCCCATAGCATTTTGGAAACTTTCCCAAAATCGAGAGGTGAAAAGACTTCCTCGATCCGAGTTGATTTCCAGAGGAACACCATGGAGGGACACTATTCGGGAGATGTATAAGTCTGCCAGCTGACTAGCGGTTATACTCTCACGAACAGGTAAGAAATGGGCTACTTTGGAAAGACGATCGACAACGACGAAAATAGCATTATTCCCTCTCTTGGTCCTGGGAAAACCGGTAATGAAATCCATACCAATTTTATCCCATTTCCATTCAGGAATAGCTAAGGGTTGAAGGGTGCCAGCAGGCCGTTGATGCTCTGCTTTTACACGACGACAGACGTCGCAATTAGCAATATACTGAGCAATTTCTCTCTTCATCCTAGTCCACCAGAACCTCTGGCGTAGGTCCTGATACATCTTAGTACTACCGGGATGAATGGTGAGAAGGGATTCATGAGCCTCCTTAAGGATCAACTGCCGTAGATGCTGGTTCTTGGGAACCACTAGATGGTTCTCAAAGTACACAACACCATGATCATCTGTGGAGAAACAACTAGCACCTCCGCTAGCAATGTTCTCTTTGATTTTAGATATTCCCTTATCCCGCTTTTGGGCACGATGATTTGATCCGTAAGAGTAGGTTTTGCTACCAAGGTGGAAAGAAAACCTTGAGGTACAATGTGAAGGTTAAGCTTCCGAAATTCCTCATGGAGAAGCGGTTGACTTTGTTGTAACATCAGGTTGTTACAATAAGATTTACGACTTAGCACATCAGCCATGACGTTGGCTTTCCCTGGGGTGTAGGTTATTCCTAAGTCGAAGTCTGTGATCAACTCAACCCAACGTCTTTGCCTGAGATTCAAGTCCGGTTGGGTGAAAATGTACTTCAGACTTTGGTGATCAGTGAATATTTCGCAACGATTACCGAGGAGGTAATGTCGCCAGGTCTTAAGTGCATAGACTACGGCTGCTAGCTCTAGATCATGAGTAGGATAATTCTCCTCATGTGGGTGCAATTGCCGTGAGGCGTAGGCAATTACGTGTCGATCTTGCATGAGAATGCAACCTAGTCCTTGTCGCGAGGCGTCGCAGTAGATAACAAAGTCCTTGGAGAAGTCTGGCGGTACCAGTACGGGAGCAGAGGTCAGGCGTCTTTTCAGTTCCTGAAAGCTGTGCTCACATTGTGGAGTCCATTCGAACTTCTTATCTTTCTTGAGGAGTTCGGTTAGAGGTTTGGCAACTTTGGAGAAGTTCTCGACAAAGCGACGACAATAGCTCGCTAAGCCCAGAAAACTCCGAACTTGCTTGACCGATTCAGGTGGAGTCCAATTAAGGACGGCTTGAACTCGCTCAGGGTTAACAGCAATACCTTTACCAGATATTACATGACCCAGATAGGTCACTTCTGACAACCAGAATTCACATTTAGAAAATTTGGCATAAAGGCGATGCTCTCAAAGTTTCTTCAACACTAGCCTTAGATGTTCGGCATGTTCTTCCTCGTTCTTGGAGTAGATGAGTATATCATCGAGATAAACTACGACGAATTTATCCAAATACTCCATGAAGATTGAGTTCATTAACCGAGAAAAGGTGGCTGGAGCGTTGGTTAATCCGAAGGACATGACGGTGTACTCGTATTGGCCATAACGAGTAACAAAGGCCGTTTTAGGAATGTCCCCATTTCTGATTTTGATTTGATGGTAGCCCAACCTCAAATCCATCTTGGAGAAGACTGAGGATCCAGTGAGCTGATCATACAGGTCGTTGATCCTGGGAAGCGGATATTTGTTCTTGATTGTGACCAAATTGACAGGTCGGTAATCTACAACCATCCGGTCCGTACCATCCTTCTTCTTGACGAATAGGACGGGGCAAGCCCACGGAGATGAGCTAGGTCGGATGAAACCCTTTTTCAAGGACTCATCGAGTTGTTTCTTAAGCTCGGCTAGTTCTAGTGGTGCCATCTTATAAGGTCTTCTAGCAATCGGAACGGTTCCTGGGATGAGGTCTATTACGAACTCAACATCCCTGTCAGGTGGAACACCTGGCAATTCCTCTGGGAAGACATCCGGGAAGTCACGGACTACCGGAACGTCCTCAAGGTCTGGGAAAGGGCTGGCGTTAAGAGAATATAATTGTCGCTTGGCTATTCGGGTTAAGACATTGACTATCTTGCCCGAAGGGTGAGTGAGTTGAACAGTCCTAGAGAAGCAATCAATTTGGGCATGATGAGCCGACATCCAGTCCATACCCAGAATGATATTAATATCTGAAGATTTAAGGGCTATCAAAGACGCGAGGAAAACAAGTCTGTCGACTTGGATTTCATTTCCATGGCTTACTCTAGAAGTTTGCCATTTGGATCCCGGAGTTTGAATTACCATAGAGGTTGGCATATCACCAAATGCGACGTTATGAAAACGAGCATAATTTTAGGATATAAAAGAATGAGAGGCTCCTGTATCGAAAAGAACAGATGCCGGGTGGCAATTAACAAGAAGCGTACCGAGAACGACGTTGGGATCCTCTTGAGCTTCTTCGGCAGAGATACAGTTGACATGGCCACGTGAGGCGGTGGCCGGCTTGGCATGGAACACTTTCCCTGTCGGCTTGCCACGGCCAACAGCTTTAGCAGATTGGTTGGGGTTGGTCTGGGGACACTCACGCATATAGTGGCCAGATTCCCCACACTTGAAACAAGTCACGGAACTGGTACGTGGAGGAGCATTGTTAGTTGGACCCCCATAGGGCTTGGCTGGAACAGACTGTTGAACAGGGCGAGGCGCCTGGAAAGATGGCCTCGGTGTGAACCTGGGTGGCAGGGTGGTGTTGGGTACCCATACGCGGCGCTTCTGAGGACCAGCACCGGATGAGGAACCCATGTCACGGCCATGCTTGCGTGTTGCGTCATAATCAGTCTGACCAGTTTCAGCACTGATGGCCTTGTTGACAAGTTTCTGAAAAGATGTGCACTCATGCAGACGGAGGTCGCGGCGAAGCTCAGGACTAAGTCCCTTATGGAACCTTGCTTGCTTCTTGGCGTCAGTAGAAACTTCCTCGGTTGCATATCGTGCGAGGTTACCAAACTCCCTGCTGTAAGCATCCACAAAGAGTCGGCCTTGGGTGAAATTGCAAAATTCCTCACATTTACGGTCCATGAGACCATCCGGAATGTGATGTTCACGGAAAGCCTCACTGAATTCAGCCCAAGTAGTGACATGGCCTGTTGGGCGCATAGCTCTATAATTCTCCCACCATAGACTGGCGGGGCCTTCAAGATGATAAGCAGCAAAGGTGACCTTGTCAGCCTCCGCTACCAGCGCGGAACGCAGTTTGTGAGAGATACTGCGAAGCCAGTCATCAGCGTCGAGAGGCTCGACGGAGTGGTGGAACGTGGGTGGATGCAATTTGATAAAATCACTGAGTGACACCACGTTAGTCCTCTGATGGTGTGTCGTGTTCTGTTCAATATGCTCCAACAAACGGTTGGTCTCCCGCTTGTTTCTCTCAGCTTCCATCATAACCTCAGCTAGGGAAGGAGGATGAGGCAGATTTGCATCCCTGACTTCACTGCCTTCGGCCTGCTCTTGAGGAGCAGGGTTAGTGCGCGTCTTGACCATCCTAGGTAAACAAGACAATGATTTAGTCAGGATGATAAAATTCCGACATAGGATATAAAATGGAAGGAATAACTCGAAATGCAAGATGATCATCCGTATGACATGGTAAATACAGAAACTGCTTCTTTATTCCATCATCATACACACCATACAGGGTTTAGTACAAGACCAAACAAAGCACTATTACGGTGAAAAGAGGATTACATCTCATCGGAGGCATTCCAAGCTCCTATACATTATTTTTCTACACCTCCGGAAAGAGTACAAACTAGGTCATATCCCGCGAGTCACGCAGGACGATAGACGACACAGCTAGTGCGAACTAGTGATACTACCACTAACTCAGACCGATCCGTAGTAGTCCTCGTAGAAGTCACCTCCATAGCCTGGAAGCTCAACATGATCATCCGAAAACAGACGATCTCGCGGAGCTTGTGGACCATAGGGGCTAGGATGAGGTCTTGGACCAACAGACAGTGGCCTGCGGGGACCGCGAGGTGGGGTGATGCCTCCTACATCACGCCAACCCATCACGTCTGGCAGAGCAGATCTCACAGGATAGAGATCGCGCATATCCGAATATCCAGCTTGCACCGCCGGTGCGAACCGAGTCAATGTGGCCCAGTGGTCAGCACGGGTATTGAAGAGCTCTAACCTCAAGGCCCGATTTTCACGGTCCTTATCCTCGAGCATCTCAGCAGTGGTGCGAGTCCGTGAATCCTCCTGAGTGGGGTCAGCATAGATAGCCTGGAGATACCCTTGTGCTCCCGAAAGTGATCCTGGCATATACCGGAAATCAGAGTCCCGAAATAGTCCAGATCTGACTCGCATGATGGTCATCATAGAGTAGGCAGCGTCCTGCACAGCCATCTCAATAGTAACCCCGAGTCCATAGGAGCAGTGAAGGGGCTCGGTGGATCCAGGATAAGATGGAAATATCCTGACAGTGCAGAGATACTGGCTTTGATTAAAGTCTCGGAATTGCTCTTTGACCGTGTACTCAGGATACCAGCGGTATCCAGCCTCAGTCATTACCCTGACCAACTTGGCAGTATGGCCGGGTACATCTAGGCATCGAGTCAGGCGAACCACTTGATTGAGGTCGCGAGTGGCCATCTGAAAGCACAATCATAATGCAAAGGCATTAGAATTTCTAGCAAAATTTCGGCAGCATAACAGCTGTAAATGCTCAAGAAGGATTTTGAGACATTTGACAAAGGATTTCGTACACACTCAACATCATCATATCAAAGTTCTGAGACCATCCTAACAACATAATGTAGTAGAAGAACTGAACTGGGCTTGTATCCATCAAACTTATAAGGTACTACTAATTAGTAACACGTGATCCTGATAGAGAGAATAGATCCTAATTCCTTAACCCCCGGTGGAAGAATGGACTGACTCAGATCAGAATGTCATAAGATAAAGGAGTAAAAAGAGCCTTACGTTCCAACCCACAAACAATTCCCCTACATATAACTAAAGAATTTCTAGACTCAACATCGACCAGTTTGGCTTGGAGAACCTACAGGCAGTCCGGCTCTGATGCCAACGCTGTCAGGACCCCGACTCGATGTCACATCGATCTAGCCGGTAACACCTCATATCACTTTGCGGCCTCACGCACGGTATCCCCACGGGTGTCGCCTTACCTTTGCCCGGGACCGTTTGCGCCTTTTGGCTCACGTATATGATAGTGTCGCTAGCATCCATATGATAAGGAGCCCGGGCTGACATGACTAGTCGTAAACCCAAAGTGGCACAGACTTACAGGGACAGGCATCCATGACCCAGCTTCGAACGTGTCGGTCATCAGCAAGTGGGTCCGGGCTGTAGCACTGGGCTAGCAGGACTCTGGTAAACCGGGCTGTAGTGGGCTAACAGGACTCCGGTACTCAATGCGTGACATTTCCCCGAAGGAACAGACACAGGAACGAAGAAGGACACATGCCGGCCAGCCTAAGTGTTCCAGAGCAGTAGCAAGCTACCATGGCTCAGCGGTAACACTAGGAGACATTTCCCGGTAAGAGAGGCTACTAAAGATAAACAACTAGATAGTCAGATCCCACACATACTAAGCATTTCAATCATACACACAATATGCTCGATATGTGCAAATACAATGAAGCATCACAACATGACTCTATGACACAAGTACTTTATTTAAGGCTCAGGGAGCCATACATAACATACACAAAGGAACGGGTCTCACGACCCAGCATTCAAGTCATACAGTCATACAAACCAGCAGCGGAAGTAACTTGTCTGAGTACAGACAACTAGTAAAATAAAAGAGGCTTGGAAAGCCTAACTATACTACGTGGTCCTTCACAAGCTCAGGGTCACCACCTGGGCCTTTAGCCTACTCGTTGATGTCAACGTCTACATAGAACCCATCAGAAGGGGTTGCAGCGTCTTCTGAAAAAATGTAAATTACAGCAACATGAGTACAAAGGTACTCAGCAAGACTTACATCAGATCCTACATACATGCATATTATCAAGAAGGGTTGGTGGAGTTATTGCAGCAAGCCAGCTTTGACTCTTGGCTAGACTATCCTACGATACTTCAACTTGAAATGGTTTTGCGCACACGAGTCCACTACTCACCACTTCAATACACTACCGAGGATCCGCCTCCGTCTTCCTACGGAAGAGCCATCCTCGGCACTCACACTTATCTTGAGGCTTTTAGTAGTTTCCATTTACTTGTCTATGAACTGTATAGGCAACCAAGTAGTCCTTTACCGCGGACGCGGCTATTCGAATAGATCATGATAACCCTGCAGGGGTGTACTTCTTCATACATGTTTCCACCACTTAGCGTCTGCACACGACATGTGCTCGGCAGACTTCAAGCGAAAGCCGACGTGGGTGTAGACCACGACCTACCTAAACACTTAAGCCTCCAGTCCAGGTTTATCGCCTATCCAGGTTCCATCCGCAGGGAGTCCGGCCGAGGTTTCCCATACGGCCCCGAACGATGTGAACAGGGTTCCCGAGATACCTAACGGGTATTCGGTACACCGTGCCACGTACCTACCGCATCACAGCCCACCCCTACGGTCAGCGCTGTCCACGGCCTCCAGTAGGCTACAAACACCAGAAACTACTTGCAACTCCTGGACAGAGAGCTAGGGTGAATAAGAAGTCGAGCGGGGTCATATTTCAGGGCCCAATGCATGGTAGTAGCTGTATCTTAAATCACACATACAGATCTCAGTGCTTAAGGTCGGCTTCAATGAAACAACCCACCATGTACTCCTACATGGCCTCTCATCGATACCTTTACCAAATCGTGTTCACCACACCACTCTCATTACCGACATAATCATTTCACTCTAGCCCATCACCCAGATGAACCAGAACTGACACGACTCTAAGCATAGCAGGCATAGCAAGGTAGGAACAACACATACATATGGCTCAATCAACTCCTACACATGCTAGTGGGTTTCATCTAGTTACTGTGGCAATGACAGGTCATGCAGAGGAAATGGGTTCAACTACCGTAGCACACAGCAGTTTGAAACGCGTTGTCTTAATGCAGTAAAAGAGAGCAGGAGCGAGAACATGGGATTGTATCGATATGATCAAATGGTTGGTTGCTTGCCTGATGGTTCGATGCACTGATACGGTTCTTCGTTAGGGTAATCACGGTACTCCTCGGAGGCAGAACCTGTCGCAAAGGACACCGATACACAACCATCACCAAACAATGTGCAACAATATGATGCATGCATGAAACATGGCAATATGAGTGTGTTGGGCTAATGCAACTAAAACCAGAAGGGTTTGAACCAATTTGAATCAAAGATTCAAATTTCAAACTCAAACATGGCCTGTTAAAGTGCTTTTCCTTGTTCTGCATTAAACATCAAGTTAACTTGTTTAGTCATGCATGAAAATAGTACAGATGGATAGATTGGATTTTTCTGATCATTTTTCATATATAATTTGTCTGATTTGGAGTTACAGAATAAAAGTTATGAATTTTTGAAGTTTAAATAATATTCTGGAATTTCCTGATTTAAATTAAATCTAGAAATATATATATTGCGCCAGCATGACATCAGCATGACGTCAGTGGTCAACTGTGGCTGGCTGGGGTCAAACCTGACGTGTGGGGTCCACACGTCAGTGACAGGGGGGTTTAACAGGGTTAGTTTAATCCTAATTAAGGGTTAGTGGCGCTGGGGCCCACTGGTCAGTGTCAGGGGGGTTAACTAACAGTGATTAGCGCTAATCTAACCACCTGGCCGACGGGGCCCACGCGTCAGTGACTCTGGGGGGGTCAAACCCCAGGTCAAACAGGTCAAACCCACCGGCGACATGACGCCGGCGAGGCCCGAGACGGCGGCGCGATACGGAAACGCGCTACAGGGCACGGGCGAGGCCGTGCTTGGGCTCGTTGGAGAGCCCTTGCTCCCGCGCGTCGAACGGTGGTGGTGGTCGTGCCTGTGGTGGCCGGTACCGACAACGGCGAGCTCGTGAGCGGCGGCCGGAGTTCGGGTGCGGTCGGGATCGGCGCTGCTGCTCGCAGGCGAGGGAGCTGAGGCGCTGGAGGGGCTCTACGGGTCGCGGCAAGCACAACGGGTGCACGCCCGTGACCAAATGGTCACCGGGGCTTCGCCGGCGACGAGCCCGTGCGGCGGAGCGTCTCGGCTCCGGTAGAGGGGCGGCTAGAGCTCGAAATCGAACATGGGGTTAGGGGGAAACGAAGCAGGGGCTCACGGGGATCATGCAGGGAGGGTCAGCGAGCTCGGGGTAGCACGAACGGCGGTGAATCGACGGCGACCATCGGCGGCGGTCGAGGACGAAGACGATGGCGTGGAGGCGATGCAGAGCTTCCCGAGGGGCTTGGCTTGGTGGGGAGGAAGAGGGGGTCGCGGCGGAGCTCCTGAGCTCAGCGGAGGGGCGAGGGGTGGCCGGTGGCGGCTGCTATGGCGAACGGCGGCGATGGTGGCGTTCGGACACGGGAGAGGGAGAGCGAGGGAGAGGAGGGGAAGAACCGAGGGAGAGTGAGAGAGAGCAGGGGAGGGCGTGGCGTCGTTCCAGGCCATCCAGACGAGGAGGGGAGGGGCAGGCAGGCAGGGAGGGAGGTGGCGTGGCGCGGTGGCGTGCGCGCGCGCCGGGCACACTCCCCTCCCTCTGTCGAGGACGAAGACGAAAGAGGAGGGAGGCGGGCTGGGCCGCCTGCTGGCTGGGCCGGCCAGCTGGCTGGGCCGGACAGGGAGGAGCCCAGGTAAGCTCCTCCTTTTATTTATTTTTGTTTTTCTAATTTCTGACATTTGTTTTGATTTAAATAAAATATTAAATCATTTTATAACCTTATGCCAATTTTTGCAGGAGCTAGATATATTATTCCAGAGCTCCCCAACAGGTGGCATAATTTTTGGACATATATTAATATATATAACTAATATATTTCCAATGCAAATAGTTATGCATTAATTCCAAATGCCCAAAATAAATACCTATGAGCTCTTAAAAATATTGGTTTGATTTTTATCTCTGTCCAATATTTTCAGAGAGCAACATGAGCATTTTCTTGGACCCTTTTGGAGAAATTTTTATTTGGGTCATTTTCAAAATGATTCTGAGGGTTTCAAAAATCCCCATTTCAAAATTAAATGGAATTTTAAACATGATGCACACACTCTGATGCATGACTAGCTAGGGTGTGACAAACAGCTTAATTCTCAAGCCCTTTCCAACCGGACCTTTGTGAAGCTTTCCGCAAACTGAATCTCCAAGTTGTTCCTCAAGGCTTTCTTGCCAACATCCAAGTCTCTCCTACTTTGGAATATCAAATTCGTGAGGCACAACTCCTGGATTCCATGGTGAAGAAGGTTAAGCATGGGGTTGCCAAGAGCCAACCCAAATACAAGTGCTATCGCATTGATGACAAAGACACTCTCTTCTTCGAGGACCGGATTGTGGTTCCTAAAGGTGATCTAAGGAAAGTCATTATGAATGAGGCGCGCAATTTCCTTCTATCCATTCATCCTGGAAGTATCAAGATGTACCATGACCTCAAGCAGTCATACTAGTGGACTCGAATGAAGCGAGAAATTGCTCAATTCGTGAATGAATGTGATGTCTGCAGAAGGGTGAAACCAGAACACCAACGACTAGCTGGTCTCCACTAACCTCTTGCTATTCCAGAATGGAAGTTTGACCATATTGAAATGGACTTCGTGACTGGATTTCCCAAGTCCAAGCACGGAAATGATGCTATCTTTGTTGTCATCAACAAGCTTACTAAAGTGGCTCATTTCCTTCCAATCAAAGAATCTATCACAGCAGCTCAGCTGGCAGAGCTATAAAACTCTAGGATTGTCTCCTTGCACGGCATTCCGCAATTGATATCTTTAGCCCACGGAAGTATTTTCACCTCCAAGTTCTGGGATTTCTTCCAGAGGGACATGGCAGCAACATTCGCTTCACCACAGCTTTCCACCCTCAAACTAGTGTCCAAGTCGAGTGAGTCAATCAAATCCTTGAAGATATGCTCAGGGCTTGTGTCATTTCCTTCGGTATGAAGTGGGAAGATTGTCTTCCATATGCCGAGTTCTCCTGCAACAACAGCTTCCAAGCGAGTTCGGGCAAGGCCCCTTTTGAAATTCTCTATTGCAAAAAGTGTCGTACTCCTCTCAACTGGTCAGAGACTGGTGAACACCAACTTCTTGGCAACGACTTAATCACAGAAGATGAATAAATGTGTAAAGTTATCCGTGAAAATCTCAAAGCCGCGCAATCGCGCCAGAAGAGTTACTATGATAGCAAGCACCGTGACATGGCTTTCGAGATCGGAGACTATGTCTACCTCCGCGTCTCTCCAATAAAAGGAACTCGTCGCTTCGGTATCAAAGGGAAGCTTGCCCCAAGATACGTGGGTCATTTCAAGATCATTGGCAAAAGAGGCGATCTCACCTATCAACTTGAGCTTCCGTCCAACTTCGCAAACATGCACGATGTGTTTCATGTGTCACAGCTTTGCAAGTGCTTCAAGACTCTTGAGCGCACCATCAACTTCGAAGAGATTGATCTCCAAGAAGACTTGTCTTATCATGAGCATCCCGTTGCTATTCTTGAAGAAACCGAGCGCAAGACTCGCAAGAAGTCAATCAAATTCCTGAAAGTGAAGTGGTCACACCATTTTGACCGAGAAGCCACCTGGGAGCGTGAGGGTCACCTCTGTTCCGAATATCCGAAGTTCTTTTAGTCCTAGATATCGGGACGAGATCCTCTTGTAGTGATGGAGTGTTGTAACACCCTGGATGTAACTTGCCACATTTGTAACTCTGACTCTTGCCATTTTCGGCTTTAAGTTATGAGATTCCCTTCGTGGTTGGGTTTTGTCTTTGTTTTGCATTTTGTTCATGTCATACATTTCAATACATGTCATCATGTGAATTGCATTTGCACTCGTGTTCGTCTCATGCATCCAAGCAGTTTCCCCGTTGTCCGTTTCGCAATCCGACACTCCCACATGCACCGGTGCACCCCTCTTGTCTGTTTTCATGAGTGGGTGTTAAATGTTCTCGGGATGGACCGAGATTTGCCAAGTGGCCTTGGTACACCACCGGTAGACTGCCTGTCAAATTTCGTTCCATTTGGAGCCCGTTTGATACCCCAACGGTTAACCGGGTAACCGCAAAAGCCTCTTGTGTGTTGCAGCCCAACACCCCTCCAAAACAGCCCAATAACCCATCTAAACCATCTCCATGTCCTCCGTCGTCGGATCACGATCATGTGGGCGAAAACTACACCTCATTTGGACACTCCAAACTCCCTCTACCTATAAATATGTGTTCCCCTTCGATTTTTCGCGCAGTCCAATACCCTAGCCTAGCCCCTCTCCGCCGACGGACACGTCCGGATCGGCCAGGACGTGTCCGCCGCCACGCCCAAGCCAACCAGGAGCCGCCACATGGCGCCGCCGGCCCGCCGAGGCCCGCAGCCGGCCCCCGCGTGCCCATCGTCGCCGCCCCCGCACCGAGCTCCGGCCCCGCTGCTACGCCTCGCCTCCTCGCCGGCGCCGCCCATACCGCCTGCTCGTCGCCGCCCTCACCGTCTGATGACCCACAAGTATAGGGGATCTATTGTAGTCCTTTCGATAAGTAAGAGTGTCGAACCCAACGAGGAGCAGAAGGAAATAATAAGAGGTTTTCAGCAAGGTATTCTCTGCAAGTACTGAAATAAGTGGTAACAGATAGTTTTGTGATGAGATAATTTGTAATGAGCAACAAGTAACAAAAGTAAATAAAGTGTAGCAAGGTGGCCCAATCCTTTTTGTAGCAAAGGACAAGCCTGGACAAACTCTTATATAAGGAAAAGCGCTCCCAAGGACGCATGGGAATATCATCAAGCTAGTTTTCGTCACGTTCATATGATTTGCGTTCGGTACTTTGATAATTTGACATGTGGGTGGACCGGTGCTTGGGTGCTGTTCTTACTTGAACAAGCATCCCACTTATGATTAACCTCTATTGCAAGCATCCGCAACTACAACAAAAGTATTAAGGTAAACCTAAGCATAGCATGAAACATATGGATCCAAATCAGCCCCTTACGAAGCAACGCATAAACTAGGGTTTAAGCTTCTGTCACTCTAGCAACCCATCATCTACTTATTACTTCCCAATGCCTTCCTCTAGGCCCAAATAATGGTGAAGTGTTATGTAGTCGAAGTTCACATAACACCACTAGAGGCTAGACAACATACATCTTATCAAAATATCAAACGAATACCAAATTCACATGACTACTAATAGCAAGACTTCTCCCTTGTCCTCGGGAACAAACGTAACTACTCACAAAGCATATTCATGTTCATAATCAGAGGGGTAATAATATGCATAAAGGATCTGAACATATGATCTTCCACCAATTAAACCAACTAGCATCAACTACAAGGAGTAATTAACACTACTAGCAACCTACTAGCACCAATCCCGAACTTGGAGACAAGAATTGGATACAAGAGATGAACTAGGGTTTTGAGATGAGATGGTGCTGATGAAGATGTTGATGGAGATTGCCCTCTCCTGATGAGAGGAGCGTTGGTGATGACCATGGCGATGATTTCCCCCTCCGGGAGGGAAGTTTCCCCAGCAGAACAGCTCTACCGGAGCGCTAGATTGGTTCCGCCAAGGTTCCGCCTCGTGGCGGCGGAGTTTCGTCCCGAAAGGTTGCTTCTGGTTTTTTTCTCGATGAAAGACTTCATATAGCAGAAGATGGTCATCGAAGAGCCACCAGGGGGCCCACGAGGTAGGGGCGTGCCATAGGGGGGACCGCCCCCCACCCTCGTGCAAAGGGTATGGGCCCCCTGGTCTTCATCTTTGGCGAGGATTTTTCATTATTTATTATAAGGTATTCCGTGGAGTTTCAGGACTTTTGGAGTTGTGCAGAATAGGCCTCTAATATTTGCTCCTTTTCCAGCCCAGAATTCCAACTGTCGGCATTCTCCCTCGTTATGTAAACCTTGTAAAATAAGAGAGAATAGCCGTAAGTATTGTGACATAATGTGAAATAACAGCCCATAATGCAATAAATATCGATATAAAAGCATGATGCAGAATGGACGTATC
Source organism: Triticum dicoccoides (assembly GCF_002162155.2). NCBI lineage: Eukaryota > Viridiplantae > Streptophyta > Magnoliopsida > Poales > Poaceae > Triticum > Triticum dicoccoides. Next base: position 472,885,892 of record NC_041392.1, on the reverse strand, counting down.
AACTCCCCCAAGCGTAGACCTCGCTTGTCCTCAAGCGAAAGCCGATGACAATAAATATGTCCCCATGTTTAGAGGTAGAGGCGTCGATAAAAATAAAATACTGACATGAGGGCATCATGATTATTCTCATAACAGCAACACACATAGATATTGTCCTATGATTACTTATGTTCGAGTGATGATCTATTCACAATGCAAAAGTATGAATCGGAAACCTTATTGAGAACCAACAAACTATAACCTCAGTCATTGAAGCAATTGCAATTTATCATAACACCAGAAAGAGTATATGTTAGAGCTAAAAAGCAAGTCCACATACTCAACTATCATCTAGTCCTTCATAATTGCTAACACTCGCGCAATACTTGTGGTTATAAAGTTTTAATCGGACATAGAGAAAGATAGGGGCTTATAGTTTCGCCCCACAACCTTTTACCTCAAGGGTAATGTCAACAATAATAACTCATGCCCCCTACATCCAATTATATATATATATATATATATATATATATATATATATATATATATATATATATATATCATGTTCTTTCCAACATGCTGGGCTTGCCAAAGGATAAAATGAAAAAGGGAGAGGTGAAGATCACCATGACACTTGCATAAGGTAGAAGATAATAATAAAGATCGGCCCTTCGCAGAGGGAAGCAGAGGTTGCCATGCGCTTTTATGGTTGGATGCACAAAATCTTAATGCGAAAGAACATCACTTTATATTGCCCCTTGTGATATGAACCTTTATTATGCAGTCCGTCTCTTTTATTACTTCCACATCACAAGATCGTATAAAGCTTATTTCTCCCACACCAATCATACATATTTAGAGCAATTTTTATTGCTTTGCACCGATGACAACTTACTTGAAGGATCTTACTCAATCCATAGGTAGATATGATGGACTCTCATGGCAAAACTGGTTTAAGGGTATTTGGAAGCACAAGTAGTATCTCTACTTGGTGCTGAGAATTTGGCTAGCATGAGGGGGAAAGGCAAGCTCAACATGTTGGATGATCCATGACAACATACTTTATCTCAGATATAAGAAAACATAACCCATTACGTTGTCTTGTCCAACATCAACTCTTTAGCATGTCATATTTTGATGAGTGCTCCCAATCATAAAAGATGTCAATAATAGTATATTTATATGTGAAACCTCTCTTTCCTTATTACTTCCTATTAATTGCAACGATGACCAAAGCTATGTCTGCCAACTCCCAACAACTTTTAATCATCACACTCTTTCTATGTGAAGTCATTACTATCAATAAGATCAATATGAACTTTTCTTTCTTCTTATTCTTTTTCTCTTTTCTTTTATTCACCCAAGATCATAGCAAGAAAATCAAGCCCTTGACTCAACACTAATCTTTATTATATAGCTCACGGACTCGATTACATAGAGAGATCATAAGGCAAAACTCAAAACTAGATCATGCCATAAACTTTATTCTACTAGATCAAAATACTACTAATAGGATCGAACTAAGGAAAACGGTAAAGATAGGAGTTGTGATTGTGATACGATATCGGGGCACCTCCCCCAAGCTTGGCTGTTGCCAAGGGGAGTGCCCGTACCCATGTGATTATATCTCCTTGGTTGGTGAACAAGGTGGAGGTGTTGTTGACTTAGTTGATGGCATAGACTTCTCCCTTAATTTATGCTCGAGGACGGCATTTTGATCCCTCAGATCATCAATCTCCCACTCCAGGGTTAATATCTTTTTGCATAGGTCCTGCTTATTTTCCTGCAAGAGACGAAAAGGGATAAACTCAATTTTTGGGTTCTTTACCCTATCAGGGAGACTTGAGTTTTTGAACTCCATGTGCATATCCCCAGGTTGAGGTAATGGGGCTTCATCTTCATCTGAGCTCGTCTCCTCCTTCCCATTGGGTTCATAGTCCTCTTCTTCCTCCGTGGTCCAACCATCGTGCTCCACATCTCCATAGACCTTACGATTAGCTAAGTAATCATCCACATAGCTTTCTCCTTCCGAATCCTAGGAAGACATGTCGATCTAATCTGCAGCGGGACAGCTCAAAACAAAAACAGAGGATAATTGTGTGATACGGGAGTCAAAACCTTCGGGAGAATATATAGTGAATTCTTACCGACCAAAATACGTACCGTGCAAGAAAACGGAGTTCGGAAGGCACACGAGGTGCTCACGAGGTAGGGGGGCGCGCCCAGGGGGTAGGGCGTGCCCTCCACCTTCGTGAGGCCCTCGTGTCCTTCCTGGACTGCTACTTAATTTTCTATTTTTCTAAATATTCCAAAACGGAGAAATATTGCCTTAAAAATTGTTTTGGAGTCGGTTTACTTACCGTACCACATACCTATTCCTTTTCGTAGTCTGAAACGTTCTAGTAAGTGTCCCTTATGTATTCCTCTGGGGTTACTGTTTCAATAATATTGGTTTCAATATTTATGGGATAACCTGAGATATAATGTTTAATTCTCTGACGTTTACCACCTTCGAGTTTGTGCCTTCGAAGTTGTTGATTTTTATGGCACCGGAACGATAGACCTCCTCGATAACATAGGGCCCTTCCCATTTAGAGAGAAGTTTTCCTGCAAAAAATCTTATACAAGAGTTGTATAGCAGTACATAATCACCTACATTAAACTCACGCTTTTGTATCCTTTTGTCATGCCATCTTTTAACCTTTTCTTTAAACAACTTGGCATTTTCATAAGCTTGGGTTCTCCATTCCGCAAGTGAGCTAATATCAAATAACCTCTTTTCATCGGCAAGTTTAAAATCATAGTTGAGCTCTCTAATAGCCCAATATGCCTTAGGTTCTAGTTCGAGAGGTAAGTGACATGCTTTTCCATATACCATTTTATACGGAGACATACCCATAGGATTTTTATATGCAGTTCTATAGGCCCATAATGCATCATCAAGTTTCTTGGACCAATTCTTTCTAGACCTATTGATAGTCTTTTGCAAAATTAATTTGAGTTCTCTATTACTCAATTCTACTTGACCACTAGACTGTGGGTGATACGGAGATGCAATTCTATGATTGACATCATATTTAGCAAGCATTTTACAGAAAGCACCATGAATAAAATGTGAACCACCATCAGTCATTAAATATCTAGGGACTCCAAACCTCGGAAAAATAACTTCTTTAAACATTTTAATAGAAGTGCTATGATCAGCACTACTAGTTGGAATAGATTCTACCCACTTAGTAGTGTAATCAACAGCAACTAAAATATGTGTATATCCATTAGAGGCAGGAAAAGGTCCCATATAATCAAAGCCCCAAACATCAAACGGTTCAATAACAAGTGAATAATTCATAGGCATTTCTTGACATCTACTAATATTACCAATTCTTTCACATTCATCACAAGATAGGACAAACTTACAAGCATCCTTGAAGAGAGTAGGCCAATAAAACCCGGATTGAAATACCTTATGTGCAGTTCTATCTCCCGTGTGGTGTCCTCCATAAGTTTCGGAGTGGCACTTGCGTAGGATCTGTTCCTGTTCATGCTCAGGTACACAGCGTCTAATAACACCATCTACTCCTTGTTTATAAAGATGTGGGTCATCCCAAAAGTAATGTCTCAAATCTTAGAAGAACTTTTTCTTTTGTTGGTATGTGAAGCTAGGTGGTATAAATTTAGCAACTATGTAATTAGCATAATCAGCATACCAAGGGGTACTATGAGAAGTACTTATGACATTTAATTGTTCATCAGGAAAGCTATCATCAATAGGTAGTGGGTCATCAAGAACATTCTCTAACCTAGATAAGTTCTCTGCAACGGGGTTCTTAGCTCCTTTTCTATCAAAAATATGCAAATCAAATTCTTGTAGCAAGAGAACCCATCTAATAAGTCTAGGTTTAGCATCTTTCTTCTCCATAAGATATTTAATAGCAGCATGATCAGTGTGGATAGTTACTTTAGAATCAACGATATAAGGTCTGAACTTATCACAAGCAAATACAATTGCTAAAAGTTCTTTTTTAGTAGTAGCATAATTTCTTTGAGCATTGTCTAGAGTCTTACTAGCATAATGGATAACATTTAATTTCTTATCAACTCTTTGCCCTAGAACAGCACCTACAGCATAATCGCTATCATCACACATAATTTCAAAGGGTAAATTCCAATCAGGTGGCTGAACAACAGGTGCAGAGACTAATGCTTTCTTAAGTATTTCAAATGCTTCTACACAATCATCATCAAAGACAAATGGTATATCTTTTTGTAATAAATTAGTCAGAGGCCAAGAAATTTTGAGAAGTCCTTAATGAACCTCCTATAAAATCCAGCGTGACCAAGGAAACTTCTTATACCTTTGATGTCCTTGGGACATGGCATCTTTTCAATAGCATCAATGTTGGCTTTATCAACTTCAATACCTCTTTCAGAAACTTTATGCCCCAAGACAATACCTTCATTAACCATAAAGTGGCACTTTTCCTAATTCAAGACAAGATTAGTTTCTTCACATCTCTGCAAAACTCGATCAAGATTGCTCAAGCAATCATCAAAATAAGATCCATAGACGGAAAAGTCGTCCATGAAAACCTCACAAATCTTTTCACAAAATTCAGAGAATATTGTCATCATGCATCTTTGAAAGGTAGCAGGTGCATTACATAAACCAAAAGGCATACGTCTATAAGCAAAAGTACCAAATGGGCATGTAAAAGTAGTCTTTGATTGATCTTTAGCCGACACAGGTATTTGCGAGAAACCAAAATAACCATCTAGAAAGCAGTAGTGTGTATGTTTGCATAATCTTTCTAGCATTTGATCGATAAAAGGTAAGGGGTAATGATCTTTCATAGTAGCCTTATTTAATTTATGGAAATCAATTACCATCCTATAACCTGTAATAATTCTTTGTGGAATCAATTCATCTTTATCATTAGGAACAACAATAATACCTCCCTTCTTAGGGACACAATGAACAGGACTTACCCACTGACTATCAGCAACGGGATAAATTATACCTGCCTCCAGAAGCTTTAGTATTTCTTTTCTTACCACTTCTTTCATTTTAGGATTCATACGTCATTGAGGATCATGAATCAACCTGGCAGTCGGGTCGGGTTTGATCGGGTCGACCTCTACCAAACCCATGCCCTATAAGTAAATGGGTTTACCCCTTCACCCACGACCCTACCCATGGGCATAGGAGCAGACCCACGCCCATACCCATTGGGTAACCCGACCCAATGGGTTACCCATCGGGTGCAAGATACTATTTTCAATATAATTTACATATATTCTGCCAAAACTCTTGGTAAACATTTCCTATTGTTGCGAACAGGATTTGGCGCTGTCTAACCCCAACCACACAAGCAAGCAGCGTGCAGCAGCTGTGTTTTATAGGCTCGCTGGTGGTTCCTTTCCCATAGCTGGGCGAGGTGGTACTAAACTATACTAGTGCATGCACCAGCAACGAGTGTATTGTATGGGCCACTTGCTAAATCTTGTTCGGCATGCATTCTTGAAACGTGAAACAAGCGAATGTGAAGCTGGTTGTTTGGTGCCTAGGTTGGGGCCGGCTGCTTCTCTTTTGCCAACGAGAAACCCATATCCTTGGTTCCATTTTGTTGGTATTGATTGGCCCATAGCCTTTTGCAAACTCTGAGTGATGCCTGGGTTGGGGCTGACGGTACATGGACGCTTCACACAAAATAATTAGTGCACAAAAATTAGACCACTGTATGTACGTGTATATGTCTATATGGCCCACATGTCATTCTAATCGGGTTGCCCATCGGGTAACCCATGGGTGTAGACCTACACCCATGCCTTGCCCACCACTAATCGGGTTGCCCATGGGTCGTGCCCATGGGCGAACATGACGACCCATACCCTACCCATTCGGGTCGGGTGCCCATGGGTCGGATTGCCAGGTTGAATCATGAACTGGTTTGGCATCTGCTTCCAAATTTATTTTATGTTGACATAGAGTGGGACTAATGCCCTTAAGATCATCAAGAGTATATCCAATAGCAGCATGGTGCTTCTTCAGAGTTTTCAATAATCTTTCTTCTTCATGCTCTGAAAGGTTAGCACTAATAATAACATGATATATCTTCTTTTCATCAAGATAAGCATATTTAAGATTATCAGGCAACGGTTTTTAAGCTCAAAGATGGGATCACCCTTAGGTGGAGGGGGATCCCCTAGGATTTCAACAGGCAAATTGTGTTTTAGAATAGGTTCCTGTTTAAAGAATACTTCATCTATTTCCCTTCTTTCATTCATAAACATATCATTCTCATGGTCTAGAAAATATTGTTCTAAAGGATCACTAGGAGGTACGGCAATAGAAGCAAGACCAATAATTTCATCCTTACTAGGCAATTCTTCTTCACGGTGTTGTTTACTAAATTTAGAGAAATTAAACTCATGAGTCATATCATCTAAGCCGATAGTAACAACATCCCTTGTGCAATCTATGGTAGCATTAACAGTATTTAAGAAGGGTCTACCAAATATAATGGGACAAAAGCTATCTTGTGGGGAACCAAGAACAAGAAAATCAGCAGGATATTTAGTTTTCCCACACAAGACTTCAACATCTCTAACAATTTCCATTGGTGAAATAGTATCTCTATTAGCAAGTTTAATAGTAACCCCAATTTCTTCTAACTCAACAGGTGCAATGTCATGCATAATTTCTTTGTATAAGTCAATAGGTATTGCACTAGCACTAGCACCCATATCACATAAGCCATGATAACAATGATCTCCTAGTTTAACAAAAATAACAGGCATGCCTACCACAGGTCTATTTTTATCTTTAGCAAAAGGTTTAGCAATTCTAGCAGCTTCACCGCAGAACTGAATAACATGCCCATCAATATTATCAGACAAGAGATCTTTAACAATAGCGATATTAGGTTCAACTTTAACTTGCTCAGGAGGTGTATATGTTTTAATATTGCTTTTACGAACCACAGTTGAAGCTTTAGCATGATCCTTTATCCTAACAGGGAAAGGTGGTTTCTCAACATAACAAGTAGGAACAATAGGATAATTATAAGTGACAGTCTTTTCTTCAACTTTAATAGGTGCATCTACTTTTACTTCTATGGGAGGATGATATTTAAACCACTTCTCCTTAGGAGATCAACATAAGTAGCAAAAGATTCACAGAAAGAAGCTACTATTTCAGAATCAAGTCCATATTTAGTGCTAAACTTACGGAAAGTATCAGTATCCATAAAAGATTTAACACCATCAAACTTAGGTGTCATACCTGACTCCTTACCTTTGTCGAGATCCCAATCTTCAGAGTTGCATTTAATTATATCCAATAAATCCCATCTAAATCCAATAGTCTTCATCATAAAAGAGCCAGCACAAGAAGTATCAAGCATGGTGCGATTATTTTCAGAAAGTCGAGCATAAATTTTTTGAAGAATTGTTTCTCTTGGGAGCTCATGATTGGGGCATGAATATAACATTGATTTAAGCCTCCCCCAAGATTGAGCGATGCTTTCTCCTTCGCGAGGCCAAAAATTATATATATAATTGCGGTCACGATGAACAAGGTGCATAGGGTAATACTTTTGATAAAATTCCAATTTCAATCTTCTATAGTTCCATGATCTCGTATCATCACATAGCCTATACCATGTCAATGCGTCTCCCTTAAAAGATAAAGGGAACACCTTTTTCTTAGCAACATCATCGGGTATACCTACAAGCTTAAATAATCCACAAACTTCATCCACATATATTAGGTGTTCATCAGGATGCTTTGTTCCATCTCCTGTAAAAGGATTAGCTAGAAGTTTTTCTATCATACCCAAAGGATACTCATAAGGAATTTCATTTTCAATAGGTTCAGTAGGTTGAGGAGCAACTCTTTTCTCTACTGGCCAGGGTGAAGATACCCCGAACAAGCCCCTCAGAGGATTACTTTCCATAGTAACAAGTGACAGTAAATTTCAGCACACTATATAAGTTATTCCTTACCAAATTCCACCTACCAAAGGCGCTTCACTCCCCGACAACAGCGCTAGAAAAGAGTCTTGATGACCAAACCAGTATAGGGGATCTATCATAGTCCTTTCGATAAGTAAGAGTGTCGAACCCAATGAGGAGCAGAAGGAAATGATAAGAGGTTTTCAGCAAGGTATTCTCTGCAAGTACTGAAATAAGTGGTAACAGATAGTCTTGTGATGAGATAATTTGTAATGAGCAACAAGTAACAAAAGTAAATAAAGTGCAGCAAGGTGGCCCAATCCTTTTTGTAGCAAAGTACAAGCCTGGACAAACTCTTATATAAGGAAAAGCGCTCCCGAGGACACATGGGAATATCGTCAAGCTAGTTTTCATCACGTTCATATGATCCGCGTTCAGTACTTTGATAATTTGACATGTGGGTGGACTGGTGCTTGGGTGTTGTTCTTACTTGAACAAGCATCCCACTTATGATTAACCTCTATTGCAAGCATCCGCAACTACAACAAAAGTATTAAGGTAAACCTAACCATAGCATGAAACATATGGATCCAAATCAGCCCCTTACGAAGCAACGCATAAACTAGGGTTTAAGCTTCTGTCACTCTAGCAACCCATCATCTACTTATTACTTCCCAATGCCTTCCTCTAGGCCCAAATAATGGTGAAGTGTTATGTAGTCGACGTTCACATAACACCACTAGAGGCTAGACAACACAAATCTTATCAAAATATCGAACGAATACCAAATTCACATGACTACTAATAGCAAGACTTCCCCCTTGTCCTCAAGAACAAACGTAACTACTCACAAAGCATATTCATGTTCATAATCAGAGGGGTAATAATATGCATAAAGGATCTGAACATATGATCTTCCACCAATTAAACCAACTAGCATCAACTACAAGGAGTAATTAACACTACTAGCAACCTACTAGCACCAATCCCGGACTTGGAGACAAGAATTGGATACAAGAGATGAACTAGGGTTTTGAGATGAGATGGCGCTGATGAAGATGTTGATAGAGATTTCCCTCTCCCGATGAGAGGAGCATTGGTGATGACGATGGCGATGATTTCCCCTTCCGGGAGGGAAGTTTCCCTGGCAGAACAGCTCTACCGGAGCCCTAGATTGGTTCTGCCAAGGTTTCGCCTCGTGGCGGCGGAGTTTCGTCCCGAAAGGTTGCTTCTGGTTTTTTACTCGACGAAAGGCTTCATATAGCAGAAGATGGTCATCGGAGAGCCACCAGGGGGCCCACGAGTTAGGGGGCGCGCCCTAGGGCGGCGCCCCCCACCCTCGTGGAAAGGGTGTGGGCCTCCCGGTCTTCATCTGTGGGGAGGATTTTTCATTATTTATTATAAGGTATTCTGTGGAGTTTCAGGACTTTTGGAGTTCTGCACAATAGGTCTCTAATATTTGCTCCTTTTCCAGCCCAGAATTCCAGCTGCCGGCATTCTCCCTCCTTATGTAAACCTTGTAAAATAAGAGAGAATAGCCATAAGTATTGTGACATTGTGAAATAGCAGCCCCTAATGCAATAAATATCGATATAAAAGCATGATGCAAAATGGACGTATCACCGTCCGGCCCTGCTCCGACTCCGCCGGCGCTGGATCCGGTCGTATCCGGTCGGACCCGACCTCCCCGACGCCTGTAAACATTGTTGTTTGCTATGATATGTTCACCATAGCATGTTGTTTGCTATGGTATGTTCCTGTAGCATGTTGTTTGCTTGCTGTAAACATTACTTCCTGATGTTGTTTTTGGACATGTTAGTATTTTCACTAAGTCTGTGAAGCTCATATCTTTTGCACTTTTTCCATGCTTGTTTGAACCTGTTCTAGTGTGATTTAGCCATAGCTCAATGTTCATGTTTTGTCAAGCATCTCTTGTACATCACTACCATATGCTTTGTTGCTATGTTGGAGTGCAGTAGCTTAGTTTCTTGTTGCATTCTATGTGCCATCATGCTGTTAATCGCAGTTTTGCATCATCCTTGTTTTGCTTGCCATTTGCAAACCATGCATCCGTTTCCGGTGATCTATATATCGATTTCAACCAAAATCATCTCATCTATCCAGCGGCACACTTGGTTTGCCAAGTTGATGCCTTGATCATTCTTTCCCTTCCGGAGCACTCATATGCATTGCATATCACATCTCGCATATCATGCCATGTATTGCATCATGTTGCTTGTGCATTGCATCGTGATTGATTGTTAGTCGTTTGCTTGTGTTCTTGCTTTGGGTAGAGCCGGGAGACGAGTACGTGAACGAGGAACCTGTTGAGTACGCTAACGAGGATCAAGAATTCGACAACTCTGAGAACTTTGTAGGCAAGATGACCATACCCTCGATATCACTTCTATCTTTGCTTGCTAGTTGTTCCTCTATCGCTATGTCACGCAACCTACCACTTGCTATATCATGCCTCCCGTATTGCCATGTCAAGCCTCTAACCCACCTTTCCTAGCAAACCATTGTTTAGCTATATTACCGCTTTTGCTCAGCCCCTCTTATAGCATTGCTAGTTGCAGGTGAAGATGAAGTTTGTTCCATGTTGGAACCTGGATATGTTGGGATATCATTCTTATATCTTATTTACTTTAATGCGTCTATATACTTGGTAAAGGGTGGAAGGCGCGGCCTTTTGCCTGGTGTTTTGTTCCACTCTTGCCGCCCTAGTTTCTGTCATACCGGTGTTATGTTCCGTGATTTTGCGTTCCTTACACGGTTGGGTGTTATGGCAACCCCTTGATAGTTCGCTTTGAATAAAACTCCTCCAGCAAGGCCCAACCTTGGTTTTAACATTTGCCACCTAAGCCTTTTTCCCTTGGGTTCCGTGGACTCAAGGGTCATCTTTATTTTAAACCCCCGGGCCAGTGCTCCTCTGAGTGTTGGTCCAAACTGGGCGATGTCCGGCGCCCCCTGGGCAACCAGGGTCTATGCCAACCCAACGTCTGGCCCATCCGGTGTGCCCTGAGAATGAGATACGCGCGACTCCTATCGAGATTTGTCGGCACATCGGGCGGCTTTGCTGGTCTTGTTTTACACCGGGATTCCGAGACTGATCGGGTCTTCCCGGACAAGGATTATCCTTCGTTGACTGTGAGAGCTTGTGATGGGCTAAGTTGGGACACCCCTACAGGGTATAAACTTTCGAGAGCCGTGCCCGCGGTTATGTGGCAGATGGGAATTTGTTAATATCCGATTGTAGAGAACTTGACACTTAACTTAATTAAAATGAATCAACCGCATGTGTAGCCATGATGGTCTCTTTTCGGCGGAGTCCGGGAAGAGAACACGATCTTGTGTTATGCTTGAACGTAAGTAGCTTCAGGATCACTTCTTGATAACTTATAGCTTCTCGATCGTGCGTTGCTTCTCTTCTCGCTCTTATTGGCGTCAGTTAGCCACCATCTATGCTTAGTGCTTGCTGCAGCTCCACCTCACTACCTTCCCCTACCCATAAGCTTAAATAGTCTTGATCTCATGGGTGTGAGATTGCTGAGTCCACATGACTCGCGGATACTTCCAAAACAGTTGCAGGTGACGAGGATACCAATGCAGGTGACGATACCGAACTCAAGTGGGAGTTCGACGAGGATTCAGGACATTACTATGTTTCTTTTCCGGATGATCAGTAGAGGAGCCCAGTTGGGACGACCGGGGATCTAGCATTTGGGGTTGTCTTCCTTTATTTTCGTTCTGTAGTCGGACCTTTGATTGTACCTTGGGTGATGTATGGATTATTTAAGTATTGTGTGAAGTGGCGATTGTAAGACAAATCTTTATCCCTTTCTTATTCAGTACATGGGATGTGTGAAGATTACCCCTCTTGTGACAATCCTACCATGCGGCTATGCCTCTAAGTCATGCCCCAACACGTGGGAGATATAGTCGCATTGTGGGTGTTACAGCCCCCTCCCACATATATATAGGTGGGACAGGGAGAGAGGCCAAGGGGCGCCCCAAGTAGGGCCGAATCCTATTAGGGGTCTTTCCCTAGCCCCCCTTACCATATTTGTCGGAGGGGGGGAGGAAAGGGGGAGAGGAAAGGAAGGGGGAGGCCGACCCCCCTTTCCTTCTCTCCCCAAGGGTTGCGGCCTAGGAGGGGCGCGCCAACCCCTTTTGGGCGGGTGTGTTCCCCACCTTTGGCCCATACGGTCCATTAACCTCCCGGGGGTGTCCGGAACCCCTTCTGGTGACCTGATTTTTACCCGATACATCCCGAAACTCTTCCGGTGTCCAAATATCATCGTCCTATATATCGATATTTACCTCTGGACCATTCCGGAGATCCTCTTCATGTCCGTGATCTCATTTGGGATTCCGAACAACATTCGGTCACCAAATCATATAACTCATATAACACTATATCGTTAACGAACGTTAAGCATGCGGACCCTACGGGTTCGAGAAATATGTAGACATGACCGAGATACCTCTCTGGTCAATAACCAATAGCGGAACCTGGATGCCCATATTGGCTCCTACATATTCTACGAAGATCTTTATCGGTCGAACCTTATGACAACATACGTAATTCCCTTTGTCCATCGGTATGTTACTTGCCCGAGATTCGATCGTCGGTATCTTCATACCTAGTTCAATCTCATTACCGGCAAGTCTCTTTATTCATTCCGTAATACATCATCTTGCAACTAACACCTTAGTCACTATGCTTGCAAGGCTTCTTATGATGTGTATTACCGAGAGGGCCCAGAGATATCTCTGCGATACTCAGAATGACAAATCCTAATCTCAATCTATGACAACTCAACAAACACCTTTCGAAGATACCTGTAGAGCATCTTTATGATCACCCAATTACGTTGTGACGTTTGATAGCACACAAGGTATTCCTCGGTTGCATAATCTCATAGTCAAAGGAATATGTATTTGACATTAAGAAAGCAATAGTAATAAACTGAACGATCAATATGCTAAGCTAACAGATGGGTCTTGTCCATCACATAATTCTCCTAATGATGTGATCCTGTTATCAAATAACAACACATGTCTATGGTCAGGAAACCTTAACCATCTTTGATCAGCGAGCTAGTCTAGTAGAGGCTTACTAAGGACATGGTATTTGTTTATGTATTCACACATGTATTTCAGTTTTCCAATCACAATTCTATCATGAATAATAAACCTTTATCATGAATAAGGAAATATAAAATAACAACTTTATTATTGCTTCTAGAGCATATTTCATTCAGCAAAATTGCCCATTTCCTTCCCTCTCATGCTTGCATTAGAATTTTCTATTGTATTTGTTTGATCCTATTCTAATGCATAGCCTGATTTTGTAATCTGCTATTTTTACCTACATGCTTATCCTATATACTTAGTATAGGTTGGTTACTGATCCATCAGTGACCCCTCACCTTGTCCTTGTTGCCCCCGCTTTATTACTGATGACTCGATCAACGTGATCGACGTACAGAGCCTAACACATCACCCCACACCCCCTTAGTTTTACGACTCTGCAGAGGTACTATCGAGTGCCAAGGGTGATACCATGTAACACACTCCTGATGATATCTCTGTAGTGTAGCTAATTGGTCATGGATTACAAGGGTGATTCCTTCTTCACCACTCCCGGTGACGACTCTGTCGTGCAACACCTCAAGTGTGAACCCTTTGAGGGTGATTCCTCCTAGTACACTTTGACGGTTACATCGAGTGGGAATCCATCGAGAGTGATTCCTCGTATTTCCCCCTTGATGTTATAGACACACAGCTACTTTGACTTTACACGAGAACCATGTTGAAATTGAGTCGGCCCCGAGGGGTACACACGAGAGATGTGAAGTCGGGTTGACTGTGAGGGTACCCCGTGAGAGTTACTAAGTCGGATTGACCTGGAGGGTACCCGCAAGATAATTACGTGACACGGTCAAATATTCTTAGCCATTGCCGTAAGTCCGTGAGACAGGGCGATGGGACCACAGATCATGGATCATTGATCATCTCTATACATCCCAAGACACTAACGGTTTGGATATGTGATGGGCACTGACCACCACGCGGGAATAAGTATGGGCACTCTACATCGTATGATTCTTCCAAAATCTCACTGACGTTAGTGGTTTAGTGGCACGCACCTGGGTGGTCTGCATAAGCACCTGCTTTGTATAAAGGGGTAGCCATGACTGATCCCAGCCGTCCTTGCAATGCGCAGGATTGCAAAGGATGATTGGCCCATGACCACTTCGCATTTAGGATGTAAACTGGGGTATTGGCCTCTCTATTGAGCCTAGGTAGGACTATGACATGTTGATCAACTAAGGCCGGCCATGAACCAGTAAAGCGTGTTCGGCTAGAGTTAATCGAGCGTGTTGGGTAAGTTTGTTGGAAATATGCCCTAGAGGCAATAATAAATTAGTTATTATTATATTTCCTTGTTCATGATAATCGTTTATTATCCATGCTAGAATTGTATTGATAGGAAACTCAGATACATGTGTGGATACATAGACAACACCATGTCCCTAGTAAGCCTCTAGTTGACTAGCTCATTGATCAATAGATGGTTACGGTTTCCTGACCATGGACATTGGATGTTGTTGATAATGGGATAACATCATTGGGAGAATGATGTGATGGACAAGACCCAATTCTAAGCCTAGCACAAAGATCGTGTAGTTCGTATGCTAAAGCTTTTCTAATGTCAAGTATCATTTCCTTAGACCATGAGATTGTGCAACTCCCGGATACGTAGGAATACTTTGGGTGTGCCAAATGTCACAACGTAACTGGGTGTCTATAAAGGTACACTACAGGTATCTCCAAAAGTGTCTGTTGGGTTGGCATGAATCGAGACTGGGATTTGTCACTCCATGTGATCGGATAGGTATCTCTGGGCCCACTCGGTAGGACATCATCATAATGTGCACAAAGTGACCAAGGAATTGATCACGGGATGATGTGTTACGGAACGAGTAAAGAGACTTGCCAGTAACGAGATTGAACAAGGTATCGGGATACCGACGATCGAATCTCGGACAAGTACAACACCGCTAGACAAAGGGAATTGTATACGGGATTGATCGAATCCTCGACATCGTGGTTCATCCGATGAGATCATCGTGGAGCATGTGGGAGCCAACATGGGTATCCAGATCCCGCTGTTGGTTATTGACTGGAGAACGTCTCGGTCATGTCTGCATGATTCCCGAACCCGTAGGGTCTACACACTTAAGGTTCGATGACGCTAGGGTTATAAGGAATAGATATACGTGGTTACCGAATGTTGTTCGGAGTCCCGGATGAGATCCTGGACGTCACGAGGAGTTCTAGAATGGTCCGGAGGTAAAGATTTATATATGGGAAGTCATGTTTTGGTTGCTGGAAAAGTTTCGGGGTTTATCGGTAATATACCGGGACCACCGGGAGGGTCCCGGGGGTCCACCAAGTGGGGCCACCAGCCCCGGAGGGCTGCATGGGCCAAGTGTGGGAGGGGACCAGCCCCAGGTGGGCTGGTGCGCCCCCCCCCCCACCAAGGCCCAAGGGGCAAGGGAGAGTGGAAGGGGGCAAACCCTAGGCTCAGATGGGCCTAAGGCCCACCTAGTGGTGCGCCTCCCTCTCTCCCTCCCCCCCTTGGCCGCCCCCCTAGATGGGATCTAGGGCTGGCCGCCACCCCTAGGGGTGGAAACCTAGGTGGGGGCGCAGCCCCTCCCCTTCCCCTATATATACTTGAGGTTTTGGGCTGCCAGACACATGAGTTCCTCTCCTTCTTGGCGCAGCCCTACCCCTCTCCCTCCTCATCTCTTGCGGTGCTTGGCGAAGCCCTGTTGGAGTACCACACTCCTCCACCACCACCACGCCGGTGTGCTGCTGCTGGATGGAGTCTTCCTCAACCTCCCCCTCTCTCTCCTTGCTGGTCAAGGCATGGGAGACGTCACCGGGCTGTACGTGTGTTGAACGCGGAGGTGCCGTCCGTTCGGCACTAGGATCTCCGATGATTTGGATCACGACGAGTACGACTCCTTCAACCCGTTCTCTTGAACGCTTCCGCATAGCGATCTACAAGGGTATGTAGATGCACTCTCCTTCCCCTCGTTGTTGGTTTCTCCATTGATAGATCTTGGTGACACGTAGGAAAATTTTGAATTTCTGCTACGTTCCCCAACAGTGGCATCATGAGCTAGGTCTATTGCGTAGATTCTATGCACGAGTAGAACACAAAGTAGTTGTGGGCGTTTATTTTGTTCAATATGCTTACCGTTACTAGTCCAATCTTGATTCGGCGGCATTGTGGGATGAAGCGGCCCGGACCGACCTTACACGTACTCTTACATGAGACTGGTTCCACCGACTAACATGCACTAGTTGCATAAGGTGGCTAGCGGGTGTCTGTCTCTCCCACTTTAGTCAGATTGGATTCGATGAAAAGGGTCCTTATGAAGGGTAAATAGCAATTGGCATATCACGTTGTGGTTTTTGCGTAGGTAAGAAACGTTCTTGCTAGAAACCCATAGCAGCCACGTAAAACATGCAAACAACAATTAGAGGACGTCTAACTTGTTTTTGCAGGGTATGCTATGTGATGTGATATGGCCAAGAAGAATGTGATGAATGATATGTGATGTATGAGATTGATCATGTTCTTGTAATAGGAATCACGACTTGCATGTCGATGAGTATGACAACCGGCAGGAGCCATAGGAGTTGTCTTTATTTATTGTATGACTTGCGTGTCATTGAACAACACCATGTAATTACTTTACTTTATTGCTAATCGGTAGCCATAGTAGTAGAAGTAATGAGTTGGCGAGACAACTTCATGGAGACACGATGATGGAGATCATGGTGTCATGCCGGTGACAAGATGATCATGGAGCCCCAAGATGGAGATCAAAGGAGCTATATGATATTGGCCATATCATGTCACTATTATTTGATTGCATGTGATGTTTATCACGTTTATGCATCTTATTTGCTTAGAACAACGGTAGTCAATAAGATGATCCCTCATTAAAATTTCAAGAAAGTGTTCCCCCTAACTATGCACCGTTGCGACAGTTCGTTGTTTCGAAGCACCACATGATGATCGGGTGTGATAGATTCTAACATTCACATACAATGGGTGTAAGACAGATTTACACACGCAAAACACTTAGGTTGACTTGACGAGCCTAGCATGTACAGACATGGCCTCGAAACACAAGAGACCGAAAGGTCGAGCATGAGTCGTATGGTAGATACGATCAACATGAAGATGTTCACCGATGATGACTAGTCCGTCTCACGTGATGATCGGACACGGCCTAGTTGACTCGGATCATGTAATCACTTAGATGACTAGAGGGATGTCTATCTGAGTGGGAGTTCATAAGATGAACTTAATTATCCTGAACGTAGTCAAAAGATCTTTGCAAATTATGTCATAGCTCGCGCTTCAGTTCTACTGTTTAGATATGTTCCTAGAGAAAATTTAGTTGAAAGTTGATAGTAGCAATTATGCGGACTAGGTCCATAAACTGAGGATTGTCCTCATTGCTTCATAGAAGGCTTATGTCCTTAATGCACCGCTCAGTGTGCTGAACCTCGAACGTCATCTGTGGATGTTGCAAACATCTGACATACACATTTTGATAACTACGTGATAGTTCAGTTAAACGGTTTAGAGTTGAGGCACCAAAGACGTTTTGAAACGTCGCGAAACATATGAGATGTTTCGAGGGCTGAAATTGGGATTTCAGGCTCGTGCCCACGTCAAGAGGTATAAAACCTCCGACGATTTTCTTAGCCTGCAAACTAAAGGAGAAAAGCTCAATTGTTGAGCTTGTGCTCAGATTGTCTGAGTACAACAATCATTTGAATCGAGTGGGAGTTGATCTTCCATATGAGATAGTGATGTTTCTCCGAAGTCATTACCACCAAGATGCTAGAGCTTCATGATGAACTATAATGTATCGGGGACATATATGATGATCCTTGAGATATTCGCGATGTTTGACACCACAAAAGTAGAAATCAGGAAGGAGCATCAATTGTTGATGGTTGGTGAAACCACTAGTTTCAAGACGGGCAAGGGCAAAAAGGGATGCTTCATGAAACGGCAAATCAACTGCTGCTCTAGTGAAGAAACCAAAGGTTGAACCCAAACCTGAGACTAAGTGCTTCTGTAATAAAGGGAACAACCACTAGAGCAGAATTACCCTAGATACTTGGTAGATAAGAAGGCTGGCAAGGTCGATAGAAGTATATTGGATATACATTATGTTAATGTGTACTTTACTAGTACTCCTAGTAGCACCAGGGTATTAGATACTGGTTCGGTTGCTAAGTGTTAGTAACTCGAAATAAAAGCTACAGAATAAACGGAGACTAGCTAAAGGTGAGATGACGATATGTGTTGGAAGTATTTCCAAGGTTGATCAAATATCGTACGCTCCCTCTACCATCAAGATTAGTGTTTGCGTTGAGCATAGACATGATTGGATTATGTCTATCGCAGTACGGTTATTCATTTAAGGAGAATAATGGTTACTTTGTTTATTTGAATAATACCTTCAATGGTCTTGCACCTAAAATGAATGGTTTATTGAATCTCGATCGTAGTGATACACATGTTCATGCCAAAAGATATAAGATAGTAATGATAGTACCACCTACTTGTAGCACTGCCACGTAAGTCATATCGGTATAAAACGCATGAAGAAGCTCCATGTTGATGGATCTTTGGGCTCACTCGTTTTTGAAAAGTTTGAGACATGCGAACCATGTCTATTGGTGTATATGCATGAAGAAACTCCATGCAAATGGACTGTTTGGACTCACTTGATTTTGAATCACTTGAGACATGCAAATCATACCACATGGGCAAGATGACTGAAAGCCTCGTTTTCAGTAAAATAGAACTAGAAAGCAACTTGTTGGAAGCAATACATTTTGATGTGTGCAGTCCAATGAGTGTTGAGGCATGTAGTGGATATCGTTATGTTCTTACTTCACAGATGATTTGAGTAGATGTTGAGTATATTTACTTGATGAATCATGAGTCTGAATTATTGAAAGGTTCAAGTAATTTCAGGGTGAAGTTGAAAGATCGTCGTGACAAGAGGATAAAAGATCTATGATATGATCATAGAGATGAATATCTGAATTATGAGTTTGGCACAGAATTAAGACATTGTGGAAATTGTTTCAGAACTAATACAGCCTAAAACACCATAGTGTGATGGTGTGTCCGAACATCATACCTGCACCCTATTGGATATGATGCATACCATGATGTCTCTTATCGAATAACCACGATAGTTTATGGGTTAGGCATTAGAGACAACCACATTCACTTTAAATAGGGCACCACGTAATTCCGATGAGATGACACCGTATGAACTATGGTTTAGAGAAACCTAAGCTGTCATTTCTTAAAAGTTTGGGGCTGCGACGCTTATGTGGAAAAGTTTCAGGCTGATAAGCTCGAACCCAAAGCGGATAAATGCATCTTCATAGGACACCCAAAACAGTTGGGTATACCTCCTGTCTTAGAACCGAAAGCAATAAGGGATTGTTTCTAGAATCGGGTCCTTTCTCGAGGAAAAGTTTCTCTCGAAAGAATTGAGTGGGAGGATGGTGGAGACTTGATGAGGTTATTGAACCGTCTCTTCAACTAGTGTGTGGCAGGGCACAGGAAGTTGTTCCTATGGCACCTACATCAATTGAAGTGGAAGCTTATGATAGTGATCATGAAACTTCAGATCAAGTCACTACCAAACCTCATGGGATGACAAGGATGCATACTACTTCAGAGTGGTACGTGATCCTGTCTTGGAAGTCATGTTGCTAGACAACAATGAACCTACGAGCTATGGAGAAGCGATGGTGGGCCCGGATTCCGAAAAATGGCTCGAGGCCATAAAATCCGAGAGAGGATCCATGTATGAAAACAAAGTGTAGACTTTGGCAGAACGGCTCGATGGTCGTAAGGCTGTTGAGTACAGATGGATTTTAAAAGGAAGACGGACAATGATGGTAAGTATCACCATTAAGAAAGCTCGACTTGTCGTTAAGATTTTTTCCGACAAGTTCAAGGAGTTGACTATGATGAGACTTTCTCACTCGTAGCGATGCTAAGAGTCTGTTGGAATTATATTAGCGATTACTGCATTATTTATGAAATCTTGCAGATAGGATGTCAAAACATTGTTTCCTCGACGATTTTCTTGAGGAAAGGTTGTATGTGGTACAACCGGAAGGTTTTGTCAATCCTGAAAGATGCTAATAAGTATGCAAAGCTCCAACAATCCTTCTAAGGACTGGAGTAAGCATCTCGGAGTTGGAATGTATGCTTTGATGAGATGATCAAAGATTTTGGGTGTATACAAAGTTTATGAGAAACTTGTATTTCCAAAGAAGTGAGTGGGAGCACTATAGAATTTCTGATGAGTATATGTTGTTGACATACTGTGGATCAGAAATGACGTAGAATTTCTGGAAAGCATATAGGGTCATTTGAAAGGTGTTTTGTAATGGAAAACCTGGATTAAGCTACTTGAACATTAAGCATCAAGATCTATAAGGATAGATCAAAAACGCTTAATGGTACTTTCAAATGAGCACATACCTTGACATGATCTTGAAGGTGTTCAAGATGGATCAGCCAAAGAAGGAGTTCTTGCCTGAGTTGTAAGGTATGAAGTTAAGACTTAAAGCTCGACCACAGCAGAAGAAAGAGGAAGGACGAAGGTCGTCCCCTATGCTTTTGTCATAGGCTCTATATGGTATGCCATGCTAAGTACCGCACCAGATATGTGCCTTGCCACATGTCTGGCAAGAGGGTACAAAGGTGATCCAGGAGTGGATCACTGGATTGCGGTCAAAAATTGTCCTTGGAGTAATAAGGACATGTTTCTCGATTATGGAGGTGATAAAGAGTTCAGCGTAAACGGTTACCTCGATGCAAGCTTTAACACCTATCCGGATGACTCTGAGTAGCAAACCGGATACGTATAGTGGAGCAACCATTTGGAATAGCTCCAAGTGGAGCGTGGAAGCAGCATTTATAATATGACCTAGAGATTTGCGAATTACATATGGATCTGAATGTTGCAGACCCGTTGACTAAAACCTCTCTCACAAGCAAAACATGATCAAACCCAGAACTCATTGAGTCTTAATCACATGATGATGTGAACTAGTTTAGTGACACTAGTAAACTCTTTGGATGTTGGTCACATGGCGATGTGACCTATGAGTGTTAATCACATGAAGATGTGAACTAGATTATTGACTCTAGTGCAAGTGGGAGACTGTTGGAAATATGCCCTAGAGGCAATAATAAATTAGTTATTATTATATTTCCTTGTTCATGATGATCGTTTATTATCCATGCTAGAATTGTATTGATAGGAAACTCAGATACATGTGTGGATACATAAACACCATGTCCCTAGTAAGCCTCTAGTTGACTAGCTCGTTGATCAATAGATGGTTACGGTTTCCTGACCATGGACATTGGATATCGTTGATAACGGGATCACACCATTGGGAGAATGATGTGATGGACAAGACCCAATTCTAAGCCTAGCACAAAGATCGTGTAGTTTGTATGCTAAAGCTTTTCTAATGTCAAGTATCATTTCCTTAGACCATGAGATTGTGCAACTCCCGGATACCGTAGGAATACTTTGGGTGTGCCAAACGTCACAACGTAACTGGGTGCCTATAAAGGTACACTACAGGTATCTCCGAAAGTGTCTGTTGGGTTGGCAAGAATCGAGACTGGGATTTGTCACTCTGTGTGATCGGAGAGGTATCTCTGGGCCCACTCGGTAGGACATCATCATAATGTGCACAAAGTGACCAAGGAGTTGATCATGGGATGATTTGTTACGGAACGAGTAAAGAGACTTGCCAGTAACGAGATTGAACAAGGTATCGGGATACCGCCGATCGAATCTCGGGCAAGTACAATACCGCTAGACAAAGGGAATTGTATACGGGATTGATCGAATCCTCGACATCGTGGTTCATCCGATGAGATCATCGTGGAGCATGTGGGAGCCAACATGGGTATCCAGATCCCGCTGTTGGTTATTGACTGGAGAACGTCTCGGTCATGTCTACATGATTCCCGAACCCGTAGGGTCTACACACTTAAGGTTCGATGACGCTAGGGTTATAAGGAATAGATATACGTGGTTACCAAATGTTGCTCGGAGTCCCGGATGAGATCCCGGACGTCATGAGGAGTTCCGGAATGGTCCGGAGGTAAAGATTTATATATGGGAAGTCCTGTTTTGGTCGCCGGAAAAGTTTCGGGGTTTATCGGTAATATACCAGGACCACCGGGAGGGTCCCGGGGGTCCACCAAGTGGGGCCACCAGCCCCGAAGGGCTGCATGGGCCAAGTGTGGGAGGGGACCAGCCCCAGGTGGGCTGGTGCGCCCCCCCACCTAGGCCCAAGGCGCAAGGGAGAGTGGAAGGGGGCAAACCCTAGGCTCAAATGGGCCTAAGGCCCACCTTGTGGTGCGCCTCCCTCTCTCCCCCCCTTGGCCGGCCCCTAGATGGGATCTAGGGCTGGCCGCCACCCCTTGGGGTGGAAACCTAGGTGGGGGTGCAGCCCCTCCCCTCCCCCTATATATACTTGAGGTTTTGGGCTGCCAGACACATGAGTTCCTCTCCTTCTTGGCGCAGCCCTACCCCTCTCCCTCCTCATCTCTTGCGGTGCTTGGCGAAGCCCTGCTGGAGTACCACGCTCCTCCACCACCACCACGCCATTGTGCTGCTGCTGGATGGAGTCTTCCTCAACCTCTCCCTCTCTCCTTGCTCGATCAAGGCATGGGAGACGTCACCGGGCTGTATGTGTGTTGAACGTGGAGGTGTCGTCCGTTCGGCACTAGGATCTCCGGTGATTTGGATCATGACGAGTACGACTCCTTCAACCCGTTCTCTTGAACGCTTCCGCATAGCGATCTACAAGGGTATGTAGTTGCACTCTCCTTCCCCTCGTTGCTAGTTTCTCCATAGATAGATCTTGGTGACACGTAGGAAAATTTTGAATTTCTGCTACGTTCCCCAACAAAGTTTGTGCACCCCTACAAGTTAATTTATTCGAATAGTCGTGTCCATGGTAATAGACAGTCAGAGTTGTATCCCGATCTATACAACTAGAACTGGATAGTGGAGATGTGAGATGGTTATGATGGCTCCGGGATTGCTTTCTTGCAGGGAGTCGAGGAAGGATCTCTGGATGTTACTACAACATACTTATTACTTATGTTATGTTACTCTACTCTCTTATGTTGCTGCAAGATGCTAGTCTTCGATGGGCTAGGTTTTCCCTTCTCTTCTGGCATTTCTGTAGTTCAGTCAGGGCTCCGCAGACCCAAGAAAGGTTTGAACTCTGGGGCATGTGCGAAGAAATCAACCTATCCGGCCAACCAGCTCGTCATCCCACGGCCTACCTCGATGAACAAGGAAGAAGACAGACTCAACAGTTTACCCAGGTTCGGGCCACCTTGCGGTGTAAGACCCTACTCATGTTTTGTGGTGGATTTGCCTCATGAGCGGCTGAGGATGAACAAGTACAAGGGATGAACAACCTCGCGAGGTCTACTCTGGTGAGGGTGGAAAATATCTGATCCCTCTCTCGGTGGTGGCTAACCTATACTTATAGTGGCCTCGGTCCTCTTCCCCCAAAACGTAGGCGGGAAGGGATCCCACAGTGGCCAATTTGAAAGGGGAAAAGTAGTACATCTTATCCTGACAAAATGTGGTCTTCGCCTACAAAGCTTCTATTCGTGACGCTGCAGTGGGCTCGATGATGACATCCGTCCTGCCATCCTAGAGGTCTTAGTCTTGTTGCACTGGAATGGAAACCTTTGCCTGATTCCTCGGGACCCCATGCCTATCTTTACCTCCTTAGCACCAAAGAGGAAACTGGCTCCTCTGCGCCCACAGGCACCCGCCTGGCCTTGGTCGTCATGGCTTGCATCACCGCAACCTCATGAGGTTGAGCACCTGCATAGGAATCTCTGCTCCTTAGGAGGCAGCCTGGGGAGACCGCTCCCTCTAAAGGTCTTGGCATTGTCTCCCTCATCAGGATTGGCCCCCTCGCGAGGGTCTTGTCTTGGTAGTCTTTGTAGATGGGTCGTACCAGGCCGTCGATGGAGCCACGCCGTGGGCCGCAGGCAGGCAAGTCTGGGCACCCTGGTTCCCAGAACGCCGACAGTAGCCCCGGGCCCAAGGCGCGCTTGGACTTGGCCTCGAGGCGAAGCCAAAGGGCAAGGGCGAAGCGTCGCAGGCCCCAATCGCCTGCGGGCCAGACTGATGCATGGCGCTTGATGGGACGTGGGCGTCTCCACTTCCCCATGCCGCCTCAGCAACTGCCTGGCGCACGCAGCCCAGCCATCATTGCTCCGCTGCGCGCTTGCCTTCTGCATCTCCTCCTCCTCGTGAAATTGTGTCTTCTTCGCTATACTCCATGCCTGCTCTAATCCACCCCACCGCCATGGGTCCCAGGAAGAAGGGGAAGACCCATGCATCCCTCGCTGGGGCCGGAACCAGCGCTGGACCGGTCCATGGTGATCAACTAGGAGGGGTTAGACAAGGTCCGGCCCGCCATTGCCACTTATTCCAACGAGTGGAAGGCAATGAAGGTCTGGTCTGCCTCCCGGACCTTTGCCGATATGGAGGCCACCAAAATCCCTCTTCATCTCCATGCTCTTTTTGCCGGCCCGTTGCCTCCGTTCTTCGATTGCTTCAATGTTGTGCTCTCGCATTACCAGATCCACATGCTGCATCTGGATCCTGGATCCATCATCCTGCTCTGCGCTTTTGCCTTCTTGTGCGAGGCCTTTGTGGGCATTGCCTCATCTATGGCCTTGCTCCGCCATTTCTTCTCGCTCCACTCGGTCGACAACGGGCAATGCTCGGGGTGCGTGCTGCTTCAGGCGGTGGCGGCGACCGTTGGCTCCGACATCGACTTCACGATCCACCCGGATGCAAGGGGTTTCGAAAGCAGTGGGTGTATGAGGACGCCACCATGCACAACCCCATGCTCCTCATCCCATTGGCACCGGTGGATCCAAGCTCCGGTTGGGGTCATGCGGAGCTAGCTGACCCGCGGCTCGCGCACATCTTGTCCAGGCTAGCCAAGCTGAAGGAGGCGGGGTGATGTCTACTATGCAACCTTCTTCTTGTAGACTCGTGTTGGGCCTCCAAGCCCAGAGTTTTGTAGGACAGTAGCAAATTTCCCTCAAGTGGATGACCTAAGGTTTATCAATCCGTGGGAGGCGTAGGATGAAGATGGTCTCTCTCAAACAACCCTGCAACCAAATAACAAAGAGTCTCTTGTGTCCCCAACACACCCAATACAATGGTAAATTGTATAGGTGCACTAGTTCGGCGAAGAGATGGTGGTACAAGTGCAATATGGATAGTAGATATAGGTTTTTGTAATCTCAAAATATAAAAACAGCAAGGTAGAAAGTAGTAAAAGTGAGCGAAAACGGTATTGCAATGCTTGGAAACAAGGTCTAGGGTTCATACTTTCACTAGTGCAAGTTTTATTAACAATGATAACATAATTAGATCATATGGCAATCCCTCAACGTGCAACAAAATTCACTCCAAAGTTCCTATCGCAAAGAACATAAGATGAAATTGCTTGTAGGGTACGAAACAACCTCAAAGTTATTATTTCCGATTAATCCATTGAGCTATTCCTATAAGTGTCACAAACAGTCCTAGAGTTCGTAGTAAAATAACACCATATGACACACAACAATCAACCCTAATGTCACCTAGATACTCCAATGTCACCACAAGTATCTGTGGGTCAATTATACGATATGCATCAAACAACTACAGATTCATAATATTCAATACAACACAAAGAACTTCACAGAGTGCCCCAAGATTCCTACCGAAAAACACAAGGACGAAAACGTGCATCAACCCCTATGCATAGATTACCCCAATGTCACCTCGGGAATCCACGAGTTGAGTGCCAAAACATACATCAAGTGAATCAATAGAACACCCCATTATCACCACGGGTATCACACGCAAGACATACATGAAGTGTTCTCAAATCCATAATAGTATTCAATTCGATAATAGTGAAACCTCAAAGGTAAAACTCAATTCATCACAAGAACATAGAGGGGAAGAAACACCATATGATTCAACTATAGTAGCAAAGCTCGCGGTACATCAAGATCGTGCCAAATCAAAAACACGAGAGAGAGAGAGAGAGAGAGAGAGATCAAACACATAGCTACTGGTACATACCCTTAGCCCCGAGGGTGAACTACTCCCTCCTTGTCATGGAGACCGCCAGGATGATGAAGATGGCCACCGGTGATGGTTTCCCCCTTCGGTAGGGTGCCGAAACGGGCTCCCGATTGGTTTTTCGTGGCTACAGAGACTTGCAGCGGCGGACTCCTGACCTAGGTTTATTTCTGGGGGTTTTGATATTTATAGGAATTTTTGGCATCGGGAACAAGTCAGGGGGGTCCACGAGGCGACGACAAGGTAGGGGGCACGCCCTAGCGGGGTGCGCGCGCCCCCAACCTTGTGGATGCCTCGGGACTCTTCTGGCCCAACTCTTTTGCTTCAGGGCTTCTTCTGGTCCATAAAAAAATACTGTAAGTTTTCAGCCCATTCCGAGAACTTTTATTTCTACACAAAAAACGACACCACGGTAGTTCTGCTGAAAACAGCGTCAGCCCGGGTTAGTTCTAATCAAACCATACCAAAATCATATAAAATTGATGTAAACATGGCATGAATACTTCATAAATTCTAGATACAATGGAGACGTATTAGCATCCCCAAGCTTAATTCCTGCTCGCCCTCGAGTAGGTAAATGATAAAATAAATAATTTATGAAGTGTGAATGCTAGCAAGTGCACAAGTTTGATCAATGATAATTTCAATCACTTTTTCTAGCGTCATTATATATCATAAATAGTAGCTCATCTCATAAAACTTCTCATGATCAAGTAGCAAGCTATTCACATGTTAAAGCATAGATCATAAACTTTCTTGAAAACTCACAAACTAGGTTCTCGATCATTAAACAATTGCAGTTCATCTTATTTTCAGGAAGTGTCTATGTAAGAGCTTTGATTTAGCAAATCACAGATACTCAACTATCATATAGTCTTCCATGATTGCTACCACTCAAAGCATATTTTTATAACAAAATAGCATCCGCTAAACACAGAGAAAGATAGGGTCTTAATGTTTTGCCTCCCAACTTATTTATCATATAGATAATTGTCAACAATAATAATTCAAGATCAAATAGATTTGAATGGCCATATATGCTTAGATATTTCCCCATCCATGATGCTTGCCAACTAAAGAGTAGGTTGGAATGAGAAGGAATACTACTGAATCTTGCATAAAAGTAAAAGATAGGCCCTTCGCAAATGGAAGCAGGGATTTGCAGAGGTGCCAGAGCACGAAGCTTTTAAAGCAGAGATGAATATAATTTGGAGAAGTATGCTTTCACTGTCAACGTAATGACTGAGAGTTCTCACTATCTTCCATGCTAGTAGACACATTATAGGAGGTTCTCAAACAGAATGGTAAAGTTTTTACTCCCCCTCCACCAACAATCACACTCCACGGCTGATCCGAAACAACGGGTACCGTCCATACCAACAACAGTCCTGGGGAGTTTTGTTTGATTATTTGAAATTTTGTTTTTGACCTTTTGATCATAGGAATGGGCATCCCAATTACTAATCATTCTCTTGTGAATGACAAGTGAATAAACACCCATCGTGAGAATAATCCACCTAGCATGGAAGATACTGACAGCCCTTAGTCGCTACATGAGTGATTTGGGCATACAAAACAGATTATTATTTGAAGGTTTAGAGTTTGGCACATGCAAATTTAATTGGAATGGAAGGTAAATACCGCATATAGGTAGATATGGTGGACACTCATGGTACAAACTTGGTTCAAGGATTTTAGATGCATAAGCAGTATTCCAGCTTAGTACAAAAATTTTGGCTAGCAAAAGATTCTAAATAGCAAGCACCATATGTTGGAGGATCCATAATAATATAACTTCTATACAAATATACCCAAACATAGCTCATTATGTTGTCTTCCTTGTTCAACTTAAACTAATTTTCTCAAGTTTGGAAATAATTAATGGGGCTCACAATCATAGAAGATGTCCAAGATAGCATATTTATATGTGAAATCTCTCTTCCTTCAATATTCTTTCATGAATTGTTCAAGTGACCAATACTATGTTTGCTAACTTTCAATAAATTCACCACCTATACTTCTTATATGTGAAGTCATTACTCCCCATGCGATAAGCATATGAAACATATATAATTTCAGATTTATGATATTCAATTCATTCAACATTTACTCATAGGATATAAGTGAAGCATGAGAGTAAATGACAAACTACTCCAAAAAGATATAAGTGAAGATCAAAGAGTAGTCAAATAATTATTTAGCTATGTGAGGACTCTCTCTTATTTAAGTATGTCAGATCTTAATATTTTATTCAAACAACAAGAAAATCCTAATAAAATAAAATGACGCTCCAAGCAAAACACATATCATGTGGTGAATAAAAATATAGCTCCAATTAAGGTTACCGATGAACGAGGATGAAAGAGGGAATGCCATCCGGGGCATCCCCGAGCTTAGGCTATTGGTTCTCCTTGAATATTACCTTGGGGTGCCTTGGGAATCCCAATCTTAGGCTGTTGCCACTTCTTATTTCGTAGTCCATCGAAACTTCGCCCAAAATTGAAAACTTCTCAACACAAAACTTAACAGAAAACTCGTAAGCTTCATTAGTATAATAGAACAAATCACCACTTAAGTACTGTTGTTAACTCATTCTAAATTTATATTGGTGTTATATCTACTGTATTTTAACTTCTCCATGGTTCATACCCTCCGATACTACCCATAGATTCATCAAAATAAGCAAACAACACAATGAAAACATAATCTGTTAAAAACAGAGAAGTCTGTGGTAATCTGGAAACTCCGTATACTTCTGTAACTCCAAAAATTCTGAAAAATTAGGAAAACCTGGGAAATTTGTATATAAATCTTGTGAAAAAATATTCAGCATTTTATCACGCTTCCTTAAAAAACTAAAATTATTTTACTGGGCGCAAAAGTTTCTGTTTTTCCGTAAGATCAAATCAACTATCACCATAGACCATCCCAAAGGTCTTACTTGGCACTTTATTGAAACAAAAGCTATAAAACATTATTAATGCAGTAGCCTAATCATTTGAACACACAAAAACAATAAGGGTAATGTTGGGTTGTCTCCCAACAAGTGCGTTTCTTTAATGCCTTTTAGCTAGGCATGATGATTTCAATGATGCTCGCATAAAAGTAAAGAATTGAAACGCAAAGAGAGCATCATGAAACATACGTGGCAAGCACATGCAAGTCTAACCCACTTCCTATGCATAGGGATTTTGTGAGCAAACAACTTATGAGAACAAGAATCAACTAGCATAGGAAGGAAAAACAAGCACGACTTCGAAACTTTCAACACATAGAGAGGAAACTTGATATTGTTGAGATTTGTAAAAGCATATGTTCGTCTCTCATAATAATTTTTAGTGGAATCATGAATGAATTAAACAATATAACCATCACATAAAGCATTACTTTCATGATCCATAAGCATATAAATTGTACTACTCTCCACATAAGCAAAACTCTTCTCATTCGGAATAGTGGGAGTATCATAAGAAACTCGAATACTATAAATTGTTTCTAGATTAAAATAATAATGTTCATAAAAAGGGTAATCATAATTATGACAAGCTTTATAAATATAATCATCACTACTTTTTATAACATAAGTGTCATCACAATAATCATCATAAATAGCAACTTTGTTCTCATCATAATCAATTAAAACCTCTTCTAAGATAGTGGAATCATTACTAAATAAGGTCATGACCTCTCCAAATCCACTTTATCATTATAATAAGATTCAACACCCTCCAAAATAGTGGGATAATTATTATCTAAAGTTGACACTCTTCCAAACCCACTTTCATTTATATTGCAATCATCATAAGTAGGAGGCATGCTATCATCATAATAAATTTGCACATCAAAACTTGGGGGACTAAAAATATCATCTTCATTAAACATAGCATCCCCGAGCTTGGACAAACATTAATTGCAGCGAACGAATTCTCAAGCATGTCATTCTCATCAAACATAGTGTCCCCAAGCCTGTGGCTTTGTATATCATAAGCATAATCACTCTCATAATTAATAGTATGGATAGCACCAATAGTATAGCAATTATTATCATCAAAATTTTCTAAGTTGGTGCCAAAAATATTCTCAAGATTATAACAAGTATCATTACTTTCCCAATCATAATCATCACAATGAGTAATAGGCAAAACAATAATA
This sequence comes from Triticum dicoccoides, assembly GCF_002162155.2. Classification (NCBI taxonomy): domain Eukaryota; kingdom Viridiplantae; phylum Streptophyta; class Magnoliopsida; order Poales; family Poaceae; genus Triticum; species Triticum dicoccoides. Next base: position 472,855,512 of record NC_041392.1, on the reverse strand, counting down.
GGAGCAACATAATTTGGGAGGGATACCTTTTTACCTTTGCTTCTCCGTCTTTTCTTTCTTCTTCACATCATGTGTGGGTTTAATCACCTTTTTGGAGCTCCTTATTGATGAGATTGGTTGGATAAAAAGCTCCTCCTCATTACCTGATTCATCATAAGAAAAAATAGGAGGATATTGGAAACCTCTTCCCCTTCATTAGTATTCTCTTCTTCTTCTATTTGTTTTCTTGTCTTTAACTAATTGGTAATATAAGGATTCTCAATGCAATTTACCGCACAATACATATAAATTTCCTCTAGATCAAAATCAAGAAATCTCTTAAGGTTATATTCTGGAATACCCTTAGTTATACATTTCATTTCTTCATATCCCTGATGCAAACTAAGTTCGCGCAAGGGAAATCAAGTCATCACAATTTTTGGACACGATTCGATCATGAAACAATTTGCATTGGAGATTTAAATGACCATGTTCATTGCAAAGTTCACAAGGATGGCGAGAAAAAATAATTTTTTTAGCATGAACATCTAGCCTCTCTTGGAACCATTTAGTTTCTAAATACTTATGCCTCTTGCAAAATCTATCTTCCCTTTTTGGTATGTAACTGCAAACTCTATGCACTCCACAAAAATTGACATGCTTATAAGAAACATTTTTATCATGACTAGAGCAATTATCATTAGTACTATGGATATTCAAAGAATGCATACAAACAACATTCCAATCATGCTCATCATTCATATATTTAGTGCCAAACATTATATTAACTTCTTCTTCTAGCACTTGAGCACAATTTTCCTTTCCATCATTTTCAAGAAAGACATTAAAAAGATGAAGCATATGAGGCAACCTCAATTCCATTTTTTATAGTTTTCTTTTACATACTAAACTAGTGATAAAACAAGAAACTAAAAGGTTTAATTGCAAGATCTAAAGATATACCTTCAAGCACTCACCTCCCAGGCAACGACGCCAGAAAAGAGCTTGATGTCTACTATGTAACCTTCTTCTTGTAGACTCGTGTTGGGCCTCCAAGCGCAGAGTTTTGTAGGACAGTAGCAAATTTCCCTCAAGTGGATGACCTATGGTTTATCAATCCGTGGGAGGCGTAGGATGAAGATGGTCTCTCTCAAACAACCCTGCAACCAAATAACAAAGAGTCTCTTGTGTCCCCAACACACCCAATACAATGGTAAATTGTTTAGGTGCACTAGTTCGGCAAAGCGATGGTGATACAAGTGCAATATGTATAGTAGATATAGGTTTTTGTAATCTGAAAATATAAAAACAGCAAGGTAGCAAGTAGTAAAAGTGAGCGAAAACGGTATTGCAATGCTTGGAAACAAGGCCTAGGGTTCATACTTTCACTAGTGCAAGTTCCTTAACAATGATAACATAATTAGATCATATGTCAATCCCTCAATGTGCAACAAAAGTCACTCCAAAGTTCCTATAACGGAGAACATAAGATGAAATTGCTTGTAGGGTACGAAACCACCTCAAAGTTATTCTTTCTGATCAATCCATCGAGCTATTCCTATAAGTGTCACAATCAGCCCTAGAGTTTGTAGTAAAATAACACCATATGACACACACTAATCAACCCTAATGTCACCTAGATACTCCAATGTCACCACAAGTTTCTATGGGTCAATTATACGATATGCATCAAACAACTTCAGATTCATAATATTAAATCCAACACACAGAACTTCAAAGAGTGCCCCAAGATTCCTACCGGAGAAATAAGGACGAAAACGTGCATCAACCCCTATGCATAGGTTACCCCAATGTCACCTTGGGAATCTGCGAGTTGAGTGCCAAAACATACATCAAGTGAATCAATAGAACACCCCATTGTCACCACGGGTATCCCACGCAAGACATACATGAAGTGTTCTCAAATCCATAATAGTATTCAATCTGATAATAGTGAAACCTCAAAGGTAAAACTCAATTCATCACAAGAACAGAGAGGGGAAGAAACACCATATGATTCAACTATAGTAGCAAAGCTCACGGTACATCAAGATCGTGCCAAATCAAGAACACGAGAGAGAGAGAGAGATCAAACGCATAGCTACTAGTACATACCCTCAGCCCCGAGGGTGAACTGCTCCTTTCTCATCATGGAGACCACCGCTACCTCTTTTAGCACTGCGTTGGTTTTCCCCGAAGAGGAAGGGATGATGCAGCAAAGTAGTGTAAGTATTTCCCTTAGTTTTTGAGAACCAAGGTATCAATCCAGTAGGAGGCTATACGCAAGTCCCTCGTACCTGCACAAAACAAATAAATCCTCGCAACCAACGCAAATAGGGGTTGTCAATCCCTATAGGGCCACTTACGAGAGTGAGATCTGATAGATATGATAAGATAATATTTTTGGTATTTTTATGATAAAGATGCAAAGTAAAAGAAAGGCAAAATAAATAACTAAGTAGTAGGAGATTGATATGATAAAGATATACCCGGGGCCATAGGATTCACTAGTGGCTTCTCTCGAGAGCATAAGTATTCTACGGTGGGTGAACAAATTACTGTTGAGCAATTGACAGAATTGAGCATAGTTATGAAAATACCTAGGTATGATCATGTATATAGGCATCACGTCCGAGACAAGTAGACCGACTCCTTCCTACATCTACTACTATTACTCCCCTCATCGACCGCTATCCAGCATGCATCTATAGTATTAAGTTAAAAACAGAGTAACGCCTTAAGCAAGATGACATGATGTAGAGGGATAGACTCATGCAATATGAAGAAAACCCCATCTTGTTATCCTCGATGGCAACAATACAATACGTGCCTTGCTTCCCTTACTATCACTGGGAAAGAACACCACAAGATTGAACCCAAAGCTAAGCACTTCTCCCATTGCAAGAAAGATCAATCTAGTAGGCCAAACCAAACTGATAATTTGAAGAGACTTGCAAAGATAACCAATCATACATAGAAGAATTCAGAGAAGATTCAAATATTATTCATAGATAGACTTGATCATAAACCCACAATTCATCGGTCTCAACAAAACACCGCAAAAAGAAGATTACATCGAATAGATATCCACAAGAGAGGGGGAGAACATTGTATTGAGATCCAAAAAGAGAGAAGAAGCCATCTAGCTACTAAATATGGACCCGTAGGTCTGAAATAAACTACTCACACTTCATCAGAGAGGCTATGGTGTTGATGTAGAAGCCCTTCGTGATCGATGCCCCCTCCAGCGGAGCTCCTGAATAGGCCCCAAGATGGGATCTCATGGATACAGAAAGTTACAGCGGTGGAATTAGGGTTTTTGCTCCGTATCTGATCGTTTGGGGGTACGTGGGTATATATAGGAGGAAGAAGTATGTCGGTGGAGCAACAGGGGGCCCACGAGGGTGGAGGGCGCGCCTGGGGGGCAGGCGCGCCGCCCTACCTCGTGGCCTCCTATTGATTGGCTTGACGTAGGGTCCAAGTCTCCTGATTGTATTCGGTGAGAAAATCACGTTCCCGAAGGTTTCATTACGTTTGGACTCCGTTTGATATTCCTTTTCTTCGAAACCCTAAAACAGGCAAAAAAACAGCAATTCTGGGCTGGGCCTCTTGTTAATAGGTTAGTCCCAAAAATAATATAAAAGTGGATAATAAAGCCCAATAATGTCCAAAACAGTAGATAATATAGCATGGAGCAATCAAAAATTATAGATACATTGGAGACGTATCAAGCATCCCCAAGCTTATTTCCTGCTCGTCCTCAAGTAGGTAAATGATAAAAACGGAATTTTTGATGCAGAGTACTACTTGGCATATTCAGATCCGAAAGATTCAAGACAAAAGTTCATATTGACATAGAAAATAATAATACTTCAAGCATACTAACAAAGCAATTATGTCTTCTCAAAATACCATGGTTAAAGAAAGTTATCCCTACAAAATCATATAGTCTGGCTATGCTCTATCTTCACCACACAAAATATTTAAATCATGCACAACCCCGATGACAAGCCAAGCAATTGTTTCATACTTTTGACATTCTCAAAACTTTTTCAATCTTCACGCAATACATGAGCGTGAGCCATGGATATAGCACTATAGGTGGAATAGAGTGGTGGTTGTGGATAAGACAAAAAAGGGGAAGATAGTCTCACATCAACTAGGCGTATCAACAGGCTATGGAGATGCCCATCAATAGATATCAATGTGAGTGAGTAGGGATTGTCATGCAACGGATGCACTAGAGCCATAAGTATATGAAAGCTCAAAAAGAACTAAGTGGGTGTGCATCCAACTTGCTTGCTCATGAAGACCTAGGGCAATTTTGAGGAAGCCCATCATTGGAATATACAAGCCAAGTTCTATAATGAAAAATTCCCACTAGTATATGAAAGTGATAACATGAGAGACTCTCTACTATGAAGATCATGGTGCTACTTTGAAGCACAAGTGTGGTAAAAGGATAGTAATATTGTCCCTTCTCTCTTTTTCTCTCAATTTTTTTATTTGGGCCTTTTCCCCCTTTTTTTATGGCCTCTTTTCTTTCTCTCTTTTTTTCGTCCGGAGTCTCATCCCGACTTGTGGGGGAATCATAGTCTCCATCATCCTTTCCTCACTTGGGACAATGCTGTAATAATGATGATCATCACATTTTTATTTTTCTTACAACTAAATAATTACAACTCGATACTTAGAACAAGATATGACTCTATATGAATGCCTCCGGCGATGTACCGGAATATGCAATGATGCATGAGTGACAAGTATGAAAGAATTATGAACGGTGGCTTTGCCACAAATACTATGTCAACTACATGATCATGCTAAGCAATATGACAATGATGGAGTGTGTCATAAACGGAACGGTGGAAAGTTGCATGGGAATATATCTCGGAATGGCTATGGAAATTCCATAATAGGTAGGTATGGTGGCTGTTTTGAGGAAGGTATATGGTGGGTGTATGATACCGGCAAAAGGTCCGCGGCATTAGAGAGGCTAGCAAAGGTGGATGGGTGAGAGTGCGTATAATCCATGGACTCAACATTAGTCATAAGGAACTCATATACTTATTGTAAAAATCTACAAGTTATCAAAGCAAAGTATTACGCGCATGCTCCTAGGGGGATAGATTGGTAGGAAAAGACCATCGCTCGTCCCCGACCGCCACTCATAAGGAAGACAATCAATAAATAAATCATGCTCCGACTTCATCACATAACGGTTCACCATACCTGCATGCTACGGGAATCACAAGCTTCAACACAAGTATTTCTCAAATTCACAACTAATCAACTAGCATGACCCTAATATCACCATCTTTTCATGTCTCAAAACAATTATCAAGTATCAAACTTATCATAGTATTCAACACACTCATAAGAGAATTTTTATTATTAATCTTGCATACCAAGCATATTAGGATTTTAAGCAAATTACCATGATATTTAAGACTCTCAAAATAATCTAAGTGAAGCATGAGAGATCAATAGTTTCTATAAAAAATCCACCACCGTGCTCTAAAAGATATAAGTGAAGCACTAGGGCAAAATTATATAACTCAAAAGATATAAGCGAAGCACATAGAGTATTCTAACAAATTCCAAATCATGTATGGCTCTCTCAAAAGGTGTGTACAGGAAGGATGATTGTGGTAAACTAATAAGCAAATACTCAAATCATACAAGACGCTCCAAGTAAAACACATATCATGTGGTAAATAAAAATATAGCTCCAAGTAAAGTTACCGATAGAAGTAGACGAAAGAGGGGATGCCTTCCGGGGAATCCCTAAGCTTTGGCTTTTAGGTGTCCTTAGATTATCTTGGGGGTGCCATGGGAATCCCCAAGCTTAGGCTCTTGCCACACCTTGTTCCATAATCCATCAAATCTTTACCCAAAATTTGAAAACTTCACAACACAAAACTTAAAGTAGAAAATTCATATGGGAGATTGATATGATAAAGATAGACCCGGGGGCCATAGGTTTCACTAGTGGCTTCTCTCGAGAGCATAAGTATTCTATGGTGGGTGAACAAATTACTGTTGAGCAATTGACAGAATTGAGCATAGTTATGACAATATCTAGGTATGATCATGTATATAGGCATCACGTCCGAGACAAGTAGACCGACTCCTGCCTACATCTACTACTATTACTCCACTCATCGACCGCTATCTAGCATGCATCTAGAGTATTAAGTTAAAAACAGAGTAACGCCTTAAGCAAGATGACATGATGTAGAGGGATAGACTCATGCAATATGAAGAAAACCCCATCTTGTTATCCTTGATGGCAACAATACAATACGTGCCTTGCTTCCCTTACTATCATCGGGAAAGGACACCACAAGATTGAACCCAAAGCTAAGCACTTCTCCCATTGCAAGAAAGATCAATCTAGTAGGCCAAACCAAACTGATAATTCAAAGAGACTTGCAAAGATAACCAATCATACATAAAATAATTCAGAGAAGATTCAAATATTATACATAGATAGACTTGATCATAAACCCACAATTCATCGTTCTCAACAAACACACCGCAAAAAGAAGATTACATCAAATAGATCTCCACAAGAGAGGGGAAGAACATTGTATTGAGATCCAAAAAGAGAGAAGAAACAATCTAGCTACTAACTATGGACCCGTAGGTCTGAAGTAAACTACTCACACTTCATCGGAGGGGCTATGGTGTTGATGTAGAAGCCCTCCGTGATCAATGCCCCCTCCGGCGGAGCTCCGGAACAGGCCCCAAGATGGGATCTCGTGGATACAGAAAGTTATGGCGATGGAATTAGGGTTTTGGCTCCATATCTGATCGTTTGGGGTTACGTGGGTATATATAGGAGGAAGAAGTACGTCGGTGGAGCAACAGGGGGCCCATGAGGGGGGAGGGCGTGCCTGGGGGGGTAGGCGCGCCCCCCTACCTCGTGGCCTCCCATTGATTGGCTTGACGTAGGGTCCAAGTCTCCTGAGTTGTATTCGGTGAGAAAATCACGTTCCCGAAGGTTTCATTCTGTATGGAGTCCGTTTGATATTCCTTTTCTTCGAAACCCTAAAACAGGCAAAAAAACAACAATTTTGGGCTGGGCCTCCTATTAATAGGTTAGTCCCAAAAATAATATAAAAGTGGATAATAATGTCCAAAACAGTAGATAATATAGCATGGAGCAATCAAAAATTATAGATACATTGGAGACGTATCAACCACCGGGATGATGAAGATGGCCACTGGTGATGGTTTTCCCCTCCGACAGGGTATCAGAATGGGCTCCCGATTAGTATTTCATGGCTATAGAGGCTTGCAGCGACGGAACTCCCAATCTAGGTTTATTTCTGGGGGTGTTGGTATTTATAGGAATTTTTGGCATCGGGAACAAGTCAGGGGGGTCCACGAGGCGACGACAAGGTAGGGGGCGCGCCCCCCACCCTTTCGGATGCCTCAGGACTCTTCTCGCGCAACTCTTTTGCTTTGGGGGCTTCTTCTGGTCCATAAAAATTCACCGTAAATTTTCAGCCCATTTCGAGAACTTTTATTTTTGCACAAAAAACGACACCACGGTAGTTTTGCTGAAAACAGCGTCAGTCCTGGTTAGTTCTAATCAAATCATACCAAAATCACATAAATTTTTTGTAAACATGGCATGAATACTTCATAAATTATAGATACATTGGAGACATATCACGGGGGTGATGACAGTGATGGTGGTGAGGGAATTCATTCGGCGGCGCATCGCTCCACTCCAGCGCCATACTCGCCCAATGTGGGCCTTCACTGGCCCTGATGACTCCATGAGGCTCCAGGTGCCTTCACTCCCCTCCAACACGTTGCGTAGGGTGCTGTAGCTCCTAACTGGGAGCCTGCCGCGCTTCCTCCTGAGGGACGCCCCCTGTACAACTGCCTAAACTGGAGGGCCTTCGCCGAGAAGATGCCATGCTTCGATGAGTGGGGGCTGCCCCCTGAGGGCCATGAGGGGCCTCGTGACAAGCCCCTCTTGGTGACTCCCGTGCTCAGAGGCCCTGTGGTGCGTGCTCCCAAGGTGACTACGGGGGAGCGGGCACCGCCACGCGCTCCTGAGGAGGCCGCTGAAGAGCAGGCACCACCACGTGCTCTTGAGGTGGCCGCTGAGGAGCAAGCGCCACCACGCGCTCCTGAGGTGGCCGCCCCCAGCCCCACAGGTGGCGAGGAGGAGCCCCGTCTACAGATGCAACTACCGTCCCCGCCGTGGAGAGTGATGCGCTAGCCTGAAGTGTGTTCCCTCTGGGCCTTGGGGTATCCCACAAGAGGAAGGGGCTCGGGAGCCACTACGACCTTGTCCCATGGATCCTGAAAAGGAGGAAGTGGATAGCTATGGACGAGTAAGTACCTTGTCTTTCCTTTGACTCTCGCATGTTACGTCCTATTTTGACTTTTGCCCCTTAGGATCCTTCCTGTTGTGGGGGCGAGCACGTCCCGAGCGCGTCCTTAGAAGGGCTCTGGTCCCTTCGCGATCTTAAGCCTCACGAGCCCGACGGCCATGCGCGAGGCGGTGCCCGCATACGAGCCAGGGTCGCCCTCGGGTGGCCGCAGACTCGTACTCCGGGCATCCTTCTCCTGGGATGGCCTATGGGGCACGGATGTTGTGCCGAGGGATCCCCCGCTGGTCCTTGCTGGGAGCCGGGCACCCTACGGGATGGCACCATCTTCAAGTAGTGAGGCGAGTTTGCATCAGGCCCCCTCTCGAGTTGCGAGAGCGGGCGAAGGAGTCCCAGCCTCGGGCCCCTGCCTAAGGCGGGCGAGGCCCCGCGTGCCTCTCGGGCTGGCCGGTGCGTGGGAGAAATCCCAGGCCGCATGTTGGAGATTGCGCGTGGGCGCAGTGCCGTCCGGCATGACCTTCTTTAGGAGGCAACGTGCGCTTGGGCAGCCCGGAGTGGAGCTTGGTGACGTTGATGCCCGCCTCGAGGTACAGCGCCTGCGCCTGGCGCCAGCTGCAAGTCTCCATCAACTTTGGTCATCTGCAGCATGAGCATGCCCGACTAGAGGCGAAGGGGCATCTAACTATGATGAGGGAGGCTCGCGACCGCGCCTTGGAAGAGGCCCGGGCCGCAGACCACCGGTGTGAAGCGGCGAAGGCGCACGAGAGGGAGTTCCATGCCTCCAACGCCATCCTTGAGAAACGAGTCCGGTCACGCATGGCCGCGCCTGCCACTCCGACGGCTGCGCCGCCCACGAGCGAGGCGAGGCCCCGCGTGCCCGACGAGACGCTAGCATTGGAAGCGGTGGAGCTAAGCCTGGAGCACGAGCCACTGGAAGTGATGGAGCGCCAAGTGGCGACCATCAAGGATGTCCTTGCCTCTCGGGAGGCGAGGATCCAACAAGAGATCGACCAGAAGGAGGCAGGGATCCGTGAGACCCTCGTCGAGGAATATCGCCAGAAGCTGGAGCCCTAGGAGGCTCGCTACAAGCAGCGGCGCATCGAGCTGCAGGGCAAGGCCGACGCCCTCGAGGGGAAGCTAGCCGTAGTGGAGCAGCATGAGAAGGCCGCTAAGGCAGCTCGAGCTACCACTGAGGCCGAGTTGTCCTTCCTCCATCAGCAGGTCGAAGGCATTATGTCCCTCATGTAGAGAGCCTCAAACGAGGCGGGTTACAGCCGAATGCTGCAGTGTGAGAGTTCCTTGATGTTTGAGGCCCTTGGGCTCAGGGCCAACAGGGCCCTAAGCAGCATCTGTGACGAGAACGTCTCCCACCCGCTCGAAGCCGATGACACTAGATACCTCAGCTTCTTCACCCAGGTCCTGACTCGCCTCGAGGGTGGGGCCGCGAGGGTGTGCCAGCTCTCCATGGAGAAGAGCCGCGACCTTCTTGGGCGCGCATTTTCAGCCACCTTCTTTGCTCCAACCCTGACTTTGATTTTGATGCCGCGATAGCCACTGTGCCCGGGGCAATCCAAGACGCCCCGGCGAGCTGGGTGGATGATCACATGGACGACCTAATCACGGAGCTTGCCCCTACCGACGATGTGGTCGCGCCCGCGGCCGAAGAGGGTGAAGCTTTTGAAGATGATGACGGTAGAGAAGATGATGACGAGGGCAGTGGAGGCGATGACAATGGCACACCTCGCTGAGCTCGTGTTTCCCTGCCTTCCTGTTAGAACTTCGAATGTGACCCTGCAGGGATGCGAAAGAATTTTTCCTACAATGTATTAAGTGATATTTGCACTCCCTGTTGTTGTCCGTCTTTTACTTTTCACGCACACATGATCCCTGAGTAGGGGTGACCGCCGTTGCCTTGCCTGGTCGTGGTGTCTGGTTCAAGGTCCCCGAGGGGTCGCCTGTTGAGGGTCCTGGGCGATGTGTGCCTACCAGTTTGCTCGAGAGCGCCACGCGAGGACCCAGAGAGGTGTGCGCGCGGGCAAGGCCACAGCTGCTGTGGCCTGGGCTCTCAGGGCGTCTTTAGCACCAGCGTGCGCCCCATGCCCAGCCCCCGCTCGCGGGGTGCGATGAAGCGAACCAAGGGCTGAAGGAAATATGCCCTAGAGGCAATAATAAAGTTGTTATTTATATTTCCTTATATCATGATAAATGTTTATTATTCATGCTAAAATTGTATTAACTGTAAACTTAGTACATGTGTGAATACATAGACAAACGGAGTGTCCCTAGCACTGTTCAAGATATCTTCCGATATTCCGATAAATCGTTCGATTTATCTCTTACCGCTCTCTAACCGATAAGATTAATCGGCCGATAAATCAGCCGATATGGCGATAAATCAGCCGATATGCCGATAAACTGGCCGATTTACCCCTTATCATGGGTCGACCGATAAGTTCCCGATAAGCGATATCCCCAACATTGGTCCCTAGTATGCCTCTACTTGACTAGCTCGTTTATCAAAGATGGTTAAGCTTCCTAGCCATAGAAATGTGTTGTCATTTGATGAACGGGATCACATCATTAGAGAATGATGTGATGGATAAGACCCATCCGTTTAGCTTAGAACTATGATCATTTAGTTTATTGCTATTGCTTCATGACTTATACATGTTCCTATGACTATGAGATTATGCAACTCCCGAATACCGGAGGAACACCTTGTGTGCTATCAAATGTCACAATGTAAATGGGTAATTATAAAGATGTCTACAGGTGTCTCCGATGGTGTTTGTTGAGTTGGCATACATCGAGATTAGGATTTGTCACTCTGTGTATCGGAGAGGTATCTCTGGGCCCTCTCAGTAATGCACATCACTATGAGCCTTGCAAGCAATGTGACTAATGAGTTAGTCACGGGATGATGCATTACAGAATGAGTAAAGAGACTTCCCAGTGATGATATTGAACTAGGTATGATGATACCGACGATCGAATCTTGGGCAAGTAACATACCGATGACCGATCGAATCATGGGTTTCCTCACTTGTCACGGATGGGCTCGTTCCCGTGGGAAGAGCATGGACCATGGATGCACTCCATGTTGTCGCAGATGGGCTCCTTCCCCTTGGAAGAGCACGGCTGTAGGGTGCCCTCCCTGATGTCGCAGACGGGCGCTTTCCCCTTGGAAGAGCAGATGGGCTCTTTCCCATTGGAAGAGCCGGAGAGGGTTCCCTCCTCGTGGACATCGTCGATGAGGTCTGACTTGGAAGTTGTGGATCCCAAGCCAGCGTCGCAGAACGTGTCCTTCAGAAATGACAAAAGGGGCTCGATGGTGATGTAGAATGGCAAATTGTTGAGAGCGAGCCAGAGGAGATCAGCGGCGGGGCCATGGATGAGATCGACGGTGGTTGAACCCGAGGGGTTGGGGGTGGGCGACTTAACCTATGACACAGCCTGCCTCAGGGCGTCGCTGTCGATGACCTCGATGTCGTTGCCAGCGGACAAGACATGCCCGCATACTCTACCCCGCTGCTTCAGTGCCTGCCACCAGTAATGGTCACCAGCTTCCTCGGTGACGTCGTGCGAAGAGACGGCTATACACCTCTTTTGGGACAGTCGCTCCTCGAGCTCCACGGGAAGCGTAGCCGGGTTTAGGCTACAACACTCTAGAGTGGGGGATGGGGATCTGTGGGAAAGGGGGCGTTTGGCAGGCGTCATCTAAGAAACTCGGGGCGGCCTGGGTATGGAGATCGGTGGGTAAGATGAACGGGCAAACCGGCAGATGTTGGCAATGGAGGCCTTGCGGTGGCGGCGGTGACTTTGCTAGGGTTTTGAGTGAGGGAGGGGGTGTGTGTGTGCGCACGCCCGAGGAGGTTTTGGTGTGTGTGTGTGTGCGGAGGGGGGCGCGGGGTGTTTGAGGAAATGACGAGGGTACTGAAAATTTTACTACGCGGGAGTCAAAGGCGGGAGTGAAATGTCGGGCTATTGAAATTTTTGATGATAGTAAACCACATACGGTCCGGAGATAACAACCGTGTGTTATGAAATAGAAAAACCCTCGAGGCGAGCAGATATTTTCTAGGGATGCATGCGGGATTGGGAACAAGAAACATCGCACACGGTCCGGAGATAACAACCGTGTGTTATGAAACAGAAAAGCCCTCGAGGCGGGCAAATATTTTTGAGAGGCAGAGCCTCGTGGAGCCCAATGTACTGTGCGGATGTGTGCGTGACAGGTGCACCGGCATGTCACATGGTTAGTTTGAGTGAACCGTGTCTGTTGCGTCATCTGACTTGTCTAATGTTCATAAATTTGGCGAAAAATGACACGGGAGAGGGTCAGAACACGAACACACTTGCATGTGGACCAAATTTATTTATCGAAAGGGTGGTTTTATTTTCAAGTACCAAATGCAACTTTGATGTGGCACCTCTCTCGCAAAGCGCACGGTATTGCTTGCCCCCACCCCCACCCCCTCGTGTCGGCATGAAGGGAATCCTAAGCTATGAATGCATGCCCCCTCCCCCTCAACCGAGGTTCACCTATCAAAGTGTGATGTAGCTAGAAGCCCCCCTCCTCCCTCGTGTCGGCACGAAGAGAATCCTAAGCTATGAATGCATGCCCCCCCCAACCGAGGTTCACCGTGGCAAAGTGCG